>NC_080387.1:18248188-18577064 GCF_028751815.1 Salvia miltiorrhiza | reverse complement strand
CCGAACGGAGATCACCCGTTAAGCCCCTACTGTCCATGGTTTCGAACAGATCCTTCCGGAACTACGAACTCAACCGAAAGACAAATACCTCTCGAATGTTTACATGTTGACAACAATTATTTCCACCCTAAAACCTCACCGAATGAACTACTCACACATAGCCAAAATCATGTATGCAAAATGAATTAAACACATCATATAACAAAAGGGAAATACTTGAATAATAGAAATAATACCTAAGGCCACGAGCCTTAATCTTGTTCGAATGGAAAACGGGAAGAAAATGATAAAGTACTGGAAATGTAAACTGTTTTTAATGCCACACTCGGCAGGATTTAGAGTAATAAACTAAATAAAACGAGAGTTCCAAAGTGCCAAGAGCTTCTTCACGCCATACATCATCAATCTTTTATATACTGCCGAGGGGTGTAGGTCTAACCCTAGCTGCGCCAGCTTCATATCTTCATCGAGATCTCTTTCCTTCTTTAGCTCAATCCTTGATTGATTCGATTGAAAGATAGCTTCCAGCTGCATGCTTTAGTCAACCTTTCCCTTTCTCTAGATTCTTCTAAACTCTTTCTTCTTCTTTCTTCTGCCTCCTTTCCCTCCAAATCCTCGGGATTTACTTTCCATTCTTGGCTTCGGCTGTCTGCTTCGCATTGTAGTGGTCAGACCGAATTGCTTCGCTCGGTTTGACTCATTACCAGGTGGGTTTGCTTCGGGTTCCCATCCCTAAGTTAGACTTGAGAGGTACTTGCGCCTAGGCTCCCATGCTGGTAAAACATAACATTGCAATCTGGGCTGGTAATGCCCCATTCCAACCACATTCCTTCTGTTTCCGCTCTACTGGGACACTTCCTTCCTCAACAACTTCATTTTTTCCCTGGACAGGACCTGAACTGACACAAACAAAGAGAAAAACAGGGCCAAATGGCCCAAAAGTCGAAGACGCATCACTCCTCTTGAGGTTGATGGACCATCTTCGTCTGATCCTCCAGCCTTCTTGATTCCAAGATTTCTCTGGATGTCGAACTCATTGCCAAGAGGTCAGAGAAGAGCTGTTTGTCGGGAGCTGACTGAATCCAGGCTTGTTCTGATGAGCGACTGAATAGATCTGCCAATCTCTTCGCGACAGTGCTCGAAGAATTTTCAAGTTGATTTCTCGTTGAGTGTACTTGTCCTTCGAGATGGATTGAACTTCATTCAGGATCTGATTGAATCTGAGTTCCATCTCGTCGACAGATTCATTCTTGAGCATGAGGAATGAGTCGAACTTCTGGCATGCTATGGACAGCTTGTTCTCCTTGATTTCCTCGGATCCTACGCATATTCTTTCAAAATGTTCCACATCTCCTTTGCACTTTTGCACTTGATGATCTTGGTGACATGCTTGTCTGGAACTGTGTCGGAGATGATGCTTTTGGCGAGGTTGTCTAGCTCATCTTGCTTCCTGTCTTCTGTGGTGAAGTCTGCCTTCTGCTTGATCTGGACCTCATCGTATGGATCCCGTTCTGGATCAACGGGAACTCTTTTGACAGTTTCGGTGATGATGATTGGTCCGTTGGTGATGACTTCCCATATTCGGCAATGTTGGGCGGTGAGGAAGTTTTCAAGCCGAAACTTCCATATGTCGTATTTATCCATATTAAACATAGGTAGAGATGATAATCTGTTGTGGTTAGTCTCCATAAAAAAAGAGAGAACAGGTCACAACAGATAGAGCAAATAGCAAGCACTTTTAGAAAAAGAAAAGTTTTTCGAGACCTTTGACAAAAAAGATCTAGTTCAATTAGAACCTAATCAGAAACAAAATGTTCTTGCGAACAACCTGCTCTAATACCAATTGTTAGGTCCGGAGGGTCTCGAATAGGTGTATGGTGGGGAGGGGGGGGAATACACCTATAGGCTATTTTTATCGTCTAAATCAGAGGGATCTCAAGATAGAGATCAAACGAAACTTTACACGCAAACTTAGACGTTGTTGACTGAAAGGAGTTTGACCGAACAGGGTTGACGACTGATACTGAAATACTCTTCAGTAAAGAGTTATCAGTTAAGTCACTGGAACTTAACTGATGCACGTTAAGGCTTCAGTCGAGTTTGCTAAAATAGAGATGTTACAAATCTTCCTGACTATCAGAGGATAGATCAGTCAGACTGATAACATACGTAACGGAAATAACTTTGTTTCGTAATAGCCTCGGTTGAGCACGTTGTTAGTCTTAGGTTTCTCTTTGCATTTAGTCAGTATTTAGTTTTGTCAATTGAAAGAACACAAGTAAGAATGTAAAACTGAAAGCTGTAAATGACACAAAGATTTTTACGTAGTTC
Organism: Salvia miltiorrhiza; assembly: GCF_028751815.1. NCBI lineage: Eukaryota > Viridiplantae > Streptophyta > Magnoliopsida > Lamiales > Lamiaceae > Salvia > Salvia miltiorrhiza. The sequence continues at coordinate 18,574,733 of NC_080387.1, read as the reverse complement.
GGAAAAACCTTCCTACATCCACGGTTGGTTGATCAGACCAACAACTTCATTCCGCAAGTGCTTAACTGGTGCACTGCAAACCTATCTGTGTGCTTAGCCGGGTGCACACAACCGAACCAACTAAAGATCCAATTTTTAGTACCAACGCTTCACTCGCGTTGGATTTCTCACTCCTTGCACTAGGATCTCACGGAGTCAGTGTACCTTCCTGAACTCCTTTTCAACTCAACACTCGATTCTATCTGTCGAAGGGAGGTTTGAAATCTTGCCAACTAAACTTCAAAGAACAAGTTCTTCGGAGTTAGTTTTTGACCTAGGCTTTGGGTAAACAGAGGTTTGCCTAAGGTCTAAGAGAATTTATGTAATCAGCAGTGACTGATTTTTGGCTTTGGTATTCTCTTCTTCGATTCAAGCTTTGGAGAGGTTAAGCTTTGGCTGAGAAACAATTTTGGCAGAGTTTCAGCTTATGTCGTTGAATTGGTGAAGATTGAAGTGATCCTCGAGCGCTATTTATAGGAGAGGTCTTGAATAGATCCGTTGGCGGAGAACGTCTTCAAGATTTCTTCCGTTGGAGAGCTTTTGAATTTGGGCTGAGGCTTCAATCTTCGAGGTTCCTTGTTTGGTGAGAACGGCTATGTTGAAGAGCAGGAGATGCGACGTCTCTGACAAAGTAGCCACCAACTAGGAATGACCTCTGCAGAGAGGGATGATCCTGAGATCTCTGCATTTAATGCGGCTGTACTTTTGGAGTACGTGGCTTCCTTTGAACGTTGGAGGTTCAGTCCGAGGAAGAATGTTTAACTGATACTTGACTTTAGTATCAGTCTGCTGAATCCACGTGGCACGCATTAAGTAATCAATTCCGGACTGATTCTTCAACTGATACTTCAGTTGGTAACTTCAGTCTTCAGTCTTCAGAACAACAAACTAAACTAGAAATGAACTCTAACACTTGAGTTCAAACAGTTCTAGTCTATTACAATTAAGGCCTATGGATTTTGGTATCATCAAAATAAGGATTAGGATATTCCATAAATTTCCCAACATATAAAAATAATGAAATAAATATCTTATTTTAAAATATGGTTAATTCTCTTTAAATCCTTAAACTATAGTTATTTTCCGTTTTTTCCCTCAATCTTTGAACTTCCCACAAAAAAAATCCTAACTTTCAATTTTTCCTAATTTTCCCATGACGAATTTTCGGCCAAATCAGAAGTCAGAATTTTCCTGTGTGGCGTTATTAATGCCAAATCACCCTATACGTGGCAAATCACACCCACCCTCCCCCTCACACGTCACTCCTCCCCCTCCCACGTCACTCTCTTTCTCTCTTCCCCCATCCCCCTTCCCCCACTCCCCCCGTCTGGCTTCCCCTCTCTTTCTCATCGCCACAACCGCCCAGATTCTGGGGACGGCAATTTCCAGGAGACGACACAAGCCGAAGAGCGGCGTCGACTCTGCCAGAATTTCAAAAGCGGCGAGCGAGCTCAGGCGGCGCCAGCTTGAGGGCCGACGTTTTTTGGGACCTCCATCGACTCTCCCCCTTCCCCCATCCCCCACCGCCGCCACTTCCTCCCCCCTTCCCCTCTCCTCCACTCGATTCCTGGCGCCAATTGAAAACCTACGTTTGAAACCCCACTTCGCCCCCCCTCCTCCCTCTTCCTCCACTCAGATACCAAATTTCAGATAACAAATTTGAAGAGGCTCGGGGCGTTAGGCGGTGTGACTGGGAGACAGACGCTCACCGGATGAGGCAGGTCAGGGCGGCGCTGCTATTTACAGTGCAAACCCTAGGCGGTGCGAAGAGTGGGCAAAACCCTAGCTGCAACTCTGAAAACGTGGGTCAGAGAGAAGGGTTCTCAGGTCGGATCTTGGGAGTGCGGAGCCTTTGAGGAGAGCGGTCGTCAGAGGAATCTGTAACAGACAGGGATGAAGGCGGTAGTCTGCCGGTTTTTTAGAGGAGATGAGCGGCAGCGATCAGACTTTGAGAAGAAGGTGGTGGCTGTGGCAGAACGGTGACAAATTGAAGAATAACAAGCACGGAACGATGTCGTTTATGTATAATAGATACTACGTCATTTTATTAACAATCCGGCGTGTCCACGTCACTTAATTTCGATTCCACGTGTGATCGAATTTGGCCGGAAATTCCGTCATGGGAAAATTAGGAAAAATCAATAGTTGGTGGTTTTTTTTGGGAAGTTCAAAGATTGAGGGAAAAAACGGAAAATGACTATAGTTTAAGGATTTAGAGAGAATTAACCCTTTAAAATACTTTACTAAACATAACATTTTTAAGTAAAACTAAATTCAAAATATTTGACTCACCATTCGACCTTCCATGTGCCTCTAACCTTTAAAACCTGAAAATGTTAAATATGGGATGAGCATACAGGGTACACTCAGTGTGGGAACATGCAATCATTGTCCACGTTAATAAAATGGAAACACATATGATCATAACATTTGCTCGCACGGTGGCATACCAAGGACCTTTTCGTCCTGGACCCATTCAACGGGCCCCTGGCGATAATATAATGGTTGCAACCTTAACTTTTACAATGAATCGCATTATGGCATACCAAGGACCTTTCCGTCCTGGACCCATTCAACGGGCCCCTAGCGATATATAATTTAACTCACATATGGTAAACACATAATATTAAAATGGACAATAATTAACCACGAGTATGTATTGAAATAAATCACACACCTGAAACTTGAGCTTTGAAAATTAACTTGAGTAATTCAAATCAAAGTCAACGTCATAGTCGTGCCGCACCTAGTCCCATAAAATTAAGCATAAAGTAATAACTAAAAAAAATATGATTTAATAATAATAATAATAATAATAATAATATATAGTGAAAACAGTAAATATACCTAAATGTATCAAAGCTGTTAAGTTTATGCTTGATGGTCGAAAATATAACTCAATGCATCTCTATTTATAGTGTCAAAATATAAATTTAAAAAATGTATAGGTTTGATGAGTAAACCTTATAGGGTAGCTTATAGGCTTGCTTTCATTAGCTTAGAAATAAGCCACGTAGGGTGCGTGCATGTAATACCTATATACTCCCTCCGTCCCATTAATCATGTCCCATTTCTTTTGGGCACGGAGATTAAGGAGTGTTAAATTAGTGTTGCAAAGTAGAAAGCCCAAATGTTTAAGAAAAAATTAAGTATAGCTAATTATCCTTGTTTCTCCCTGTTTCTCCCTCCTCAAGCTGAACCCCTCACCAAACATGTCTCTCTCTCGGCACTCTCTGAGCTCCCTCTCTGTCATTCTCTCGGTTCACCACTCACTTTCCCGGCGACGGCAATAGTAGGCGGAGCCACACCTGCGCCGCCTCCTTCCCCGGCGTCGGCACGGCGACTAGCCGCATCGCCGCCTCTCTCCATCCATCCACCATTCACCCCCTGTCTCTCATCCCCCATCTCTCTAGCCGAATATGAAAATCCCTCTCTCTCTTGCTCCGATTCTGAACGGCAAAAGAGTCACCTTAAATCGGAGCCCTAACATCCCAAATCTCCCCTGCCCGAAATCCGGCGACCGCATGACCAGAAGGCCGCCTCCGTCGCCGAGCCTCAAATCTCCAGTCTATTTCTTCCCTTCGTTCGATTCGGACGGCCGCCCGAGCCACCGCCTTCGTCGGACCTCTCCCCCCTGACTCCAGCGACAACCGCGCCTCCATCGACTCAACTCAACAAGAGCAACACCTACCCAACTGGACTCGACTAGATCTGTGCAGATCGGCGGATTTACAGAGGGGAAAGGGGGGAGGCGACGTCGATGTAGTTTAAGGTTTCTAGGAGAAGCTAGGGCTCGAAATTTGCAGAAGAGGGTAGCTGAAAGAGGCTCGGTTCACCGGATTCAGGCGCGGCTGACGCCGCCCGGAGAGGAATGGTGACGGAATTTTGTGGAAGAAAGAGGCGACTGTGCTGGTGTGTGTGCGTGATCTGTGGATGAAGGGGTGGGCCGCTTTGTTTTAGCCTTAATTAGGATGATGTTTAATTAACTAATCAAACCCTAAATTTTTCCAAAAAAGGAAATGGGACAAGATTATTGGGACAACCCAAAAAGGAAAGTGGGACAAGATTATTGGGACGGAGGGAGTATAACTTTTTGGATAACCATATATATATATAATCAAATATACTATTCACTTATCGGTTTTAAATTCATGTTTAGTACTAAACTTAAATACATACATTTAAGTATGGAGATTAAATGATTATATAGATAAACATTTATTACTACAAAAAATTTATTCGTACATGTAAATTTATTTTTATTGATTTTTAAAGTTATTTTTCTAACTAGGGGCACGACTAGACTAACATAAATTCAATAAATAAAATATTTTTTTTCCAACACTTTATAATTTAAAAAATTTAATAGTTTCAAATAAAAATAATAAAGAAAATAAAATGATTTTGGGTTGTGACAGTGAAACATGATGAGTTCTTGTTGGTCATTGAGTTTATATATATAAGAAAAGTTGGTATGAGGTTGGAAGAGATTTCAGGCGTTTGAAAATAGACGAATGGACCCTCGAAGTGCTAATGTGTTTTAATTTGGCTGGGTTCCGATAATCAAATGGATATGTAGGATTTATAATTAAATGGATATGTTGGATTTATCTAATAATTTTATACAATTATTTAATAGTACATACTTTATCTAATAGTTTTATACGATTATTTAATAGTATAGAATTTATCTATAATTTATATGATTATTTAATAGTTTTTAAATGTAAAAATTGATTAGAAATGTATAAATAAATAAGAATGAATGAGAATTGAGGAAAATTAGAATGAAGTGATTATACGATGCCACGTAGGATATGATTTATTTTGCTATAATGTAAAAATTGATTAGAAATATATAAATAAATAAGAATGAATGAGAATTGAGGAAAATTAGAATGGAATGATTATACGATGCCACGTAGAATAAGATTTATTTTGCTATAATATATGGATGTTGTCCTACCCTTATTACATGTCTTTTTTGGGAATTAATTAATGCGGAATTTTCATTCACGACTATAATTATGGACTGCATCCACTACAAAAAAAATATTTTTTTACCAAGGAATTTTCGACAAAATATCTTCTCTCGAAAATTATCGAGTATTTTGCGAGAGTTTTTCGAGAAATAATGTATTTTTAAATATACCGACAATTTATCAAGGGATTATCGAGTTAAAATATTACCGAGAGAAAATTTCATTCGGTAATGATTAAATTATATTATACAAATTAAATTTAATTATAAATTATATTTTTAAAGTACCGAGGGATTTTTTGCCTCGGTAAATTGTTCTCGGTAAATATTTCCCAAATATTCCGAGTAGGATTTGCCCCGGTAAAATTAAACTAAAATCCTTAATATTTTTCCTCCCCAAATTAAAAGCCCTAGGCTCCTAACTAGTCTTCCTCATCTCCTTGCGCCACTGCCGTCCGCCACCCCCACCTCTGTAAGCACACTGTGTGTGTGTGTCAGTGTGTGTGTGTGTGTGTGTGATTGTATATTGCAATTCCGTTAGCTTCCGCCGCCGGAGCTAAATTTTCATACAACTAAAATCTACGTTTGTTTGGATATCTGATCATGATTGAAACAGGTAACTGTTTCTTATAACAAAGATCAAAGCCCGGTTAAGTTGAATTTATGCGCCGGAGCTTACCGAACCGAGGTCTGTACTTGTATTTCATCTTATGCGGAGAATTATTGAGTGATATTTGGCTTTATAATTGGTAAATGGCATGAAGGAAAACCTCTTGTTCTCAATGTAGTGAGGAAGGCAGATTAAATGCTTGTGAATGATCAGTGACTTTGTTGATGCTTCTATTTCTATATTTTGATAGGCTACGATAAGCAATTTTAATGTTTTATTTTCGCTTTATGCAGATCTCGTGTGAAAGAATATCTTCCAATTATTGGAGTCGCAGATTTTAACAAATTGAGTGTCAAGCTCATTTTTGGAGCTGACATGTAAAGGGAACTGCAATTTTAGTTTAAGTTGCGGGATTTTATTGAATACAACAATTCTTTGGATTTTGTTGGGCCCTGATGAATTCTAAAAAGTATTCTTTCGAAGAGGAATTACGTATGTGCTGTCAAGATTCTATAAGATTTTAGTTATAGAAACTAGATTTTTCAAACAGATGCAATTAAATTAATTCTTCTGTCTAGTACTGATGCATACTGAATGCATAGATGAATTAAAGAAAAAGGTTGGAATTTAAATTACCCACTTTAATAACATGTCTTACAAAACTATCCATCCATATAATATATTTTACAAAACTACCCAAAGCAAAATTGATGTTGATAGGTTGCATCGACAGCGCTATTTGTGTTTTGAAAGAGAAGAGAGCGGATGGCCTAGTAGATGTCCTCTTGTAGCCACTGTTGACTTGGTGTTGATGTTGCTGATGATGTGTTGTCATAGAATTTAGGGAGTTCTCGTGTGTTTGCGCTTTTGAGGGTGTAGGGTCAGCTGTTGCCCTTGATCTTCAAAGCCTCTTTCACCGCTTCTGAGAGTGAGGCGAACAGTGGTACCTAGTTGTGATTTAGTTCTATCTTAGGGACCTTTGCTTTGGTGAAGTGGATATCCAATGCAGTGGTTGAGTGAATTTGTAGCGACGACGTCTTATGCTCTGTTGTTACAAGAGAGTCGAAGACTGTAGCGAAAACTATTTTTATCCCGCGGCTTGTCAGTTGGTGAGTCGAAAATACTCATTGGAGAATGGAGGATCCCATTCAAGCTCTGAATCGGGTACTTTTTTCCTAGCTGCTCTCCTAAAACTTTTGTCACGGCGGCTATAGCATACAACCACTGTTGAACAAATCCAGGGTGAAAGAGAAACATGAAGTGGGGCTGTGGCGAAAGATGGGCAACACGAAAGCATCGTGCTTGCTTTCCTATCTGATGAGGGATAAGAACCTCATCATCGCAGACACGTGAAATAATGATTACTCGTACCCATACTCATGTAGAACAGAGTGCATTGACAGCGCAGATATATTAACTTGCGCAGCTATAATTGCCTGTATAGTCAAAAGATGACTATATATTTATGTCTGTGATTACTAATATCAGACTTGCGCTGATTATGCAGGTATATGAGTCATCTCCACGAACTAAAGTATAAAGGAGCAGATCCTGCGCGGCATGAGTGGGAGCGCCGCCACGTCAAGGATAATTGGAGAAGCAAGCGGAGCCTTTAGAACCTGGCCTGACAGCGCAGTCACACTGAAAGAACCAACATGACGAATCTCACTGAAAGAATAATGCATGCCTGCGCAGACATTCAAGACTTCCGCCAGCGCAGTATCAACTCGCTATGCTTAGATTAAAGAGCTGTAAGTTAGTTAGAATAATATAGCCTATTAGACAGTGATCGCCGCCCTCATCGGTACATGCAGAGTACGTGAGAAATGTCAAAAGACCTTCATACCCTTTGCCCTTGTAATCTCTATAAATACCCATGTATTCCTCTGTAATGCTCTCTCTGGCAATTATAATAGAAGCAGCCATATTTACTTTAAGTGTTCTTTGAAGTTTCCTGAAGTTCGAAGTTTACATTGAGACTCTCGCACCAACAGGTCGATTTTATGTCTTGTTATGAGTGTTTAGATTTAGGTGTTGGTTTCATGCTTTACCAACTGGCGCCGTCTGTGGGAAAAATGAGGCTAAGGCGTGAGTTCTGTGTTCTGGATTATGTTCTTCTTCTTGATTCTTCTTAATTTTTTGAGTTTTTTCTTGTGTTTCTTCATGTTCCTCGATTTTTCTCCAATGTTCAGTGTGGATTTGTGGCGTATATGCGTGTTCCCTACATGGGTATCTGAATCATAGTTTTCGTCAATGTCTTGCATGATATGCTCTTATGATGCTGAAAATTTTGGATAACATGTTGAGTTTGTGGAATTCTTCATGTTTTCCTTGTAAATTTGCTTGAAAAACCGTGTATGTTCTATCCCTGGGCGAATTTTTTATGGTCCCATGACTGTCAATTTCACTTTGGTTGCTTGAGTGTAATTTGTGGCTAATGTTTTAATTTCTCTATAATTATCGTGACTGGACTAACGATCTTCTTGCTGGATGAGTTAATGTGGCTGATGTTCTCGTCGGGGGGTTAATGATTTCGGGTTTTCTCAGCGTTTCGTATCATCCTGTTAGCGATAAGTCCCCTGGGTATATTTCCCAGATGAATCTGATATCTTACGTGAATGTTCTTCGGAGCGGACCTGCTTGTCTATCTATTTTTCATAAGTCTGTACGTTTGATCTCGAAACTATAATATGGGCCGAAGTTCGTGGGTTTTCTAAGAGGCTTTATTATGCTGGGGCTTTTTATGGGCTTAGTGAACCCTAATATTACGAAGATTCAATATTAGATGGAACATTACACCCCGTGCCGGAGTACTGTGCAGACTCTGTTCGAGATCAATTAACTTGATTCTTCTATTTTTGTTGTTTTTCAACAGGTACTAACTATGGGAACTAATGAACCCCAACACGACCTCACTAAGGACTTCGAAGCAGTCGTCGATAATACTGGTAGCAAGAAAGCGGGGATCTCTTCCACTAAAGGCTTTGACTTCTCAGAGCTGACACCACCTGGGTTTGCCACGACTAATAATGTCATTCCTGAAACAGCGCAGTCACTTAACAAGACGGCAGCGCAGGCTAATACAGTTACTATGCCTACACCTGGACTTCTTAATGTTACTATGACGGAACAAGTAATGGCTATGCTGAACTATGCTGCTATGCGTCAATTCATGGGAATGCCACCCGCCAATCTCACACCCGCAGTCCCACAGGATGAAGGACCGATTGCCTACAACAAAACCACCCTGATACCTACGCAGGGAAAAGGAGCTGAGGATATCAATACCTCGAAACTAATCACTCAGAGGGGAGCTGAACACACTGAAGATGGGAGAGGAAAGAATAAGCAAAAATTTATTACTGATAGCGTGCAACTGGAGGATGTGGGTTACTCAAGTAGTCGAACTACCCCACGACCCAATCAGGGAACTCAAAATGAGAACTCCAAGTTGAAGGAGAAGATATCATTTCTGAAAAGCCAATTGAAAACCCTGGAGACTGAATTGAGGGGGCGCGAGCAAGAAACATAAATTAATGGAAATTCTGATCAAGAGGAAGGGATACTGGAGGAGCTTAGAAGAGAACCTCCCAGGAGGACCTGGCGTAGACCCGAGAAAACCTTTGCCTTGAGGAGAAGCGAATGATATGAGGACACTCACCGCGTCATACCACGACACAATGCTAGTCATTTCTCAGACGACACCCTGTTAGAATCATTGTCGGTCAATTACAGGCCAGTTACATTGGACTATGATTGAACTACAGACCCCGAGGTGCACCTGGCACGTTTTGAGGGCCTGGCCGCGTTACACCAATACGGAGAATGAATTAAGTGTAGGATTTTTGCAACTACTTTGTCGGGAATCGCTCAGAGATTGTTTCGTAACCTTAAAAGAGACTCTATACACTCATTTGGTGATCTCTACCTTATTTTTATGAGACAATTCGCCAGTTCAAGGCAAGTGGGCAAGACAGCTATTTCCTTAATGGATATCAAGCAAGAACTACAAGAGACATTAAGGGAGTACGTGGCTAGGTTCAACATAGCTGCGCTGGATATACCTGAGGCGGAGTCGCAAATCAAATATTACGCGTTCGTGCGAGGATTAAAACAGGGACCTCTCTTCGAGGCACTACAAATAAAACCACCAAAAGACTTTGATGACATTATGGCAATCTTGCCGGGATATTTACAATTAGAAGAAGCGAAGGCTGCGCGAAGGGCTGAGGCTGAGAAGCACAAATCCAAAAAAGGTGAAGGCAACACAGATCGCAACGATAAATATGCACAAAGGATGCCATATAAGGGACTGTCGCCAAGAATACCGTCCATGGCGGTAGAAACACGGACACCTTCACCAGCCGCAGCGCAGGGAGAGAAACAAGGGGACCATGAGAATGATCTTTGGCAACGTACTCCCTTGAACAGACCATCAGAGGAGATTTTCCATCGTATTAAAAATGAGAGATGGTTCCGAGCCCCAAGGGACTACGTGAAGGGTGATCCTAAACCAGGGAAGAACAACTCGCTGTGTGAATACCATAACATCTTCGAACACTCAACAGAGCAGTGCGGACATTTGAAGCACCAATTGGAAATTCTAGTTAGGAAAGGATTTCTAGACGAGTTTATTGACAAGCAGCGGAGAGAGGAACCTAGAGATTGTCACAATCATAATAACCGTCATGATCGCTATGGGACTTGAAGCTACTCTGGAGCCAGCGTTCGCGCCTTTGTATGGGTTCGCAGGCGAATTAGTAGTGTCGGTGGGCACGATAGAGCTTCCAATGACCATGGGACGCAGAGGGGAAACTAAAACAAGGATGGTGAGATTTCTCATCGTTGATGCACCAAGGCCCTCGTACAATATTATTTTCGCTCGCCCAGCATTGAATACGTTCAAGGCAGTCATCTCAACGTTATACTTAAAAATGAAATTCCCTTTGGAGGGAGGACGGATAGGCGAGATATGGGGCGATCAAGCAATCTCCAAAAAATGCCATGTTCAAGTTTTAACTCAACATGCGGGATAGAAGAGGGGTAGTACAGCGTAGCCCAGCAACACGGTGAAGGAAGAAGTCTAGAGTAGTCACAGCAACAGCACTGAAAAGAAGATAAATTTTGGCCTTACAACAAGGAACGGAAAAACAACCACTAGTTACCATTAATGACGCATGCATGATTATTGAATTCTTCACAGAAAGGGAAGGGTACACTACAAAAATCGAGGCTAGGATGGAGCCTGAGTTACAAAAGGAGGTGATTGCATGTCTGCGCAGAAATGCTGATGTCTTCGCGTTCAGCACTACAAACTTGAAGGGAATCGATAGACAATTAGCAGAGCACCGTCTGAATGTAGACCCCATAGTTAAACTAGTTCACCAGAAAACGAGACATTTTAGGGCCGAGAAGGACGCGGCTATTCGCGAACAAGTTCAGGGACTATTGGATGTGGGGCACATTACAGAGGTTCAATACCCAGAGTGGGTGTCTAATGCGGTCATGGTTGAGAAGAAGGTTAGAGTATGGCGAATGTGCATAGATTATCGAGATCTCAATGCTGCTTGTCCGAAGGATTGCTATCCCCTCCCGAGAATAGATCAGCTCGTGGATGCTACTTCAGGGTACAAACTCTTATCAATGATGGATGCCTACCAAGGGTATCACCAAGTCAAGATGCATCCAGACGATGTTATTAAAACGGCCTTCGCAGTCTGCGCAGGCGTTTTCGCCTGGTTGAGTATGCCTTTCGGTCTGAAAAATGCCGGGGCCACGTACCAAAGAATGATGGACAAGATTTTCAAAGACAAGTTGAAAAAGAACGTCTCAGTCTACGTAGACGATATACTAGTACGCAGTACCAAGGTAGATACACATGTGGCTGACCTGGAAGAAATCTTTTCAGTAGTTCGGAAAAACAGGCTCATGCTTAATCCAGCAAAGTGCACCTTTGGGGTGCAATCGGGGAAATTTTTAGGATATAAAGTAACCCAAGAAGGGATCGAGGTCAATGCGGACAAGGTTAAGGCCATTCTGGATATGACCACGCCACGAAACATCAAAGAAATCCAAATATTGAATGGACGAATTACAGCGCTGAGCCGATTCATTTCACGATCGGCTGAAAGAAGTTTACCTTTCTTCAAGATCCTGAGGAAAGAAAGTCATTTTGAATGGACGAAGGAATGCCAGCAAGCTTTTGACGATCTCAAGACTTACTTGACATAGTTACCCACCTTGACAAAGCCGATACCTGGAGAGCCTTTGTATTTATACATTTCTGTGAGAGTGGAGTCTATGAGTTCTGTGTTGGTAAGAGAAGACAATGGGTACCGAAGGCCGGTCTATTTTGTGAGCAAAATAATCCAAGGGGCAGAGTTGCGATATACTGTGATGGAGAAAATGGCGTATGCAATTATGATCACAGCACAGAAGCTACAGCCATACTTTTTATCACATAAGGTCGTGGTGCACACCATGTTGCCATTCAAGCAGATCTTAGGAAGGCCGGATTTGGCCAAAAAAATGGTGAAGTGGGCTATAGAGCTGGGGGAATACGAAGTAGAGTTTGAGCCACGAACAGCAATCAAAGCCAGGCTTTCGCGGATTTCATCCAAGAGATGACTCGGTGGCCCTTAAGGGTCCTTGGACAGCGCAGGTCGATGGTTCGGTAACTAAAGAAGGGTGTGGAGTTGGTATATATATCAATTTGCCTGAGGACGGAGTATACCAATTTGCTATTAAGTTCGAAGACAGACTATCAAAAAATGAAGCCGAATATGAGGCGGTGTTGAGGGCAGCTCACATATTGAGCGAACTTAGAGTGGACCGAGCGGTGATGCTGACCGATTCTCAGCGGGTAGCCCAGCAACTCAGATGGGAATGTGAAGTGAGGGACGAAATGATGAAATCATATTACGAGAAAGTGCAAGAGATAAAGAAAAAAATTGAGGAGCTTGAAATACAGGAAGTACCACGATAAGCCAATCAGAAGGTTGATCTTCTTGCTAGAGTAGCTAGTGTAGTCGAACAAACATGGAGCAAAGATATAATGTTGATCTTCGAGCCTAAAAGGGAGCATCCAGCACAGGTTTACACCATTGCAACTCAAGATGATTGGAGAACTCTAATAGTTTTCTATCTAAAGACGAGAGAGCGCATGAAGGAGGATACGTCTTAGTATGCCAAGTATGGGAATTATTGCCTCATCAACGACCAGTTATACCGGAGGTCATGCACACACCCTTTTGTTGAAATGCTTGTCACCCGAAGAAGCACGGTTCGCCTTGTCAGAAATACATCAGGGATGTTGTGGGAATCATGCGAAATATCGTGACCTAGTTAGAAAAGTTATCAGGGCTGGATTTTATTGGTCAGGGCTCAACAAGGATGCCAGGACATTTGTAAGGAAGTGCGAGCCTGCCAGAGACATACACCGCGGATCAATTTGCCTGGGGAAGATTGATGAACCCAAGATTGTGCTCTGTTTTCGAGTCTATTTTAGTACTAGATAGAGTCGTTTCCTTTTATTTTGTGTTGTTTGGTCGCCTGGGAGGGCGTAGTTCTTCGGCAGGGCCCGCTTGTGGGCAAAATATGCTTTAGGGGTCAGAATTGCTGTCACATTCCGTGAAAGAGGCATGTGCCGGAAGCAAGAGGGATTCGGAGGCAAAACCATCCCTTATGCCCATAAGTACCGCACGGAAGCTGGCAGGCATTAGGAGGAGAATAGAGAAGGAAGTCAGAAGCGCAACAGACGGAAGAAGCATGATTGTGGAGTAGGCGCTTGATATGGGCCGAAGGCGGCAGCATCCAAGAAAAGATCGATAAGGCTAAACCTGTGCCTTATCCAAAAGGAAAGAAATCTTCAAGATACTAGGTCTGAAAGTGGATATCATCTCCATGCCTTGCATGGATCCCACCGCAACAACATGGGCTGGGCCTTCAGTTGCCCTAGTCGAGCCTATATATACCCGAGGATCAGTCGAAGCCAAGGGTGTTGGAAAACCGGCTGTTGAGCATTTAGTTTACGAGCTCTAGAGTTCAAGCTTGCCCAGGCTGTGGGCGTAGTTCTAGGTTACTTTTTTATGTTCTTTGCGGCACTTTTGGCCGTAAGCACTCTTTTATTTCTTTAAGTACTTTCAGTTTGTTCTTAATAATGTCTTTTGCTTTTGTTATTTACTTTATGTCCGACTAGTTTTATATTCTGATTTGGGCAAGATGATCTAAGCATGAGCACTTAACTCGAGAGGTCTAATTTGGGCATAACAACTATATGAGCATATTCCCGATACACTAGGTTTGATCCTAATAATGTTGTAACAACTTGGTTAATTAATTGATCACTAGTTAACGAGGGAGTTTTGACCACAAGTAAACTTTGGGCAAAGGCGAGACGCCATCGACCTCCAAAATAGTACAACGAGTGTTGGAGTCATGACTGCGGTGAAATATCTGCGTAAGAGTCAAGTGGGTCTATCTAATTCCTAAAGCATTCTGGGCAAAGCACAACTAGCGATAGGCCATTGCAGAGAGCGTGGATGTTGCCCGGGGTAGTTGATTTCCATTAGTGGTAACTTATAAAGGATCATAAACTGAAAGGATAGATTGGGCAAGGGGTTTTTTCATGCGTGACGAGTGACAATAGGGGCGCAACAATACTTATGCCTATAACCACTGGTATGCAAGTATAGTGATTTATCTTTGCACCAATGATCGAGTGCCTAGTTCATGTTTAATGATTCGAACCCAAGTCAGGATTGTTTTGTTATTTGATTCATTTACCTTTGTTATTTCAGTCTAGTTGGAAACCCTGTTATGCCCATAAGCACGTTGTGGTCAGAACCCGTCATAATTCAACCCTTTTTAGTGACACCATTGCAGGAGGAGTTACTGCTCAGTTCCCTGTGGATTCGACTCGGGACTTACCACTAGCTAGTCTAGTTGTGGGCACAGGATATTTTATTTGCGCGAAGCTCAAACGACGGCTTCGTCAAATTGGCGCCATTGCCGGGAAACTGAGAGCGCCAGTAATTTTTTTTGTGATCAAAGTGTGAGCTTTATCTTATTGTATGTTTCTTCGTCGTACCGGGAGTGCAGGTAACGAAGATCTTTTGTTCAACGCGGAGATTGAGTGACTAGTACGACTGAACAACGGGAACAGACGAAGGGCAGAACAAGATGCACGAGAAAGATAGAGACAGTTAGAAGAAGAAAGAGAGATGACGAAAAACCCAGAAGTAGTGAATGACAATGCCAACAAAACCCTTCGGGATATGATGTTCCCGAATAATCTCAACCTCCGGCCGTCTGCCATCATGCTACCGGAGATCACTGGGAATTTGGAGCTGAAGCATACTCTGATTCAAATCTTGCCCAAGTACAGTGATATGCCCGGGGAGGACCCTCAAAGACATCTTCAGGATTTCGAGATGGCATGCGGAACAGTGCGCACTGCAAGCCAAGCACTTGGTGAATACATCCGACTCTTTATTTTTCCGTTCTCTCTATTAGAGGGAGCGAGGGAGTGGCTGTACGATTTGCCCAAAGGAAGCATCCGGACCTGGCAAGAGTTGCAGAGTAAGTTCTTGGAGAAGTATTTTCCAGTAGCCCGAATCTAGAATTTGAGGACTCGAATAAGCAACATCAAGATGTGGTTAGGAGAAATCCTCTACGAGTATTGGGGGAGGTTCAAACAAATGTTGGCCAAATGCCCACAACATCAAATACCGGACCATGATCTTATTCGGTATTTCGTGGGAGGACTTCGAAGGCAAGATAGGCAGTGGTTACATGCTGCCTGCGGAGGATCAATCCTGAACAAATCTGTAGCAGAGGCTTTCAAACTCATAGCTGTCATGGCCGAAGAGTCCAGAGATAAAGAGGGAACAATAGTCAGGAACACACCGATTTCGAATCCTTCTGCCCAAGATGATAAGTTGGACAAGCTATGCAACATGTTCGAGAAGTTCATGACAACTCAAGAAACACCTAGCCAAGGGGTCCCCAACATCCGGAAGCCCGTGAAAACTTGCCAACTTTGCATGGCAAATTCACATGCAACAGATGAATGTCCACAACTGTTCGAGGACGAGGAGATTAATGCTATTGGGCAACAGCAAGGAGGAAGTAATGGGGGACAGAATCAAAAGCCTTTTGAACCCTATAGGCAACAATACAACAACCAAGGATGGAGACAGCACGAAAACCTCAGGTACAGCAACAACAACTATCTGGGACCGAACCAGGGGCAACCAAGTAATCAATAGCAATACTCGCAACAACCTCAACAGGCAAGATGATCCTCCCTGGCAGAGCTTGTGCATCAAATGGCACAACAACAAGTAAAATTCCAGCAGGAAACCCAAAAGTTCATGATGGAGACAAGGGGAGGAATGCAGAATGTAAATGCCCAACTGTCACATCTTGCCCAAGCAGTAGCTCGCCTGGAAAGCAAACAGGGGGAACTTCCTGCCCAAGTGGAGGTAAAGAAAGTAAATGCTGTGACACTCAGGAACGGTAAGGAATTACCCTAAGTAGTTGGAAAGAAAATTGAGGAGGAACCAGAAGGTAGTGAGGAAGTTGGAATGGGGTCAGCAGATGAGGAAGAATTAGCTCAAGAAAATGAAGCTAAGAAGAAAGCGTCAGAGAAAGGCAAAGAAAGATTGAGACATGTTGAGCCCATAATCCCCTTCCCAGGCAGAATGGCCAAAGAATAGGAAAAGGAAGAATTGACCGAATTCGTGAAAATCTTCAAAAAGGTGGAAGTCAATATGCCCCTTTTGGTCGCACTACGCTCTATGCCCAGATGCGCTGAATTCCTAAAAGAGCTCTGCACCCAGAAGGTTAAATACACTGATGATGCCAAGTTCTAGGTGGGCGAGTCAGTATCCGTAGTTTTGCAGCGAGATATGCCTATGAAGTGTGGAGATCCAGGGATGTTATATATTCCCTGTGTGATAGGAACCATGAAGGTGGATAAGGCAATGCTCGACTTCGGGGCATCCATTAATGTTATGCCTTTGTCTATGTATCAGGACTTGGAGATAGGGCAGCTGAAACCTACCCGAGTAGTAATCCAACTGGCAAACAGGTCAAATGTTTACCCAGAAGGGATATTGGAGGACGTCTTGGTCAAACTGGAGGAACTAATTTTTCCAGCAGATTTCTACATTCTTGATATGGGGAAATCAAAAGCACGCGACCCAGTTATGCTTTTAGGGAGACCTTTCCTCAAAACTGTCAGGACGCGCATCGATTGTGATACGGGCAAATTGATATGCCAGTTCGAGGGAGAGCAAGTAACCTTCGATATATATAATGCTATGAAGCATCCCGCCGACACAGATAAAGGAATATTAAACTGAATTAATACTCTACTTGCCCGATGACCGTTTCTTGGATTATTATTAATTCATCATACAACGATTAATCTTAACATGCTCCTATGAATTTAATTGCTGCACGTTGGTGTTTTAGGAAATACCTGAAGAATTCAGAAGAATTCGTCAAAATTCGCAGCTGAACAGACCAGTCAGCTTCAAGCCTTCGTTTGAAGCCTCAAACGTCTTCAAATCGTATTCTGTTCGGAAATACGACTTCTTCGTCTTTGAAAGAGCTTTCCGTGGCCGCCTGTTTCACCTCAATCGGAGTTCTGTGGAGGAAGTTATGGCTGTTTTACGGAGACTGCCAGAACTTGGTTTCCTGCGAAAATCTGACTCCAGCTCAAATCTTCTGAACTGTATCCCGCTCAGCTTTCACCGTTAGATGGACAACGAGCTATGAAAGTCCCAAGAGAGAAATAAGCTTCACACGATTTCCTGCGCCTCACAGCTCTCTAAAACCCTAATTTTATCAGTGTGTTTCCCTGAGAGCTGACAGCTGTATTTAATAGAAATTAAATACGTGTGGGGTGCCTGAAATTCTGTAGTAGGCGTGTTTCTCTTCTTCTAGGGCTAGGAGACTTTGGGCCAGTCCAGGGACCAGATACAAGGAATAAAGATGGGCCTCCAATAAATTAATTATCTATGGTCAGCCCAGACCATAATTAATTTATAAATATTAGTTCATTCCACTAGAGAACCAATATTGACTTACCCCTTTATTGCCGGTGTTGAGTCGGGGCTTGTATTTAGACTTATTAAATCTCCGTATTTAAAATATCCGACATTCATCAATTAATTAGAGCTCTGATAGCTTAAATTAATTAATCTCTTTATAATCCTTAAGCAGTACCACTCAAACTTTATTATCGCGCCTGAACTTAATCAACCTGCAGGGTTTAGCGCAATAAACCTTATTGAGCTCCTTAAGGGGATGTCATTATCCTATACCGGATACGGGTACTAATACAGATAATCAGATATCATACATTAACCGCTATCACCCAAGATACAGAGTACTCAAGTTACTATATAACTCTCACCCATAGTAAGTCAAAGTGATAGACGAATTAACATATATATCTGAAAACTTATTAGTATTAAGATTCTGTTAAGTCACCGAGAACTTTGATTCTTCACTTAAGTCAGAGAGAAGAATACATCTCACTGTAGTCCTATCAATACGTAATGACGTACCAGTATAGACAAGTAGTCAAGACAAACTACTTCCATCTATACGGCAGCCTAAAGCAATAACTTGTCCTAGAGTGATTTCGGCTGCGATCATATTATATCTCTTAAGGTTATTCCAATTATATGGTCTTCTGTGATCTACAACACACCATATAATCTACTTATATAGAGATAAAGAACATACATATGCAATCATGAACACAATCAGATAGGAGATTAAAACAGTGAACTTAGGAAACATTGTATACAAGCATAAAACGTTCTTGCTTTCAGTATACAAATCCAACAACAGAGATGGTCAAAAGTGTTGACATAATCAGAAGGGTTGTTGAAGAGGAATTGCCCAGAACAACACTCTAGGAACCCTTCGATGTGGTAATCCAGAGCAGCATCACCGAAGAAGATGTTCATGAGGAACAACTAAAAGAGGCGGTGAAAATGTTGAATGCATGGAGCGAAGGAATCAACCACACGGAAGCTCTGAACATTCCCACCTTGAAGGCTGAGGACCGATTGGTGCCTTCACTCCAGAGAGCACCCAAACTCGAACTGAAGTCTCTGCCCAAACACCTCAAGTACATTTTTTGGACGAAAATGACACTTTGCCCGTAATCATCAACTCGGAGTTAACACCAGAAGATGAAAGCAAGGTTAAGAAGACCTTAAGTAAATACAAAGAAGCTATTGGATGGACCCTAGCCGATATTAAGGGCATAAGCCCTACGGTGTGTATGCATCACATATTGTTAGAAAAAAGATGCAACTCTAGTCCGAGATCCCCAGAGGAAGCTCAATCCAGCCATGAAGGAGGTCGTGATGAAGGAGATACTCAAACTATTGGATTTGGGCATAATATACCCAGTGTCCGTGATCACTATTTTTATAACAACAAAAACTGCAACTAAACAGTGTAATTGTAGCACAGAAATAGCAAGCAGAGTATCGTATCCACATAGACTATTATAACGAAATTACTATATCTATTTCCTAAACAGACTCTCACAGTATGCAGGTAAAATTAAAATGAAGGTGAATTACGAACTAAGATTAACCAAATAAAAACTTTAACGATAACTAACTCAAATGTAAGGAAAACTCTGACCCTAGGGATGTACTTTTACTAATCAACTACATGCATTTAATCTATCGATTTAATTACCAATTTAATCCAACCCTGATGAAAGATCACTATATTACTCACAGGCTTCTCTAACGAACACCTATGAACGTAGATTAATTAACCCCTTTTCCCATTCAAGACTCCAAGGAATAAATTAACTCCAAATAGCACATAAAGAATAGCTTCCTATAGCTTCACCTATCGCATTCAAGACTCAAGGCTAACACTATATCATGCATTCCTGAATCGGCTGAATAATTATCACATTCAAGACTCAAACTGAACAGCTAAACATGTAAATCATTGATCAGATAATTCACAAGAATAATAAGCACCAGGAATCATGAATCACAAGTTGGAGGGCAATTGATATCAATAAATCAAAAACACATAATTAATCAGCTATGTACAAACCCTAGGTTCAGATTAAAGAACTAGCCAGACATCATAAAATAAAACATAAACATAATTAAATTGAACGCAATTGTAAAAACAAATTGTATAAAAACCGAATTAAAACGAATGTAGCGGCTTGAATCTTCAATCTTGATCCAAGCCTTGAAAACTGGAAAGCAAAAATATTCTAAAGCTAGAAAACTGAAATATCAAAACCTGGAACCCTAGATAGGTCAAAAGAGGACCTATATATAGTTTTAGGGTAAAAAACAAAGTTCTAAACCGAAAATAACATGGAAAAACGTAAAAATGCGGAAGAAATAAAAACACGCATCCAATTTGGCGACCCGTTCGGCGGTCGCCGAACTGGTCGCCGAATTCAGGCCAAAATCTCCTTGAAAACGGCGATCGCCGTTTATTTCTCCGTAGGCCAAATTTCGATCAGGGATTTCGGCGACCTACTCGGCGATCGCCGAGTTGGTCGCCGTTTTTCTTCTTGAAAACGCCCAAATTCGGCGGTCAACACCTTTGACCGCCGAAACAGCTCTTTTTCCGTCCCGACTTCAGAATCTTCGTCTTTTCTCGATTTTTGGGCTCGATTCTCTCATAACTCGTCTCTTCAACATGTTCCTTACACTCCATGCTTCCATATCACTCAATTCTGCATCCAAACAGTCAAAACTACACCCGACCGTGAAATCATGAAATAATAGTCAATAAACTCCAAACGATAATAATATGGGTGTAAAATCGACTTAAACCACAGAATATAGACCATAAAAACCATGCAAAATGAGTGTTTATCAGTCCGATAGTAGATGGGTGAGTCCAGTGCACGTTGTGCCCAAGAAGTCTGGCATACAAGTGGTGGAAAATGAATTCGGGGAATTGATCGCTACAAGGTTACAAACCGGTTGGAGAGTATGTATTGACTATCACAAGCTCAATCAAAAGACAAGAAAGTATCACTTCCCCTTGCCTTTCATTGATGAGATGCTCGAGAGACTTGCAGGAAATCAATATTTTTGTTTTCTGGATGGATACTCGGGATATATGCAGATTTGGGTTGCAGATGAGGATCAGGGCAAAACTACATTCACTTGCCATTTCGGCACTTTTGCCTATCAGAGGATGTCGTTTGGGCTATGCAACGCCCCTGGAACATTTCAAAGGTGCATGATGAGCATATTCTCGGACCTCCTCGAAAACTGCATCGAGGTATTTATGGATGATTTCACCGTCTATGGGTAAACCTTCGATTCATGCCTCGCTAATCTGGAGAAGGTGTTGCAAAGGTGCGTCGACAAAAGTCTGGTTTTGAACTATGAGAAGTGCCACTTCATGGTCAAAGAAGAGATTGTGTTAGGACACGTGATTTCAGGCAGAGGGATAGAAGTGGACAAAGCCAAGATTGAAATAATAGCAAAGCTTCCCTACCCAACAAACATCAAGCAATTGCGAGGTTTCCTCGGGCACGCTGGTTTCTACAGAAGATTCGTCAAGGACTTTGCAAAAATTGCCCAACCAATGACAAGGCTGTTCCAGAATGAAGTGGAATGGAATTTTGATGAAGACTGCAAGGAGGCTTTTCACATTTTGAAGAACAATTGATCTCCGCACCCATAATACAACCTCCAGACTGGGGGATGCCTTTTGAGGTGATGTGTGATGCCAGTGGATATGCCATCGGAGCAGTTCTTGGGCAAAGCGGGGAAAGGAAAGTCATGTCATCTACTACGCCTCCAAACCCTCAATGGGGCTCAAATAAATTATTCCACCACAGAGAAGGAGATGTTGGCAGTAGTGTTTGCTTTTGAAAAATTCAGGTCCTACTTACTTGGAGGAAAAACCATAGTCTACACCGATCATGCGACCCTGAAGCACCTTTTGGCCAAAAAGGAGTCCAAACCAAGATTGATTCGATGGGTTTTGCTCTTGCAAGAATTCGATGTGGAAATCAAGGACAAAGCTGGGGCACAAAATCAAGTGGCCGACCATTTGAGCAGAATTGTGAGAAAGAATGAGGGGGAACCAATCAAAGAGATGTTCCCCGATGAGCAGTTGTTATATGCCCAAGGAAGGAAGGAAGATCCTTGGTATGCAGACCTGTGCAATTACCTGTGCTCTGGATATATACCTCCCGGGTATACTTATGCCCAGAAGAAGAAATTGGCCAAGGAAAGCAAGGAATATATTTGGGATGAACCGTATTTATGGAAGCAATGCGGGGATCAAATGTTAAGGAGATGCATTCCACAAGAAGAACAGGGAAGCATTCTGGAATTTTGCCATTCAAAAGAATGTGGAGGCCATTTTGGGCACAAGAGGACTGCGGCCAAGGTTCTGGAATGTGGGTTTTACTGGCCAACCATTTTCAAAGACAGTTACACGGTTTGCAAGAACTGCCCGCAATGCCAAAGAGAAGGAAACATAACCAGAAGGAACGAAATGCCCATGATCCCGATCATGCCCGTGGAAATATTCGACATATGGGGCATGGATTTCATGGGACCCCTGCCCAGTTCGAGAGGAAACTTATACATTCTGCTTCTGGTGGATTATGTCTCCAAATAGGTTGAGGCAAAGGCTTCTCCGACAAACGACTCAAAGGTAGTGGTGAATTTCTTGAAAACTAATATTTTTTGCAGGTTTGGTATGCCAGAGCAATCATCAGCGACTAGGGATCCCACTTTAGCAATTTCTCGATCGAAAACTTGTTCAAAAAATATGGAGTTCAGCATCGGGTCTCAACAGCCTACCACCCACAAGCCAATGGTCAGGCAGAATTGTCAAACCGCATCATCAAGACAATCCTACAAAAAATAGGGAAAGACTGGAGTCTAAAGTTGGAAGATACCTTATGGGCATATCGAACCGCATACAAGACCCCTTTTGGAATATCACCATACAGAATGGTGTATGGCAAAAGGTGTCATTTACCAGTAGAGCTGGAGCACAAGGCCTTTTGGGCAGTCAATAAGGTAAACTATGACTGGAATGAGGCGGGGCAATCAAGGAAGCTTGAGATTGAAGAGTTAGAGGAAATCAGAATAGAGGTGTATGACAATGCAGTTCTCTACAAAGAAAGAATGAAGAAAAGTCACGACGCCCTGATCACAAACAAGCAGTTCAGCTATGGACAAAAGGTCCTTTTGTACCAAACTCGGTTCAAATTTACCTCAGGAAAGCTGAGTACAAAATGGACTGGGCCGTTTGAAGTACAGGCCCAATTCCCAAATGGAGCCGTCGAAGTCAAGAATCCAAAGTCAGGGAGAGTATTCAAGGTGAATGGACAGAGACTGAAGGCCTATTATGGGCACGAACCGAAGATTGGGGAGGAGCTGGATCCATCCCCAGAAACAAATCACTTGGGATAACTTTGAGGTACTATGTCATGCTCACCGGAGAAAGCCCCACACCATCCAAACCAAACCCACCGAGAAAAACCTCACTTCCGAAGCCCATTCCAATGGAAACCACACCACCTCCATCATCCAAAACCCTGCCGCAAGCTGAGAGCCCCTCGCCGGTAGACGAGAACATCATCGACCAACTCACGGCGGAGATTGACGTGCCAACCCTTGGCACCGGTGAGCCTTATGCAATCATAGGATAGGGCAAGCCCGCATCGGAAATGGCGAGGAAGAGTGAATAGGAGGCCGCAAAGAAGAAGCAGCTGCCCTCTGCCTCAAAGAGAAAGAAACCAGCGGCCGAGAAATCGGCCACGCCGGCCGAAGGATCGTCGACTGAGAGAAATGAACCTTTGGGTTCAGTGCTGGAAGAGGAGCAGGGGGAATCCGGCGAGGATGCAGAGGAGACACCAGCCAAAAGGAGGAAGAGAACCCTGAATCCGACCCCAATCCGGATGATCAAGGGGGAGCCAGCGTCCGCCCCGAGAAGTAGGAAGAAGACAACTGAGCTGTCGAAGAAGAAGGGGATTGCTGTGCCCAAGATCTCGGATATAGACTCGCTAGAGCAGTTGGGCGTAGTGGGAAAGATCAAGGAGTATTTTGTCAACATAGGATGGGAGGCATTTCTGGAATGGCCAGGCTACGCGTACGAGGAAGTGGTAAGGGAGGTCTTCGACTCGGTTCAGGAGGACATCAACCCCACTTGTGGCCCTCTGGGCATGAGCTTCTCCATGAAGGGGGAAACCAGAGACATGTCCGTGAACGAGCTGAACCTGAATTTAGGGATGATGATGTAACACCCTAATCTAATTAAGGAGTTAAATATAAAATTTAAATAAATATTTAATGCGGAAGTCTTTTAAAATAATTTAAAACTCACTTTTAAAATAAATATTTTCGAAAATAATTTAAAAAAAAAATCTTTAAATAAAATTGGTTTTTAAAGAACTTTTAAAACGATTTATAAGATATCAAAATTTTCAATAATGTATTCAAATATAAATCTTGATTTTTAAATCATAAATTTAACAACTTTATTTTCAAAGCACGACATGAAGAGGTCAGAAAAATAATTAACTAATTAATAAAACTTGTACTAAGGAAAAACTCTAAATATAAAATAATATATTTTTAGCAGCGGAAAATATAACAAAATAAAATCTTTATATAATTAAAAATTATGTATGTATCCATGTATATATTTTTGTAAAGATATAAATTCTTAAATAAATATTTGAAATGAATTTAAATATAAATTAAACAAGTCATGACATTAAAATAATATAACAACATTTATTTAAATAAATCACACACAAATCTCAAATAGTATAGAATTTCAGAGTTTACATAACCAAAAGATATAACATGAAATAACATAATATGTTTTGAAAAACATTTATTTTAAATAGATTCGACGCGCCCATTCGACTCTCCACGCGCCTCCAATATCAATCACCTGAAACTGTTGAATATGGGATGAGTATATAGGGTACACTCAGTGTGGGAACATGCAATAATTGTCCATGTTAATAAAATGGTAACACATATTGTCATAACGTAACATAACTTCCATACGCACTGTGGCAACTCCAAGGACTTTAATGTCCCGGACCCTATATGTGGGCCCCTGGCGACAATATAATGGTTGCAACCCTGTAACATGAAATCGCATTGTGGCATACCAAGGACGGTGAAGTCCTGGACCAATTATGCTGGCCCCTAGCGATAAATATTTTTACAACACATACGGTAAACACATAATATTAAAATGGACAAATATTAACCACGTGCATGTACTGAAATAAATCCCACACCTGGAAATTTAACTTGAACTTGAACTTCAACTTGAATGCTAACTTGAGTAATACAATTAAAATTCATATCCTAGTCGCGCCGCACCTAGTCAGATAAATTCAAATAATAACATATAAGGGCCTAATTGAATTTTAAAAAAAATAATAATAGTAATTTAAATCTTAAGAATTTATTATCATATAGTCATTTAAAAATTATTGGTCTAATAGATTATAAAAGAGCTTTTCTTATAAAAATATTTGGGTTCAAAAATTTAATGAAAACTAAATTTAAATTAATAATGTAAATTGAAATATAAAATTTAATAATATCATTTGTAAAAATATATGCAAATGCAGCCCGTAAAAGAAATATTATTGTTGTGGTTTATTGGCTAATTATTCAACCCACAATTAAATCAAGCCCAACCCACTTAATGAAACTAAACCCAGTCTAAAGCCTATTCCCAAGCCCATTATTTAATCAAACCTAGGGCCCAAGCCCATTTCTACCTCTTCACCCTAACTTATATTCACAACACAACACATACGCAGCTCCCATTTCCTTTTTCCCTCTCTCCCTCGGTCTCCCTTCCTGCCGCCGCCACCGGACGGCGCACCGCCGCCGGAGGCCGGCGGCTCTGCCTCCTTTCTCCTCCCCCTTCTTCCTATCTCTCTTTCACCCCTCACTTCTCGCCCTCTTCCCTCATCTCCCTTCCTCCTCCCCTGCCCTTGTCCTCACCGCACCAGCCGCAGCTGCGGCCGCTCATTTCTCCGGCGGCGAAGGTCGCCGCCTGCCAGCGTCACCACTACGTCCATGCCTCCCACCTCTCATCTCCCTCTCGCCGACAACAGCCACGGCAATAGCAGCAGCTGATCGGTCCGCCACCTCCCTTTCCAGATCCAGCGCCACCACTGCCCCTGCCTCTTTCCGCCGGCCGCCGTGTCGCGCAGCTCCGGCGGTATTGTTGCTCAACCGTTTCCCCTCTTCTTCCCTCTATATTCCTAAACCTCCATTTCTCTTTCTGCCTCCCCTATTTCTATTTCCTTTTCCATGTAATTTATAAGATCTATTCTATTTGATTTCTTATTAAATATAAATGATAGATTTGATGATGTATGCATGTATGAATTTGGAAATCTTGGTTTTGAGCAGAGAATGAAGAAACAATTGAGATGCTGAAATGAATTTTCATAGTATCTGCACAAAAGAAATCAAAATTACCACTTGAGCGAAAATGAACAGACGAGAAGTTGGTGTAAGAAAACAAACGAGGAAAACGAATTGGTGATGATGAATTGAGGATGATGCAATGAGGTTTAAATAGATTGAATTACTTGTTCGTCAACTACTGTGTGAAAGAAATCAAAGTTTGCTGCGGTAGAAATCAAAGTTTGAAATCAAAGTTTGTTGCTGTGTTGATCAAATCTTACGTGCTGCTGTGTTTATCAAATATTACGGAAAGAAATCAAATTTGGCTGGCTGAAAATGGAAAACAAATTGTGGTTTCTTGAGAAAGGAAACACGTATTGCAGTCACAAGCTGAAAATGGAAAACAAATTGTGGCTTCTTGAGAAAGGAAACACGTATTGCAGTCACAAGATTAGGAAACAGTACAAACAAAAGAATTATTCCATTAAGCTATTAAAATGTTATGGGCTCTTTTAAAAATCTAGCCCAAAAAGTAATTAAATAAATAAGTAATTATGGCCCAATATAGATGAGCTAAATAGGCTGCAAATAGTTTATTTAGGCCCAAATTCATATTAAAAGAATATTTGGGAAAATAAATTTCTATTTTTTTATAGATATAATTTATAGTTCAAAGTCACATCTAACTAGCGGCGGTTAGATATCTGATAAGAATGAAAATAGGAATGACTCGCTTGGAGACTTCTTTAAACAAATGTAAATAGAGTAGAAATTGTTAATTTGCAGATACGAAAATAAGGTATCCAAATCCTTGAAATCATTAATTAACTATAAATATTGAAACTTGAATAATTGTTTTAAGATTATTGCAAAAGAATTTTGCCCATTAATAATAATAAGTCCAACACTAATAAAATTTATGAAAATATTTTATTCTTAATCCAAAATTAATATAATGTCCATGATAAATATATTTAAGTAAATAAATATATTTAGGCCCAAATTTATATAAAAATATTTTTGGAATATAAAACTTTATTTCTATAGGTATAACCTAAAATTTAGAGTCATACATCTAGCTAGGGGCGCGACTAGATAATTCTCCACAAACTCGACTCATAGATTTATATTTTTAATATCTCGAAAATATAAAAATTTTCAAATAAAATTTGCAAAGGTAGTAAACGGTTTTGGGCTGTGACAAACCTACCCACTTAAAAGAATTTCGTCCTCGAAATTTGACAATTCATAGTTGCAATAATCTTCAACATAATAACTTGAATACTGAACTTGAACATTTGCTCATAATAACTTCAATCATTGCAGCAAATTCACTATACTTTCAACGTAAATAATTTATACTCATCCTCTTGAAAAATATTTGAAATATCTTTACTCATAGCTGCAATAATCTTCAACATATAATTTGAATACTGAACTTTCTCATAATAACTTGCATAATGAACTTGAACTTTCTGATAATAACTTCAATTATTGCAGCAAATTTCAACATACTTTCAACGTAAACAATTTATACTCATCCCTATAAAAATATTTTGAAATACTTTTAAAATACATTTACCTTGAAGTCGGAGCACGTAGAGGTCGAATGGATTTTCTCACACATGACATTTAAGAATTTTATGTAAAATATTTTGCAGAGTCTACAGGAAAGTAGACCTGCTCTGATACCATGCTGTAACACCCTAATCTAATTAAGGAGTTAAATATAAAATTTAAATAAATATTTAATGCGGAAGTCTTTTAAAATAATTTAAAACTCACTTTTAAAATAAATATTTTCGAAAATAATTTAAAAAAAAAATCTTTAAATAAAATTGGTTTTTAAAGAACTTTTAAAACGATTTATAAGATATCAAAATTTTCAATAATGTATTCAAATATAAATCTTGATTTTTAAATCATAAATTTAACAACTTTATTTTCAAAGCACGACATGAAGAGGTCAGAAAAATAATTAACTAATTAATAAAACTTGTACTAAGGAAAAACTCTAAATATAAAATAATATATTTTTAGCAGCGGAAAATATAACAAAATAAAATCTTTATATAATTAAAAATTATGTATGTATCCATGTATATATTTTTGTAAAGATATAAATTCTTAAATAAATATTTGAAATGAATTTAAATATAAATTAAACAAGTCATGACATTAAAATAATATAACAACATTTATTTAAATAAATCACACACAAATCTCAAATAGTATAGAATTTCAGAGTTTACATAACCAAAAGATATAACATGAAATAACATAATATGTTTTGAAAAACATTTATTTTAAATAGATTCGACGCGCCCATTCGACTCTCCACGCGCCTCCAATATCAATCACCTGAAACTGTTGAATATGGGATGAGTATATAGGGTACACTCAGTGTGGGAACATGCAATAATTGTCCATGTTAATAAAATGGTAACACATATTGTCATAACGTAACATAACTTCCATACGCACTGTGGCAACTCCAAGGACTTTAATGTCCCGGACCCTATATGTGGGCCCCTGGCGACAATATAATGGTTGCAACCCTGTAACATGAAATCGCATTGTGGCATACCAAGGACGGTGAAGTCCTGGACCAATTATGCTGGCCCCTAGCGATAAATATTTTTACAACACATACGGTAAACACATAATATTAAAATGGACAAATATTAACCACGTGCATGTACTGAAATAAATCCCACACCTGGAAATTTAACTTGAACTTGAACTTCAACTTGAATGCTAACTTGAGTAATACAATTAAAATTCATATCCTAGTCGCGCCGCACCTAGTCAGATAAATTCAAATAATAACATATAAGGGCCTAATTGAATTTTAAAAAAAATAATAATAGTAATTTAAATCTTAAGAATTTATTATCATATAGTCATTTAAAAATTATTGGTCTAATAGATTATAAAAGAGCTTTTCTTATAAAAATATTTGGGTTCAAAAATTTAATGAAAACTAAATTTAAATTAATAATGTAAATTGAAATATAAAATTTAATAATATCATTTGTAAAAATATATGCAAATGCAGCCCGTAAAAGAAATATTATTGTTGTGGTTTATTGGCTAATTATTCAACCCACAATTAAATCAAGCCCAACCCACTTAATGAAACTAAACCCAGTCTAAAGCCTATTCCCAAGCCCATTATTTAATCAAACCTAGGGCCCAAGCCCATTTCTACCTCTTCACCCTAACTTATATTCACAACACAACACATACGCAGCTCCCATTTCCTTTTTCCCTCTCTCCCTCGGTCTCCCTTCCTGCCGCCGCCACCGGACGGCGCACCGCCGCCGGAGGCCGGCGGCTCTGCCTCCTTTCTCCTCCCCCTTCTTCCTATCTCTCTTTCACCCCTCACTTCTCGCCCTCTTCCCTCATCTCCCTTCCTCCTCCCCTGCCCTTGTCCTCACCGCACCAGCCGCAGCTGCGGCCGCTCATTTCTCCGGCGGCGAAGGTCGCCGCCTGCCAGCGTCACCACTACGTCCATGCCTCCCACCTCTCATCTCCCTCTCGCCGACAACAGCCACGGCAATAGCAGCAGCTGATCGGTCCGCCACCTCCCTTTCCAGATCCAGCGCCACCACTGCCCCTGCCTCTTTCCGCCGGCCGCCGTGTCGCGCAGCTCCGGCGGTATTGTTGCTCAACCGTTTCCCCTCTTCTTCCCTCTATATTCCTAAACCTCCATTTCTCTTTCTGCCTCCCCTATTTCTATTTCCTTTTCCATGTAATTTATAAGATCTATTCTATTTGATTTCTTATTAAATATAAATGATAGATTTGATGATGTATGCATGTATGAATTTGGAAATCTTGGTTTTGAGCAGAGAATGAAGAAACAATTGAGATGCTGAAATGAATTTTCATAGTATCTGCACAAAAGAAATCAAAATTACCACTTGAGCGAAAATGAACAGACGAGAAGTTGGTGTAAGAAAACAAACGAGGAAAACGAATTGGTGATGATGAATTGAGGATGATGCAATGAGGTTTAAATAGATTGAATTACTTGTTCGTCAACTACTGTGTGAAAGAAATCAAAGTTTGCTGCGGTAGAAATCAAAGTTTGAAATCAAAGTTTGTTGCTGTGTTGATCAAATCTTACGTGCTGCTGTGTTTATCAAATATTACGGAAAGAAATCAAATTTGGCTGGCTGAAAATGGAAAACAAATTGTGGTTTCTTGAGAAAGGAAACACGTATTGCAGTCACAAGCTGAAAATGGAAAACAAATTGTGGCTTCTTGAGAAAGGAAACACGTATTGCAGTCACAAGATTAGGAAACAGTACAAACAAAAGAATTATTCCATTAAGCTATTAAAATGTTATGGGCTCTTTTAAAAATCTAGCCCAAAAAGTAATTAAATAAATAAGTAATTATGGCCCAATATAGATGAGCTAAATAGGCTGCAAATAGTTTATTTAGGCCCAAATTCATATTAAAAGAATATTTGGGAAAATAAATTTCTATTTTTTTATAGATATAATTTATAGTTCAAAGTCACATCTAACTAGCGGCGGTTAGATATCTGATAAGAATGAAAATAGGAATGACTCGCTTGGAGACTTCTTTAAACAAATGTAAATAGAGTAGAAATTGTTAATTTGCAGATACGAAAATAAGGTATCCAAATCCTTGAAATCATTAATTAACTATAAATATTGAAACTTGAATAATTGTTTTAAGATTATTGCAAAAGAATTTTGCCCATTAATAATAATAAGTCCAACACTAATAAAATTTATGAAAATATTTTATTCTTAATCCAAAATTAATATAATGTCCATGATAAATATATTTAAGTAAATAAATATATTTAGGCCCAAATTTATATAAAAATATTTTTGGAATATAAAACTTTATTTCTATAGGTATAACCTAAAATTTAGAGTCATACATCTAGCTAGGGGCGCGACTAGATAATTCTCCACAAACTCGACTCATAGATTTATATTTTTAATATCTCGAAAATATAAAAATTTTAAAATAAAATTTGCAAAGGTAGTAAACGGTTTTGGGCTGTGACAAACCTACCCACTTAAAAGAATTTCGTCCTCGAAATTTGACAATTCATAGTTGCAATAATCTTCAACATAATAACTTGAATACTGAACTTGAACATTTGCTCATAATAACTTCAATCATTGCAGCAAATTCACTATACTTTCAACGTAAATAATTTATACTCATCCTCTTGAAAAATATTTGAAATATCTTTACTCATAGCTGCAATAATCTTCAACATATAATTTGAATACTGAACTTTCTCATAATAACTTGCATAATGAACTTGAACTTTCTGATAATAACTTCAATTATTGCAGCAAATTTCAACATACTTTCAACGTAAACAATTTATACTCATCCCTATAAAAATATTTTGAAATACTTTTAAAATACATTTACCTTGAAGTCGGAGCACGTAGAGGTCGAATGGATTTTCTCACACATGACATTTAAGAATTTTATGTAAAATATTTTGCAGAGTCTACAGGAAAGTAGACCTGCTCTGATACCATGCTGTAACACCCTAATCTAATTAAGGAGTTAAATATAAAATTTAAATAAATATTTAATGCGGAAGTCTTTTAAAATAATTTAAAACTCACTTTTAAAATAAATATTTTCGAAAATAATTTAAAAAAAAAATCTTTAAATAAAATTGGTTTTTAAAGAACTTTTAAAACGATTTATAAGATATCAAAATTTTCAATAATGTATTCAAATATAAATCTTGATTTTTAAATCATAAATTTAACAACTTTATTTTCAAAGCACGACATGAAGAGGTCAGAAAAATAATTAACTAATTAATAAAACTTGTACTAAGGAAAAACTCTAAATATAAAATAATATATTTTTAGCAGCGGAAAATATAACAAAATAAAATCTTTATATAATTAAAAATTATGTATGTATCCATGTATATATTTTTGTAAAGATATAAATTCTTAAATAAATATTTGAAATGAATTTAAATATAAATTAAACAAGTCATGACATTAAAATAATATAACAACATTTATTTAAATAAATCACACACAAATCTCAAATAGTATAGAATTTCAGAGTTTACATAACCAAAAGATATAACATGAAATAACATAATATGTTTTGAAAAACATTTATTTTAAATAGATTCGACGCGCCCATTCGACTCTCCACGCGCCTCCAATATCAATCACCTGAAACTGTTGAATATGGGATGAGTATATAGGGTACACTCAGTGTGGGAACATGCAATAATTGTCCATGTTAATAAAATGGTAACACATATTGTCATAACGTAACATAACTTCCATACGCACTGTGGCAACTCCAAGGACTTTAATGTCCCGGACCCTATATGTGGGCCCCTGGCGACAATATAATGGTTGCAACCCTGTAACATGAAATCGCATTGTGGCATACCAAGGACGGTGAAGTCCTGGACCAATTATGCTGGCCCCTAGCGATAAATATTTTTACAACACATACGGTAAACACATAATATTAAAATGGACAAATATTAACCACGTGCATGTACTGAAATAAATCCCACACCTGGAAATTTAACTTGAACTTGAACTTCAACTTGAATGCTAACTTGAGTAATACAATTAAAATTCATATCCTAGTCGCGCCGCACCTAGTCAGATAAATTCAAATAATAACATATAAGGGCCTAATTGAATTTTAAAAAAAATAATAATAGTAATTTAAATCTTAAGAATTTATTATCATATAGTCATTTAAAAATTATTGGTCTAATAGATTATAAAAGAGCTTTTCTTATAAAAATATTTGGGTTCAAAAATTTAATGAAAACTAAATTTAAATTAATAATGTAAATTGAAATATAAAATTTAATAATATCATTTGTAAAAATATATGCAAATGCAGCCCGTAAAAGAAATATTATTGTTGTGGTTTATTGGCTAATTATTCAACCCACAATTAAATCAAGCCCAACCCACTTAATGAAACTAAACCCAGTCTAAAGCCTATTCCCAAGCCCATTATTTAATCAAACCTAGGGCCCAAGCCCATTTCTACCTCTTCACCCTAACTTATATTCACAACACAACACATACGCAGCTCCCATTTCCTTTTTCCCTCTCTCCCTCGGTCTCCCTTCCTGCCGCCGCCACCGGACGGCGCACCGCCGCCGGAGGCCGGCGGCTCTGCCTCCTTTCTCCTCCCCCTTCTTCCTATCTCTCTTTCACCCCTCACTTCTCGCCCTCTTCCCTCATCTCCCTTCCTCCTCCCCTGCCCTTGTCCTCACCGCACCAGCCGCAGCTGCGGCCGCTCATTTCTCCGGCGGCGAAGGTCGCCGCCTGCCAGCGTCACCACTACGTCCATGCCTCCCACCTCTCATCTCCCTCTCGCCGACAACAGCCACGGCAATAGCAGCAGCTGATCGGTCCGCCACCTCCCTTTCCAGATCCAGCGCCACCACTGCCCCTGCCTCTTTCCGCCGGCCGCCGTGTCGCGCAGCTCCGGCGGTATTGTTGCTCAACCGTTTCCCCTCTTCTTCCCTCTATATTCCTAAACCTCCATTTCTCTTTCTGCCTCCCCTATTTCTATTTCCTTTTCCATGTAATTTATAAGATCTATTCTATTTGATTTCTTATTAAATATAAATGATAGATTTGATGATGTATGCATGTATGAATTTGGAAATCTTGGTTTTGAGCAGAGAATGAAGAAACAATTGAGATGCTGAAATGAATTTTCATAGTATCTGCACAAAAGAAATCAAAATTACCACTTGAGCGAAAATGAACAGACGAGAAGTTGGTGTAAGAAAACAAACGAGGAAAACGAATTGGTGATGATGAATTGAGGATGATGCAATGAGGTTTAAATAGATTGAATTACTTGTTCGTCAACTACTGTGTGAAAGAAATCAAAGTTTGCTGCGGTAGAAATCAAAGTTTGAAATCAAAGTTTGTTGCTGTGTTGATCAAATCTTACGTGCTGCTGTGTTTATCAAATATTACGGAAAGAAATCAAATTTGGCTGGCTGAAAATGGAAAACAAATTGTGGTTTCTTGAGAAAGGAAACACGTATTGCAGTCACAAGCTGAAAATGGAAAACAAATTGTGGCTTCTTGAGAGGAAACAGTACAAACAAAAGAATTATTCCATTAAGCTATTAAAATGTTATGGGCTCTTTTAAAAATCTAGCCCAAAAAGTAATTAAATAAATAAGTAATTATGGCCCAATATAGATGAGCTAAATAGGCTGCAAATAGTTTATTTAGGCCCAAATTCATATTAAAAGAATATTTGGGAAAATAAATTTCTATTTTTTTATAGATATAATTTATAGTTCAAAGTCACATCTAACTAGCGGCGGTTAGATATCTGATAAGAATGAAAATAGGAATGACTCGCTTGGAGACTTCTTTAAACAAATGTAAATAGAGTAGAAATTGTTAATTTGCAGATACGAAAATAAGGTATCCAAATCCTTGAAATCATTAATTAACTATAAATATTGAAACTTGAATAATTGTTTTAAGATTATTGCAAAAGAATTTTGCCCATTAATAATAATAAGTCCAACACTAATAAAATTTATGAAAATATTTTATTCTTAATCCAAAATTAATATAATGTCCATGATAAATATATTTAAGTAAATAAATATATTTAGGCCCAAATTTATATAAAAATATTTTTGGAATATAAAACTTTATTTCTATAGGTATAACCTAAAATTTAGAGTCATACATCTAGCTAGGGGCGCGACTAGATAATTCTCCACAAACTCGACTCATAGATTTATATTTTTAATATCTCGAAAATATAAAAATTTTCAAATAAAATTTGCAAAGGTAGTAAACGGTTTTGGGCTGTGACAAACCTACCCACTTAAAAGAATTTCGTCCTCGAAATTTGACAATTCATAGTTGCAATAATCTTCAACATAATAACTTGAATACTGAACTTGAACATTTGCTCATAATAACTTCAATCATTGCAGCAAATTCACTATACTTTCAACGTAAATAATTTATACTCATCCTCTTGAAAAATATTTGAAATATCTTTACTCATAGCTGCAATAATCTTCAACATATAATTTGAATACTGAACTTTCTCATAATAACTTGCATAATGAACTTGAACTTTCTGATAATAACTTCAATTATTGCAGCAAATTTCAACATACTTTCAACGTAAACAATTTATACTCATCCCTATAAAAATATTTTGAAATACTTTTAAAATACATTTACCTTGAAGTCGGAGCACGTAGAGGTCGAATGGATTTTCTCACACATGACATTTAAGAATTTTATGTAAAATATTTTGCAGAGTCTACAGGAAAGTAGACCTGCTCTGATACCATGCTGTAACACCCTAATCTAATTAAGGAGTTAAATATAAAATTTAAATAAATATTTAATGCGGAAGTCTTTTAAAATAATTTAAAACTCACTTTTAAAATAAATATTTTCGAAAATAATTTAAAAAAAAAATCTTTAAATAAAATTGGTTTTTAAAGAACTTTTAAAACGATTTATAAGATATCAAAATTTTCAATAATGTATTCAAATATAAATCTTGATTTTTAAATCATAAATTTAACAACTTTATTTTCAAAGCACGACATGAAGAGGTCAGAAAAATAATTAACTAATTAATAAAACTTGTACTAAGGAAAAACTCTAAATATAAAATAATATATTTTTAGCAGCGGAAAATATAACAAAATAAAATCTTTATATAATTAAAAATTATGTATGTATCCATGTATATATTTTTGTAAAGATATAAATTCTTAAATAAATATTTGAAATGAATTTAAATATAAATTAAACAAGTCATGACATTAAAATAATATAACAACATTTATTTAAATAAATCACACACAAATCTCAAATAGTATAGAATTTCAGAGTTTACATAACCAAAAGATATAACATGAAATAACATAATATGTTTTGAAAAACATTTATTTTAAATAGATTCGACGCGCCCATTCGACTCTCCACGCGCCTCCAATATCAATCACCTGAAACTGTTGAATATGGGATGAGTATACAGGGTACACTCAGTGTGGGAACATGCAATAATTGTCCATGTTAATAAAATGGTAACACATATTGTCATAACGTAACATAACTTCCATACGCACTGTGGCAACTCCAAGGACTTTAATGTCCCGGACCCTATATGTGGGCCCCTGGCGACAATATAATGGTTGCAACCCTGTAACATGAAATCGCATTGTGGCATACCAAGGACGGTGAAGTCCTGGACCAATTATGCTGGCCCCTAGCGATAAATATTTTTACAACACATACGGTAAACACATAATATTAAAATGGACAAATATTAACCACGTGCATGTACTGAAATAAATCCCACACCTGGAAATTTAACTTGAACTTGAACTTCAACTTGAATGCTAACTTGAGTAATACAATTAAAATTCATATCCTAGTCGCGCCGCACCTAGTCAGATAAATTCAAATAATAACATATAAGGGCCTAATTGAATTTTAAAAAAAATAATAATAGTAATTTAAATCTTAAGAATTTATTATCATATAGTCATTTAAAAATTATTGGTCTAATAGATTATAAAAGAGCTTTTCTTATAAAAATATTTGGGTTCAAAAATTTAATGAAAACTAAATTTAAATTAATAATGTAAATTGAAATATAAAATTTAATAATATCATTTGTAAAAATATATGCAAATGCAGCCCGTAAAAGAAATATTATTGTTGTGGTTTATTGGCTAATTATTCAACCCACAATTAAATCAAGCCCAACCCACTTAATGAAACTAAACCCAGTCTAAAGCCTATTCCCAAGCCCATTATTTAATCAAACCTAGGGCCCAAGCCCATTTCTACCTCTTCACCCTAACTTATATTCACAACACAACACATACGCAGCTCCCATTTCCTTTTTCCCTCTCTCCCTCGGTCTCCCTTCCTGCCGCCGCCACCGGACGGCGCACCGCCGCCGGAGGCCGGCGGCTCTGCCTCCTTTCTCCTCCCCCTTCTTCCTATCTCTCTTTCACCCCTCACTTCTCGCCCTCTTCCCTCATCTCCCTTCCTCCTCCCCTGCCCTTGTCCTCACCGCACCAGCCGCAGCTGCGGCCGCTCATTTCTCCGGCGGCGAAGGTCGCCGCCTGCCAGCGTCACCACTACGTCCATGCCTCCCACCTCTCATCTCCCTCTCGCCGACAACAGCCACGGCAATAGCAGCAGCTGATCGGTCCGCCACCTCCCTTTCCAGATCCAGCGCCACCACTGCCCCTGCCTCTTTCCGCCGGCCGCCGTGTCGCGCAGCTCCGGCGGTATTGTTGCTCAACCGTTTCCCCTCTTCTTCCCTCTATATTCCTAAACCTCCATTTCTCTTTCTGCCTCCCCTATTTCTATTTCCTTTTCCATGTAATTTATAAGATCTATTCTATTTGATTTCTTATTAAATATAAATGATAGATTTGATGATGTATGCATGTATGAATTTGGAAATCTTGGTTTTGAGCAGAGAATGAAGAAACAATTGAGATGCTGAAATGAATTTTCATAGTATCTGCACAAAAGAAATCAAAATTACCACTTGAGCGAAAATGAACAGACGAGAAGTTGGTGTAAGAAAACAAACGAGGAAAACGAATTGGTGATGATGAATTGAGGATGATGCAATGAGGTTTAAATAGATTGAATTACTTGTTCGTCAACTACTGTGTGAAAGAAATCAAAGTTTGTTGCGGTAGAAATCAAAGTTTGAAATCAAAGTTTGTTGCTGTGTTGATCAAATCTTACGTGCTGCTGTGTTTATCAAATATTACGGAAAGAAATCAAATTTGGCTGGCTGAAAATGGAAAACAAATTGTGGTTTCTTGAGAAAGGAAACACGTATTGCAGTCACAAGCTGAAAATGGAAAACAAATTGTGGCTTCTTGAGAAAGGAAACACGTATTGCAGTCACAAGATTAGGAAACAGTACAAACAAAAGAATTATTCCATTAAGCTATTAAAATGTTATGGGCTCTTTTAAAAATCTAGCCCAAAAAGTAATTAAATAAATAAGTAATTATGGCCCAATATAGATGAGCTAAATAGGCTGCAAATAGTTTATTTAGGCCCAAATTCATATTAAAAGAATATTTGGGAAAATAAATTTCTATTTTTTTTATAGATATAATTTATAGTTCAAAGTCACATCTAACTAGCGGCGGTTAGATATCTGATAAGAATGAAAATAGGAATGACTCGCTTGGAGACTTCTTTAAACAAATGTAAATAGAGTAGAAATTGTTAATTTGCAGATACGAAAATAAGGTATCCAAATCCTTGAAATCATTAATTAACTATAAATATTGAAACTTGAATAATTGTTTTAAGATTATTGCAAAAGAATTTTGCCCATTAATAATAATAAGTCCAACACTAATAAAATTTATGAAAATATTTTATTCTTAATCCAAAATTAATATAATGTCCATGATAAATATATTTAAGTAAATAAATATATTTAGGCCCAAATTTATATAAAAATATTTTTGGAATATAAAACTTTATTTCTATAGGTATAACCTAAAATTTAGAGTCATACATCTAGCTAGGGGCGCGACTAGATAATTCTCCACAAACTCGACTCATAGATTTATATTTTTAATATCTCGAAAATATAAAAATTTTCAAATAAAATTTGCAAAGGTAGTAAACGGTTTTGGGCTGTGACAGATGAAGTTGAAGGATCTGCAGAAAAAAGAGTACAAGGAAGCCAAAAGGGGAATCCCAACCTTCGACGTGCAGGAATGGGATGTCATGTGGGCAGACATTGGAGATGGAGGCCCGTTCAAGACACAAAAGGTCAAGGGGCACAGAATCCGTGATTCTGCCCTAAGGATGTGCCACCGCATCCTCTCTTACTCTCTTTTCGGGAAGCTGGACAGTGGGAATGCAATGTCCAAAAAGGATCTCTACATCCTTTGGGCAATGAACAACAAGGTGAAGCTCAACTTCAGGGCCTTCCTGATCGAGCACATAGAATCTATCATCAGCAAGCCCAACCAAAGGCTCTCATGCATCCAGTTCACCACCGCATTTGCTCAACTGAACGAGATCGAGATCGAGGAAGGAAACACCAAGATCGAGGCATAAAAGCTAAATGTGGAGGCTTTGATTCGAATGAGGGATGTGAGAATGGAAAATGGTGTGCCCAAATTCACAAATCCAGAAGAGAGAGAAGTTTCGACGGTCGAAGGCCAAAGCCTTGCTGTGGGCAAAGGAAAGGAGAAGGTGGAGGAGTCAGAGTCAAAGGAAGAGGAGAACCAGCTGGACAGGATTGAGTCCAGGATCGTGGAGACCCAGGTTGCGCTGGCTGCAACCCAAAAGGCTCTTCTGGCCTTCTTCAAGCATCAGGGTTTCAGGTACCCGCCTGCACCTGCCCCTTGAATTCTCACCTTCCCTAGGATGTTAGTTTTTTTTTAGTTTTTCGTGTCTTTTGTTTTGTTTTGCGTGGTTGTTGTTTTGTGTTGTTGAGTCTGTTTGGCCAATGCTAAGGAAAGGGTAACCTTTTGCCTGCACCGGTGTTATGCCCAAAAGGCAAAACACTTGGTGCAGGCACCCAAAGCATTGGCCACTTGTGTTTTCTTTAGTTTTCTTTTGTTGGAGTCTGTTTATTTTCCTTGACCCCCTCCACACACCCACTTTGCTCAAAGCAAAGTGTGTGTGTGGGAGGGGGGCAAGGCTTGTGTTGCTGTTGTGAGGGGTAATCCATGTTCTCACACCGTATGCCTTAAGGCAAAGTGTGTGAGTGGGGGGGAAGACCCATTTTCTTTTAGTTTTCGTAGAGTCTCATGTCAGCATGCTGTTTTTCGAGGTTGCTCTATTTTGATGATTGTTGAGTATTGATTTTGTAAGTAGGAAATTCTAAACTGTAGTGCCGTAGGTAGTTGAGGACGATGGATAGGGTTGTGAGCATATCACCCTGTGAGGATTTGAGCTAAACTGCGCTGACTTATGCCCATAAGCAGTTTTTCTTTCTTGTGTGAAATTGACATCTTGATTAGGGTAATGCTAGAACTTGCCTTGATTCTTAGTGGAACCCTGTGTATATAGTCTAGGTGTGTTAAATGATTTAGGCAAATTCTTTCTTTAGCTCACCAAGCCAAACTGACCAACCCTACATCTATCACTTGTGAACCCTTTTGAGCTTGATAATTCATTTGAATTCACTAATAAATTTGCCCAAATTTGAGCCGTCCTAGTCATACTGAACTTAAGGGCAAAAGAATGGAAGATAGTGTAGTGGATCTTATGGGCAGGACTAGTGTAAAAATTGCAAAATGGGACACCTAATCCCAAAAATAAAGAGAAAGTCCAGAAAAAGAAAAAAAAGAAAAAAAAAAGAGATAAATAAAAAAACAAAGAAAATAAAAGTTGATGGGGAGTATGTGCTTAGGCCCGTAAGAATGGGCAAGGATCTTAAAAATCTGGGAGTTTGTGCCCAGAATGAAGTTCAGAATGACCTTAGCCTCGTACGAAAAATTCCCACCTTATGCCTTTAGCCACGTTACAACCCATAGAAGACCTAATGAGACACACCTAGAACTTTGACTAAAGGGGGAGACGATAGAAAATGAGCAAGCCTATGGTCAAAACCCAATAAGATGTCCAGAGTGAAAACACGAGCCAAAACACTTGAGAGAAAGAGTGAAATGGAAGGAACATCCTCATGCCCACAACCTGATCTTGACTCAGCTGATGGCGCGTGTTTTGTTTGATTCTGCTACTAATCTTTCTTTATAATCGTCATTATCTCTGTGTGGCAGAGAAACTATAGCATGCTTTGTTGTTTCTTGATTTGTTTTCTATTTCGTCTGTGGCTGCTCTTGGGCAAAGCTGCATGTGCACGCTTAAGGACAATCGTGTTTAAAGTGTGTGCGTGTGATGAACCTAAGATTGTGCTCTGTTTTCGAGTTTGTTTTAGGACTAGATAGAGTCGTTTCCTTTTGTTTTGTGTTGTTTGGTCGCCTGGGAGGGCGTAGTTCTTCGGCAGGGCCCGCTTGTGGGCAAAAGATGCTTTAGGGGTCAGAATTGCTGTCACATTCCGTGAAAGAGGCATGTGCCGGAAGCAAGAGGGATTCGGAGGCAAAACCATCCCTTATGCCCAGAAGTACCGCACGGAAGCAGGCAGGCATTAGGAGGAGAATAGAGAAGGAAGTCAGAAGCGTAACAGACAGAAGAAACATGATTATGGAGTAGGCGCTTGATATGGGCCGAAGGCGGCAGCATCCAAGAAGAGACCGATAAGGCTAAACCTGTGCTTTATCCAAAAGGAAAGAAATCTTCAAGAGACTAGGTCTGAAAGTGGATAGCATCTCCATGCCTTGCATGGATTCGGCCGCAACAACATGGGTTGGGCCTTCCGTTGCCCTAGTCGCGCCTATATATACCCGAGGATCAGTCGAAGCTAAGGGTGTTGGAAAATCAGCTGTTGAGCATTTAGTTTACGAGCTCTGGAGTTCAAGCTTGCCCAGGCTGTGGGCGTAGTTCTAGGTTACTTTGTTTATGTTCTTTGTGGCACTTTTGGCCGTAAGCACTCTTTTATGTCTTTAAGTACTTTCAGTTTGTTCTTAATAATGTCTTCTGCGTAAGAGTCAAGTGGATCTATCTAATTCCTAAAGCATTCTGGGCAAAGCACAACTAGCGATAGGCCATCGCAGAGAGCGTGGATGTTGCCCGGGGTAGTTGATTTCCATTAGTGGTAACTTCTAAGGGATCATAAACTGAAATGATAGATTGGGCAAGGGGTTTTTGCGTGCGTGATGAGTGATAATAGGGGCGCAATAATTCTTATGCCTATAACCACTGGTATGCGAGTATAGTGATTTATCTTTGCACCAATGATCGAGTGCCTAGTTCATGTTTAATGATTCGAACCCAAATCAGGATTGTTTTGTTATTTGATTCATTTACCTTTGTTATTTCAGTCTAGTTGGAAACCCTGTTCTGCCCATAAGCACGTTGTGGTCAGAACCCGTCAGAATTCAGCCCTTTTTAGTGACACCCTTGCAGGAGGAGTTACTGCTCAGTTCCCTGTGGATTAGACTCTGGACTTACCATTAGCTAGTCTAGTTGTGGGCACAAGATATTTTATTTGCGCGAAGCTCAAACGACGGCTTCGTCAAAGATATGGGAGTTATGTATGCAGCACATCCCTTTGACAAGTGGGGCATTGACATAGTAGGGAAATTACCAACCGCACCAGGTGGGAAATGCTATCTCATCGTGGCCGTTGACTATTTCTCTAAGTAGGTGGAGGCTGAAGCCGTTTCGAAGATTGATGACTGCACAGTTGAACGGTTTATCTGAAAAAATATATGCTGTAGATACGGAGTCCCTAGAATTCTTGTTTTCGATAATGGGAAGCAATTCACAAGTAAACGAATTAAGGATTTTTGTTCACGAATGGACATCACTCAGAGGTTTGTGTCGGCTGCACACCCCCAAGCCAATGGACAAGTTGAACTAGCAAATCGGACGATATGTAATGACATCATGAAAAGGTTGGAAAGAAACAAAGGCCGATGGGCGGAAGAATTAGATACAGTACTGTGGGCCCTTCGAACAAGTCCCAAGACAGCTACTTGGGAAGCCCTTTTTACACTTGTATACGGGTCAGATGCAATTATTGATTTATGCCTAATTGTTCTTAATTTGGGGGTTTGACTGTGCTAAATTTGAGTTAAATGTTCTGGATTTTGGTGCATTTATGAGTTTGTTTGATGCTTTGTAGGAGCTTTTGATAAATTAGGAGGAAGAATGCTAACTTAGAGATTTTGGATCATAAATTGTTGTTTTGGGCTCAAAGTGGTGCGTAGCGCTGACAAAGCCGCAGCGCTGAGAAGGCCGCAGCGCTGACAGTTCTCCATAGCTAACCATCTCCAGAGCTGCCTACTTCGACAGAGCTGACCAAACTCGACAGAGCTGACATTCACTCGCCAGAACTAGCAAGGCCGACAGAGCTGGCATTCGTTCGTGTAGAGCTCAAGCTGCCAGTGCTGACCAACTCTCCAGAGCTACCTACGCCAGCACTGCTCCAGAGCAACCTGCGCTAGTACTGCTCTAGAGCTACCTACGCCAGCACTGCTCCAGAGCTGGCATTCCTTCGCCAGCGCTACCGAGACTTGTCGAGCACTTTATCCCTTGCACTTTCCTGTGCGTGCACGCCTGCCTTGATGTTTATCTTTTAGGCCCAGTTTTGCAAGGCCCCTTTGATCGTCATTAGGGTTGATGAAAGGCAGTCTATAAGAAGGGCTGAACATTCATGATCAGACTAACTCTTCTGCCTTCGGACTAAGAATATCTTCCACCTTAGGCATCAAAATACTTTACGGTTTTTATAGTTTTTTGTAGTTCTTTAGTTTTCATAGTTTTCGTGCTAAGTTAGTTTTCAATTTCGTTTTTGATTTAGTTCTCCGTTTCGAGTTGTAATCAAGTGACAGTGATTCGCTTCTCGCGACGGTTTCGGTATTTATTATTTATGTTAATTCTTTGCTTTTACCTGAATTATGTCTTGCTTTCAATTATGCAATTTCGTTTATGTCAGT
Organism: Salvia miltiorrhiza; assembly: GCF_028751815.1. NCBI lineage: Eukaryota > Viridiplantae > Streptophyta > Magnoliopsida > Lamiales > Lamiaceae > Salvia > Salvia miltiorrhiza. The sequence continues at coordinate 18,531,054 of NC_080387.1, read as the reverse complement.
TTAGATTAGAAGCATTTAGTTACAGTTGTTTAATTCTGCCTAGGGATAGTAATTTATTTATGCTTAAGTATTTGTGTTGCCTAGTTAATTCCGAGTTTAATTTCAAGTTAAGTTTTAATTACAAGCTTTAGTTTAATTTTACAGTTTTCAATCCAAACCTTTACTGCTTTCGTTGTGATACAATTAGAAGCCCTGTTAAATCTTCCTTGAGAGACGACTTGGGTCAACTTATCATGCTAGGATGTCCTTGTTCTATTGCAAGTTAATCTAGAGGTGTTTTAGGTTGAGTCAGTTATACCCGCAGAAATCAGATTGGAGTCACATTGGATCACAGCTTATGACCCTGCGCAGAATGGGACGTTGCGCCGTCTAGACTTGGACTTAGCTGAACTACAAAGGGAGGAAGCTCGAGTAAGAATTGCTAAGTACAAGAGCATAATCAAAGCGGGATATGATAAGAAGGTTAAGCAGCGCAGGTTCCAGAAGGGGGAGTTAGTGTTGAGGAGGGCAGACGCTTTGAGGCCAACGGGAAAGTTCAAGGCTAATTGGGAAGGACCATATGTTGTAACAGAAGTATTGGGAGGAGGAGCTTATCACCTATCAGATCAGGAAGGGAGACCTCTTACTAGGCCGTGGAATATCGGTCACTTGCAAAAATTCTATGTATGAACTATCAGCGTAGGTCACACTGCTTAGACCAGATACTTTTTTTTCCCACTAGGTTTTAATGAGGTCTGGGACCATGGTCATATTAATAAAATATCTATGGTTTTAGGAAAACCTACCTTGTTTGTCTACCTGTTTCAAAATGCATATCTGCGGATATTGAGCCTTAAGTGGTAACTCAGCCGCGCTGCGGATATTGAGCCTGAAGTGGCAACTCAGCCGCTCTGCGGATATTGAGCCTTAAGTGGCAACTCAGCCGCTCTGCGGATATTGAGATTTAAGTGGCAACTCAGCCGCGCTGCAGATATTGAGCCTTAAGTGGCAACTCAGCCGCTCTGTGGATATTGAGCCTTAAGTGGCAACTCAGCCGTGTTGCGGATATTGAGCCGTAAGTGGCAACTCAGCCGCGCTGCGGATATTGAGCCTTAAGTGGCAACTCAGCCGCTCTGCGGATATTGAGCCTCAGCCGCACTACGGATGTTCGAAATATTAAGTGATAATTCAAGATACATGGTTAATAATGTGAGAATGGCCTAAAGAAAATTCGCATTCGCCAAAGAATAACATGGGTTTTTATAGGAAGATTAACCTAGCACAATATTTACTTAGAAAGTTTCATTGTATGAATAATTCAATATTACAATTTGGGAATCTCCACACATCATACGAGTGGGGCAAATTATTCACATCACATGTCCTTTATCAACTAAGAGACAAATAAAGAGTCACCCGATATTGAGAGGTAAATAAAAAGAGGCAAATTGGAAAGGGTTAATTGCCCATAAAATACTGAACTTTCATCCAATTCTGATTTTGCACACAAACTTTGAATTGTGGCATGATAATTACTAAACTTTTGATTTTATCTGATTTTGCTACTAATCCAAATTCCGGCCAAATACCAAGTGATGAGGAGTAATATATGTAGAGCAGAGGAATGAATTTGAACAGAGAAATCGTTCGGGTCAGAAAAATCATTCAGGCCAGAGGAATGGGCTCAGTCAGAAGAATCACTGAAGTCAGAAGAACGCTCTACCACACAAGATAATTAACGGTAGGAATGACCGTTTTACCCGGGAAGCGCCAGAGCAGAGGAATCGCCCGTTTACAGAGGAATCGCCCATTTACAGGCAAAGTTACCATGGTACCCCCGACCAGGCGGGGAACGTGACCGCAAGGATGAAATTACTATTTTACCCCTCGAATGTAATTTATAAATACCCATGCACCCATGCTATGTATTCCTACGTGCTTTCTATTGATACAACAACAATCTTACTTTCTCTCAGCAATTCGACTCTATTCTCTCAATTTCCACGATCAACACTAGGTAAAATTCATAATCTAACCACGATTCACAGATTAAAATACCACCCGCTCAATCACGATTCACCAGCTGGCGCCGTCTGTGGGAAAGCTATGAGTTTAAGGCATGAGTTCCAAGTTGCGCATGCAGATCTGCAATTGTGGGCGGATTTCCGTGCGCAGGTCCCGATTAGTCCGATGTTTCCAGTACCCAGGTGGATTCGGGGCGGTAGATCTACTTTTTTCGCTCCTATCCATCCGAAAACTCATAGATTCGCGGATTTTGTTGCTTTCTCGCATATGCATGTTTGGAGGATGGGTGAAATCGAGAATCGGGTGCTGGTATATGTTTATTTTACATGCTATGACGTTAATTGTGTGTGGTTCTCATGTTTTCTCATGTGATCTTCATTTTTCATCGTATCTAACGTGTTTTACTAACGATATCTTGGTTGTTGCTCTGTTCTTATTTGTTTTTGGGTTTTCTGGGTGGTTCCTCGGGTAATCTGTTATTTATGCTGAATTTGAATCTGAATCCGGGAGAAAATCTCTGTTGTTCATTCTCCGTGTTTGAATCTGTGCCCTAGGTTTATTTCCCGGCGCATGGAAGTATTTTGGTCGGGGATTCATAATGGCCTTCGCGCCAATGTTTGGGATTTCTTATGTCGAGGATTCCTTTGACAACGGGTGGTTCGATTTGTCTTTTATTGGGATTTTTCTCATATTTTTTACATGTAGGTACCATGGACTCTTCTGATGTTCGCCGCACCCTCGAGAAGGACTTTGACAACACCGGGCTCAACTCTTCCGCCCCTACTGAGATGCCCGACTCTCTGCTAAGCAGTCTGCCAATCAGCACTATTTTCTCTACACCGTCGGGTTTTCTTAACACGTCCGCCACCCTGCTGATGGGCTAGAACGTCACCCCCCAGAGATCTACTCTGGTTGCCGCTGGATCTGAGTTGCAGGGCTTGGTCCCCACATCTGGTGGTGGGTCACTAAACTTCGTCTTAGCAGAGCAGATGATGGCTCTGTTAAATTACGCTGTTGTGCGACAGGCGCTAGGAACTTCGTTCGTCCCAACTGTCCCCGCTACTGCTCCTCTGCTGGGAATGTTCAACCAGCAGAGCACTGAACTTCCGCCTCACGCTGCTCTGGAGGTGAACGAACAAATTGTCAACAAACAACCTGCACTACCGAAAGAAACACACAAATTCCCCACTAAGAAGGAACCAGAACGGAGGCCAGAGGGGAGTCGCGCTGTTCTAAGCAGCATTGTCAGAAGGGAGGGGGTGGATGAGTCTGATAGTCATTCCATTACTCCTGTTTTCGAGGAGGAGAGGCCAAGGGAAAATGCAAAGCTGAAAAATCAGGTGTCGCAACTAAAAAATCAACTTAGAGATCTGGAGGATACTCTGAGGGAGAAATCTCAGAGGGTTGAAAAATTACAGAGGTCAGAGAGATCCCACAGAGCAGAGAAGTCATACCGGTCAAAGAAGTCCCGCCAGACTGAAAGGTCAGAGGGACGGGAACATGAGTACACCTCTGGAAAGCAGGGACACAAGGGCCACAAACGCCACCACTCTCATGATTCACCGAGGGACAAGAAGGAACAGGGGAGATACAGGGATGAGAAGCGAGCCAAAACATCTAAGCTCAAAACCACCACTAGTCGGAGTCCGTTCTCTGCTGATATCTTGGCGAACACTTTGCCAAGGAGCTACAAACCCATCTCACTCGACTACGATGGCACTATTGACCCCGAGGTGCACCTCAGTCGGTTCGAAGGGCTCGTCACGTTACACATGTACTCAGAGGGTATCAAGTGCCGTATATTTTCTACTACTTTGACTGGACCTGCCCAGTTATGGTTCGGGACCTTGGCCCCAAACTCTATTCACTCTTTTGAGGACCTCCAAACACGCTTCCTCAGACAATTCGCAAGCTCACGAAGGGTAGAGAAATCAGCCATCTCTCTGATGGATATCAAATAAGATCAACATGAGATGCTGCGGAAGTACACTGCCCGATTTAATCTCACTGCTCTGGAGGTTCCAGAGGCAGAGTCACAAATAAAAAGCTGCGCATATGTTAGAGGGTTGAAGCCTGGGCTTTTCTTTGACGAGTTACAGATCAGGCCAGCGAGAGATTTTGATGACGTCATGTCAAGACTACCAGGGTATTTGCAATTAGAGGATGCCCGAACGGCACGAAAGGCAGAAAATGACAAGCATGGGGCCAAAAGGGACGAGGCCGCACCAAAGCAGAACAACCGGAACCAAGATCGGGCACCTTTCAGAAGGTTGCCCCTTAGGGTACTTCCTCCTCAGACAGAGGTACCACCCCGCCAATAGCGCACCAGTGAACGAAGTCAACCGCTTCGATGAATACACTCTTCTAAATAATCCACAAGAAGAAATCTTTCATCTGCTTAAGAACCAGCCGTTTTTCCGGGCGCCGGGCACTTACAGGGATGGGCAGCCACAGTAAGGACCTAACAATAAACTATGTGAGTACCACAATGCCTATGGGCATTATACTAGATACTGTGGACATCTCAAGCACCAATTGGAACTCTTGGTACGCCATGGCAACCTGGATCAATTCATAGCCAGAGGGAAAGAGGGTCAGGGTCAGCAAGCCCAGGGAAATGACCAAAGACAAGCTCAGGGAAATGACCGAGACCGACGTCCGAAGAAAAACCACGATCAGCGCAGAGGGATCATACAGGCTAGGGTACCTCCCCACCCGGCCAGAAGGGAAGTGCACGTGATCTTCGGGGAAAATGGGTTACCAACCTCCAACCGAGCCAAGAAGCAGGTCGTGCGGGAAGTGAGGTCGGGATACTACCCTAAACAAGTAATGGAAATCACGAATGCAGCAGAGGAACCAGCCATAACCTTCGGGTCAGAGGACCTGAGAACACTCATGTACCCCCACCATGACGCGTTGGTTTTCACGGTCGACATAGCAAGCTGTATTGTACATCGTATCTTCGTGGATTCTGGGAGTGCGGTGAACATTTTATATTTGGAATGTCTCCAAGCTATGGGGATCGAAGCCACTATCGAATCCAGCGAACGCTCCTCTGTTCGGATTTGGCGGAGAAATCGTCATGCCCCTAGGGTTTGTGGAGTTACCAGTTAGTCTTGGCAGAGCAGACGCCAGCAAGACCAGGGTGATACTATTTTTGGTGGTAGACATACCCAAACCATCTTACAACGTGATACTTGGGTGCCCTGCTCTGACGGCGTTCAGAGCAATCATTTCAATGTTCCACCTAAAGATGAAATTCCCAATCGGAGGTGGAAGAGTGGGGGAAGTGTGGGGTGATCAAAAGATGTCGAAGGAATGCCATGTGTGAATGCTCACGCACTCTTCAGGTAAAAAATGAGACAGGGTGACAGAGGGATCAGACACCAGGAAGAAAGGGAAGACGGGTGATATCGCTGCTCTGACAGAGAAATGATGGGAACTGATAGAGCTGTTAAATGCTCGAGACAATGCAGAGAAATCCGCCTTGATATCTACCAATGATGTGTGTAATATGATTGAGTTATTTCCGGGAAAAGAGGGCTTCTAGACAAAAATCGGGTCATCCATGAATGAACAAGCCAGAGCAGAGCTAATCAACTGCCTTCAGAGGAACGCGGATGTGTTCGCCTTCAGCACAGCCGACTTAAAGAGCATTGACAGAGGTTTGGCGGAACATCGCCTTAATGTAGATCCCAATGTAAAACCAGTAAAACAAAGAACGAGATAATTTGGGGCCGAAAAAGATGCTGCGATCAGAGAGCAAGTTCAGGGATTACTGGATGCGGGTCACATCGAGGAGGTGCAGTACCCGGAATGGATTTCAAACGCCGTGATGGTGGCTAAAAAGACAAATACTTGGCGCATGTGTGTGGACTACAGGGACTTGAATGCTGCTTGCCCTAAGGATCATTATCCTTTGCCGAGGATTGACCAACTTGTAGATTATACCTCGGGTTGCGCATTGCTATCCATGATGGATGCATATCAGGGGTATCACCAAGTCAAAATGCATAAAGGAGATATCGCCAAAACGGCCTCGCCGTCTGCTACGGGGTATTTGGCTGGCGGAGCATGTCGTTCGGTCTTAAGAATGCAGGGGCTACATATCAAAGAATAATGGAAAAAATATTTAAGGAACAACTCTCGAAGAACATATCAGTATATGTGGATGACATGCTTGTGCGAAGTGTCAGAGCAAAGGATCACGTTTCTGACTTGGAGAAAGTTTTCACAGTTATCAGAAATCACAGACTCATACTTAAAACAACGAAGTGCACCTTCGGGGTCACTACAGGGAAATTTTTGGGGTATAAGGTCACCCCGACGGGGATCGAGGTCAACGCGGACAAGGTGAAGGCCATAATGGATATGACGTCACCCAGAGGAATCAAAGAGGTGCAAACTCTGAATGGGTGTATCACTGCCCTAAGCAGGTTTATTTCTCGATCGACAGAGCGAAGCTTGCCATTTTTCAAGATTTTAAGGAAGGGGACCAGATTTGAATGGGATGCGGAATGTCGGATAGCCTTCGATGATCTCAAAGCATACTTAGCAGAGCTCCTAACTCTGACCAAACCAATTCCCGGAGAGGTGTTATATTTGTACATAGTAGTGGGCGAAGAATCAGTTAGCTCTGTCCTTATCAGAGAGGAGGGGAGCCATCATAGGCCAATCTACTTTGTCAGCAGGGTAATTCAGGGGCCCGAATTAAACTATTTAGAAATTGAAAAGGTTGCTCTGGCAGTCATGGTCACAGCTCGGAAACTAAGGCCCTACTTTTTATCACACCGCGTGGTGGTTCGAACTGCCTTACCCTTCAAACAAATGTTGGGGAGGCCAGATCTTTCAGGGCGAATGGTAAAGTGGGCCGTGGAGTTAGGAGAATATGAGGTGGATTATAAGCTAAGGATGGCTATCAAGGCCCAAGCCCTTGCGGATTTTATTCAAGAAACTACTCGTCGCCCTGTGCAAGAGTTTTGGGTGGCTTTCGTGGATGGATCGGTCACAAAAGAGGGATGTGGGATCGAAGTGTATATCATTTCTCCAGGATTAGAGGTATACCAATTCGCTATCAAATTCACTTGTAAGATGTCCAATAATGAAGCCGAGTATGAGGCCGTGGTCAGAGCAGCACATATTTTGTCAGAGCTGCGAGCGAAGTGTATCATTATCAAAACCGACTCACAATTGGTGGCTCAACAATTTTCAGGAGGATATCATATCAAAGAGGATCGGATGCGAGCATACCATTGCAATATCACGGAACTGAAGAAAAAATTTATGGAATTCAGAATAGAACAAATCTCTCGAGAAGAGAACACTTAGGTAGATTTATTAGAACGAGTCGCCAGTACAGTGGAACAAACGTGGAATGATGAGATCACGCTGCTCTGCGACACCAGAGAAATGGAGACTTCCCAGGTTTTTGCGGTGGAAATTCGGGACGATTGGCGGGCCCCAATTATACATTTTTTCAGAACAGGGGAACGACTGAATAGAGAGTCCAATCAGAGGGCTCGATACGAGAATTATTGCTTAATCAACGATCAACTCTACAAGCGTTCTTTCACCCATCCCTTATTGAAATGTTTATCTCCTGAGGAGGCTAACTTTGCTCTAACAGAAATTCATGCAGGTTGCTATGGTGGGCACACGGGATTCAGGGATCTTATACGAAAAACCATTCGGGCAGGGTTCTATTGGCCGACCATCACTAATGATGCTAGAGAATTCATTCGCAAATGCGAAGCTTGTCAGAGGCATGCCGGAAAGATCAATATCCCAAGAGAGACTATGGGAGTAATGTATGCTGCCTACCCATCGATATCGTCGGGAAATTGCTTACGGCACCAGGGGCAAATGTTTTCTCATCGTAGCGGTGGATTACTTCCCCAAGTGGGTAGATGCCGAGGCCGTATCAAAGATTGGCGAGGGAACTGTAGAGCGATTCATCTGACGAAATATATGTTGCCGGTATGGAGTCCCTAGAATCATTGTTTCGGACAATGGAACCCAATTCACAGGGCAGAGGATCGTTGATTTTTGTGATCGCATAGATATAACGCAGCGCTTCATTTCCGTAGCCCATCCGCAAGCAAATGGGCAGGTGGAGTTGGCAAATAGAACAATTTACGAGGGGATCAAGAAGAAGTTAAATCAGAGCAGGGGGAAATGGGTCGAGGAGCTAGATACCGTACTTTGGGCTTATCGCACCAGCCCAAAAACAGCAACCGGGGAGGCACCATTCACTTTGGTGTATGGATCCAGCACAGTGATACCAGCAGAGGCCAGACTGGAGTCGTACCGGATAACAACATATAACACAGAGCAAAATTCAGAACTCCGCAGAGCAAAGCTAGACCTAGTGGAAGCGCAGAGGGATGAAACCTAGGTCAGAGCAGCGAAATATAAGAGCATCATCAAGGCCGGATATGACAAGAGGGTCAGAGCGCGAAAGCTGTCCAAGGGCGACCTAGTTCTTAATAGGGCCGACGCTCTGAAGCCAGTGGGCAAGTTCGAGCCCAATTGGGAAGTCGTCATAGAGGTTTTGGGCGGTGGAGCATACATATTGTCGGATCCAGACGGCAGAGCTCTCCCAAGACCGTGGAATATCAACACCTTGAAAAAGTTCTATGTGTAATTTTGTTAAACGAAATACCAAATTGTAGACCGGATACTCTTTTTCCCCACAGGGGTTTTAACGAGGTTCGGGGCCATGTTATCAATAAAATTGGATGCGTGGCTTTAGGAATTCTGCGGTGTTTTCTCGTTCATTTTAATTATTTCATTTTACGTTGCATATTTTACTTAACATGTTCGTGCAGAGCATTGCACATGTCACCAGAGGGGGGAGTAGGGTATATACCCATAATTCATAATTTTAATCCAAATTGTTGCTTAGCAAGTCAAGGGGAAGACAAACATCCAGGAGGGTCAACATCCACATAAAGGGAAAAGCAGAGGGTTCATCTTAATCGTAAGCCGCAAAAGTTAGATGCATCCCCCTGGATCATCCATGCTCCGTGCAGAGTGTTTTCTTAATCGTAAGCCCCGAAAGTTGGATGCATCCCCCGGATCATCCATGCTCCGCGCAGAGGGTTCGTTTTAACCGTAAGCCACGAAAGTTAGGAGGGTCCCTCTGACCGTCTATGCTCCGTGTAGGGTGTTCTTTTAACCGTAAGCCACAAAAGTTAGGCGGGTCCCTCTGACCGTCTATGCTCCGTGCAGGGTGTTCTCTTAACCGTAAGCCACGAAAGTTAGGCGGGTTCCTCTGACCGTCTATGTTCCGTGCAGGGTGTTCTTTTAATCGTAAGCCGCGAAAGTTAGCTGGGTTCCTATGACCAGCTATGCTCCGCGCAGAGTATTCCAGCTAGCACGAGGGAAGCGCCAGAGAAATGCCTATGAGGGAAGTATCAGAGAAAGGCTTAGGAGGTTAGTGTTAGAGAAATTCCTAGGAGGGAAACGTCAGAGAAATACCTAGGAGGGAAGTGTCAGAGAAATGCCTAGGAGGGAAACGTCAGAGAAATGCCTGGGAGGGAAGTGTCAGAGAAATGCCGAGGAGAGAAACATCAGAGAAATGCCTGGGAGGGAAGTGTCAGAGAAATGCTTAGGAGGGAAGCGTCAGAAAAGTGCATATAAGGAAAAGTTAAAGCTGGGCATGCTAAAAAAAATCAGAGCAACGGAAGGCAGAAGAATCGCACATACCTCAACAACATAAACAAGTAGAAACTGACCAGAGAAATCGCAACAATTTCAACAACACAGAGGAAAGCCAACCAGAGGAATCACGAACACTTCAACAAAAAATCAAAACCCTACTTTCTACAGAGGAAACAACAGCTACATCTCGGAGCGCCAAAATACAATTCACATCAATTCAAAGACAGAACAACAGCAACAAGACAATACGAAGGAGAAATGAATGCAGAGCCAGACCAAAAAGTGAACTCATACCATTTCAAAATGAGAAAGAAATTACAATGGGAGTTCATCAATAGTTTAAAAGGGATAAAGCTTTACACTACAACAAAATAAAAAGAGTATCATCCAAATGTATCATAATATTTACAGCTAAGATATACAAATTCTAGAAAGAAGGAGATGATAATATGAGCAGTCAAGAGGGAGGAGCAGCGGTAGAGGAGTGCGGGTCAGCAGCTTCAGCGACAGCTACAGAGGCTTCGGCAGAGGGGACCCCTTCTTCGAGCACCTTCAACGTGCCAGAGTCATCCACCTCGCGCAGTCGCTGTTCCACGTCCAACAGCTTCAAAGCCTCTTTGGTATATTCTTTCTCATTTCGATACAGGGCAAAGAGCTGATCCACAGCTTCAGATGTGGAGGTGGAAGCATTGAAGGCAGGTGGCAAATGAGGGTCCATGCTGAATTGAGCAAACCCCCGGGAGCCAACATCAGCCCAATTTCTCAGTTGCCCTAGTTTTTAGGGACTCACAGAAGGGGGCTTGATACTTGGGAGCAGCCGGCGCAGGATCAGGGCAAACCCCGAAAGCAAACAGGGGAAGGACCTTATCCAGAACCGAATACCACCACAGAGGCTTCTCCGGGGAGTTAGCAGTTATGCCCAACATCGTGTTGAGGTCCTCAGTCCTTGTTATTGTCGATTAGAGCCTCCAGATCCAGAGCAGAGGCCTGCTCCTCTGACGCGCCCAGCACCTCTGCCGTCTTCATTGTCGTCTCTTTGATGACATGTGCAAAAAGCTGGAAGAACCCCTCCAAATATTCGGGTGTCCTCTGAAACGCCGCTAGGGTATCCTCCAGCATCATGTCTAGACACAGCTGGCCCCGGGGGGAGATGAAGAACTCCAATCGCTGGTCCCGGGCACCCAGCGCATAGCCCCGATTCAGAGCACCTTCACAAGCCACTTTCCAGCGACGCTTGGCCTCTTTGTACTCCAATCGATATCGGGCCCGGAAGCGCTCCAGGCTCTCGTATCCCTCTCTTTTAGTCCTCTCTAGTTCTGAGACTAAAGAGGCCTTCTCCACCTCCAGCTGCTCAATCTTAGCTCGCAGCGCGACTTCATCCGTGTCAGCCTTGTTGAAGCGCTCCATCAGGACCGTGACCTCCTGGTCACGCTTCGCCTGTGCCTCTTTCTCCTTTTTCAAATCTTTTCCAGTATATCGTAATCATCGATACACTGGATTGCCTCACCAATTTGGGACTCCAACTGCAGGGAATCAGAGGGAAAATGTCAGAGCAGAGAAACCAAAAGGTAAACACCAAACATCACCGAGGTAAAGATAAATGCAGGGTACCTGAATCCACAATTGGCCGATGCTGCTGGCCAATCTCGCCCTCTTCATCTTTACGGTTGCCTCCCGATCCTTGGGATGGATCTGGGTAAGCAATTTCCGTACAAAGTCTCGTCCCTTCATGGACGAGACAGGCTTGGAACCAGAGGCCTCCGATGCCTCTGCAGTAAGGGCAAGAAGATCGCCCCCTTCGGTATCCACGGAGGTGGTCTCCGCTTCATCTACCGGTTCCTCCTCCAACGTGCTCCCTCTTTTGCAGGGCTTCCCTCCTCCTCTTTTCTCCAAGGGACACCAAGGTACCCTTTCTTTTCTTTCTTGTGAATGCAGGGGTAGGTATGTCCTGAGTCTTCTCAGGAGCGGGAGCATCTTCAGAGATATCCACCACGAGGATATTACCCCCAAAAATGGTGGACCCTCTGGCTCCTGGAAGGAAGGCTTCGAGTTGGGGTGGTCACCCCAGAAATGTCGGACACCGTTCGAGAGGTGTCCATCCCAGAGCCAGCAGGCTGCTCTGATGTATCCGCTCTGGAGCTGGCGTCTCAAGAGCCACGCCCCCCGGGACCAGAGGGACGATCGACAGAAAGAATCGACCGACATTTCTGTCTCCACAACATGCCTGCAGACAAATAAGGTTATGTTATTAGAGTCAGAGTAATGACAATACATATATTTATTAACACGTGATATTACCTATAGCTGTGCGTGGATACAGGGGGAATAAGTCATTGGCTGCTAGAGCCGAGTTGCTCTCGGTGAGCTGTTTGCAGGGGAGGGGCTCTTCGTTATTTAGGGCGTTAAGGTTGGCTATCACCCCCAGATCAAAATCACTGGGGGTTCCTTGGGAAGCGGGCTTATGTTTGGTGCGGATGTCATGCCACTTCAGCTCTTGGGCACCGTATTGGCGCCAAGTACCAGTGGAAGTCACCACATAACAGTAATAGGGCAGAAAACCCTTATCGTAGGAGTTCAAGGAGTTGAGGAAGGTGGTGGGGTATGTTTTGCGGGCAACAAAGCTATACAGGGGACCACCCTGTAATGTCAGTGATTGGGTCTGAAGGAATAGTTTTTTGGTGTTTTCGACACCATGAGCTCTACACAAAATATGGAAACAAAATAACCTCCGAAGGGCAGAGGGGGTTACTTGGTAGAAGGGAATCTGAAAATAATTACAAACCTCCACTAAGAGTGGAGGAGGAGGAGGAAGTCTCAATCCGGCGTCAATCTAGACCCGCCATATGGCCGCAGTATTCATTTGCATCCTACGGAATGGCTCTAAAGATTTGGACTGGGATACAAACCTTAGGCCGGCAGGGTTTCTACACATCTCGGCCATCCTATTCATGTCCGCGACATCTAGCCTGGACTCAGGAATGGATTTCGGCATTTTAGGAGGAGGTGGGGGAGATTCAGGGGAGACAGAAGGGTCTTGAGGATGCGGAGGAGCAGAAGAAGTCGGAAGGTCCTGGGGATTCTGGGGATCGGGGGAAGAAAGTGGAGAAGCCGAAGGAGAGGGAGAGGGAGAAGGGGAAAAAACAGGTTGGTCGGCGGAGGAAGAAGCCATGGCTGATTATAATCTAGGGTTTTCAAGCTCTGAAAGAGAGCACCAATAGACTCAACACAATCAACCCACGCCGAACACAAGTACCAGGGAGAGGGGATGTAGGATTTACCTAGGTCTACAGTGGAAACTAAGGAAGATTAATCGCAAGGTTTACGCCGGAATCAGAAAGGAAGGCCGCCGGAAACAATGTGAGTAGTTGAAGCGTATGAAACAAGAGTGAAGAAGATGAAAAGTGAAAACTGAGTTTGAATCCACTAAAGTTTAACCTACGCAGGCAACAACAAAGTAGCGGGATGAACGACACGTGGCACTGGGGAAAGGATCGACAATTGATAATTTCTACAGAAAAACGAAAAGACGGAGGGGCTGAAAAGGTAACCTCGGGATATGGAAAAGTACGCTGGAAAAGGGCGGGCATTTAATGCAGGTGACGTCAGCAATGCGGGTGAACACTCTGACTAGTTACTTCATTTCAAAACAACTAGTCAGACCAAAGGGGGGAGTAGCTGATGAGGAGTAATATATGCAGAGTAGAGGAATGGATTTGAACAGAGGAATCGTTCGGGTCAGAGGAATCATTCGGGCCAGAGGAATGGGCTCAGTCAGAAGAATCACTGAAGTCAGATAAACGCTCTACCACACAAGATAGTCAACGGTAGGAATGATCGTTTTACCCGGGAAGTGCCAGAGCAGAGGAATCGCCCGTTTACAGGTGAAGTTACCATGGTACCCCCGACCACGCGGTGAACGTGACCCCAAGGATGAAATTACTATTTTACCCCTCAAATGTAATCTATAAATACCCATGCACCCATGCTATGTATTCGTACGTGCTTTCTATTGATACAACAGCAAACTTACTTTCTCTCAGCAATTCGACTCTATTCTCTCAATTTCCACGATCAACACTAGGTAAAATTCGTAATCTAACCACGATTCACCGATTAAAATACCACCCGCTCAATCACGATTCACCACCAAGCTAATATATAATATGGTGTGTCAATTTTGATGTGGCGTATTTATTCTTACGTGACAATTAGTTGGCAAAATAATATTTTTTTTTAATTTCTTATCAATAAAAAAAGAACACAACGTAAATAACTCAAATTGTCAATAATTTAATATATCAAATCAAATAATAGTATTTTTTTTAGTTGAATTAATTAATTGAATAAATTCAACAATAGTAAGGGGATTCTTCGAATTTAGGTGTGCCAGCCAAAAAATATTTTAATTATCAATAACTTAATATATAAAAAAAATTATTTAGCTAAGTAATAAAGTTTATTAAATTTTCATTATCTAAAGATTAATTTTTTTATATAAAAACTATATATATTTATACTATTTGAATGACTTCTATTTTATATATTGGAGTAATTAGTTGTGTAATAGTGAATTAGAAAAAAATTGATTTAAACTTGAGAATTAAAAAAAAAATACTATTATTTGATTTAATATATTAAGTTATTGACAATTTTGGTTATTTTCTTTGTGTTTTTGTAATTAATAAGAAATTAACAATAAATATGTCACGTCAAATATTGGCTCGTCATATTAGCCTGATATTTGACCAGAATTTGAATTAGTAGCAAAAACAGATAAAATCTAAAGTTTAGTAATTTTCACGCTACAATTCAAAGTTTGTGTGCAAAACTAGAATTGGACGAATGTTCAGTATTTTATAGGCAATTAACCCAATTGGAAATGACATTATGAAATATGGAAGAGATTTTGACAATTCATCTGAAGTCTACAACCATTCAATCATAAACGTACAAAACATAGAGAGATTTACATAAAAAAAATTAAAAAAATCCGAGTTTATAATTTGTCATGCGGGAGGCTAGGAGGAGAAGGGGTCATCCATGGCCGTTTCTCCAGGAGCCGAAGTGGTCCTCGCATCCTCAGGATCAGCCAAAGGAACCACAGAAGCAAGAACCTGAGGAGTCGGCGCAGGCACAGAAGTCGATGCAGACACAGGAGTCGGTACAGGCAAAGCGATCGGCGCAGTACTAGAAGAAGAGGCCGGGGGATAGCAAATACTCCCTCCGGGATAATTACCCCTCGGGGATCGGATGGACTTCTAGCGAAGTTGGGAGTGCGGATGAAAGGCTGCACAGGCACGGGATCAGCACAGATCCCATTCACAAATAAATTCAAAGCCTTGTTAAGCAGAGGGGCCCACCAGGCTGGCGTCCGAGGTGCTTGGCTATTGATGCCTAGGAGCTGGTCGAGCTCATCATCCCGCACATTATCCACCACCTTCTCAGCCACATACCGCCCACGTTGTTCTGGAGTGGCCTCGATCAAGTCCAATACCACCCGACATGCATAAGGAATTTCAGGCCAAGAGCAACAGCCGCAAGCACTTCAGGAGTCCGGATGAAAGACTCTAAAGTCTCTATCAGCCTCAGTAGAAAGAAAGTAGCGAATACGATGCTCATGGATCCCCTGGTCAAATGCACAGTTCTCCTGCTCTACAATACCATCCTTCAACCTCCCCAGCCGTCCCGCATAGTCCGCAATTGTAGCCTGGCGCACAGCCTCTACCTCTTGTTCTCATCGGCCTTCCTCATCTCCCCCTCAACTCTTGACAGCTCGGACTCCAGAGAGTCACGCTCAACCTTCATTCTCGCACCATCCGCCTTAGCCTGGCGCAATTCCTCCTCCAGATCACTAAACCGGGCCAGTGCAGCCAAAAGTTCCGTGTCCTTAGATTGGACAACGGACGAGGATCGTGTCAAACAGTGGGAAGCGGCTAAACATTTCACCCTCGCCTGCGCAGACGAAATGATCAAAGAAAATAAACGATCACAAAACTTAACCAAATACACAGCTATGAAAAATAAAACAAGACAAAGACGAGATACCATTTCTATGGCAAAGTAGAGATCATTGGCTAGGGCCATCGGATCCATAGAATCATATTTTTGAAGGTCAGCGGAAGCAATTTGAGACTCCATCTGGGATCGGGATTCCTCACTAGTCAAGTCGTGCAGAGCACGTGGAGGAACAGACCCCACTTGGAGGGGGAGCTAGCCAAAAGTCTATCAAAAGAGTCTTACTCATCCACCAGCACGCGCAAACTTTTTCTTCCTTTTTGGTTGTTGTTGGCATTTTCGGGGACGAGAAACAGGGTCCCGTTGAGCCTGCTTGCGTTTCCTTTCTATGAGAGGGATATCGTCCCCCTCTGAAGCAGTTTCCCCATCCCGAAGATGGGGAGGCTCGCGGGTAACCACGGCAGATCGAGGTTGCCCCGGATTGAATGAGCTGCGCAGCCTCGAGAGGTTGTGGAGAGGTAGTGAAGGAAAAGCTGGTCACTTTCCCGTGCTGGGCGCTCTTCCACATACTTGCGCAGGAAATACAAGAAGTAAACAATTAATTATATTACAGAGCGAACACGAATTATAAGCAGTGCAGTCATGTACAAAAAAAAAACAACAACAAATAAGTAATACCAATAGAAGAGGCTGGATATCGAGAAAATAATCCAGCGCCGGCCAAGACAGTAGGGTGAGTCACCAAACGCACAACATCGAAGACACCACTACTACGAGCCTCTCTCAAATACTCGAGCAAAAAAATTCCAGATCGGAGATGTGGTTTCTATTGGGGGAGGGGCTATATTTTAGGCGATGCCATGTCACATCTGAATTACCGACAATGGATGCCCAAGTCCCATTACGCACCTTGACATAGAAATACTTGTCATGGAATCTTTTATCAAGGGAAGTCAGGTTTCCCATAAAGCTCATACAACTACCAGGCTTGGAGATAAAATTGAAATGACAGCCCGTCTTTTTCAAAATGTGGGTCTTGTGGAAAAGCTCTGCGCTGTGCGGATAATTGTTGACAGCGCAGGCGATGTGTAAGATATGAGCTCCACGGATAGAAGAAAGATAAAGCTGGAAAAAGGGATACTGTATCGATCACAGACATCAAGAAGGAAAGGTGAGGGGGCAGTCCAAGTCCCGCCTCGATTTGATTAACCCACACCAGAATAGTGTCGGGTGAGAGGCCATGCTCCTCGTCCGGCATATCACCGGTGGCTTGTTGGATCCGGATTTTAAACTCCGGATCATTAGGGGGAATGCGCAGGATCTGACACACTTTCATCATGCTGGCGGCGTTAATGGTAGACCGAGGAAACATAATACAAGTCATATCTTCATCTTGGTTTATTTGTTGTTAACGCGCACCGACGATGGCCATGGCAGCGTATCGAAAAGAACAGGAAGAGAAAAAGAAAGACAATGGGGAAACACACGCAGTAAGAAAAAAAGGGGGGAAGGAAGAGAACCTAATACCTGGTAGAGGAAATAGACAGATGAAGAAGATGAAGTGAACGACGGCAGTGGACTGCGGAGAGAGGACAGAAGGTGTCGACAGCAAGTTTGAGAGGAACGAAGAAGAAGAGGCGGTTATGGAGTATTTATAGGGGAATTTGAAAAGAGAGGAAGAAGGAAGCGATGATTAGGGTTGGGAATCGTGCGAGGGAAAATGACGGCTTGGATTGCTTCCAAATTTGGCAGTTATGAATAGAGGGTCGAGATCAAACCAACTCGAAAACCAAAAAGCCCACGTACGAAAAAATGCAAAAAATACGTAAGGAACACATCAGAATCATAAATGCGACAAGACATACATCACGTACTACCTGCGCTGCCTTGACAGCGCTGTAAGGCTTCAAGAACGTGTCGTCCATGAAAACTCATACCTCTTTTCATGGACGGGGGAGAGTAACTGATGAGGGATAAGAACCTCATCAACGTAGACACGTGAAATAATGATTACTCGTGCCCATACTCGTGTAGAACAGAGTGCATTGACAGCGCAGATATATTAACCTGCGCAGCTATAATTGCCTGCATACACTACGCCAAAAACGCGCATACATAACAGATTTTATCCGTTATCTATGCGGAAAATCTTGCGTTAAGTATAGTGGTGTTATGTATGCGGCGCGCATAGATAACGGATATTTATCCGTTATCTATACTTTTATACATAACGGTCATCCATAAATAAATAACGCCTGAAAATCCGTTATCTATAGGCCTTTTACATAACGTTTCGGACCGTTATGAAAGTTCATATTTCTCCGTTATCTATATCGGTATACATAACGGTAGTTTTGAAATAAATAACATTGAAATTTCCGTTATGTTAAGGATTATACATAACGTCTCCGACCGTTATGAAAGTTTAAATTTAACCGTTATGTATACATATATACATAACGGTTTTTAATATATAAATAACGTGGATAATCCGTTATCTATAATTGTTATAGATAACGTTTCCGACCGTCATGAAAATCTGATATTCGCCGTTATGTATGCAAATATGCGTAACGGTTTTTTGAAATTAATAACGTTTTTTAAGCATTATGTATGCATGTTATACATAACGCTTTCGTCCGTAATTAAAATTTCTATTTATCCGTTATCTATTTATTTATACATAACGGTTATTTTTCATATACATCACACTTTTATGTGTTATCTTTGAATATTACAATAACGTCAAATTATTGTTTAGATTACTCTTTTTTACGTTATGTTTGCTTTTATACATAACGGTTGTAACCGTTATATATATTTTTTTTATTTTCATTATGTATGCTACAAATATATAATAATTAAATTTCTAATACAATAAAATAATAAAAACCATCCATTAATCATGTCATATACCATTCGAAATTTTCATACAATCACCATCCAAAATAGAGTTAACAAAAACACATGTTCTATCAATCGTGCGTGCAAACAAAGTCTACAAAATGATGCTACTAGCTTGATAGATAGCCATCTCGATTGAAATAACCTTTCTCCTGTCACGTCTCTATTTCACTTCATGTAAAGCATCTGTAGGATAATACAACAGTTAACAGTACTTGTCAGAAACAAGAAACAAGAAACACGAGTTTGCAACCACATCGAAAAGTGACGAATGATAAAGCATTCATTAACTTGAAAGCTAAACCAAGCGAAGACCATTCAATCTCCCAAAACCAAAAAAGTAAGGAGGCATTCCAACTCCCCCGAGCTCAATACATCATAAAAATTTCCCTCAAAAAATTGACATACCACTCAGAATAATTAAACTTTAAACGTACCTATCCATCCAATGCATGCTTTATCACACATGTTGCCCATTCTTCACGGACCTCGTTGAGTTGATTTTGAGAATAAGTAGTAACTCCTTTAAACTACGAATACAAACAAGATCACCAATATATTTTATTAATAACTACTAATATATGTTTAGATAATATTCAAGTATATATATTTAATACCAGTGATGATAAGTCATGTCCATACCATTCATTATGATATGTCCCTTTACAATACTAAGTTTATGCTTCCTAGTGTTAGCAACACTTCGCACAAGGACAAGACATAAAGTTAGAATCGCAGCCCCTCTCCACTGCGAACTTCAAGAAAGCATCAACTCCAACCTCATACTCTTCTGATATTCTATTCTTTGACATCCATAATTTATCCATCCTCACCTAATTAAACTTTCGGATTTAATTAGATATATATAGTAGTCCTTAAAAAGATAAAGAAGAAAAGGTATAAAAATAATGCAGTTTTGGAGGGAAAATGAGGGGGATATTAATATGGGAGTATATCCTTTTGTGCTGTTGTTTGTGGACCATGGGCATGGCCATGGGTGTTTATCTTTTAAACCACAAAAATAGCCTCGGAAATATGGGTAGCATAGCATACTCATACTATTATGCTGTTGCTATGCTCCTGGAGTTGTCACTGTTCAATTTGTCCATGTCTTCTTCTAATTCCTATCCTCTTTTACTAATGTTTCATCTTCTTTTTTCATCCTCTTTTAATTCCTTACTTAATTTCACCAATATGTTTTTAGACACCTAACAGTCAATCTATTAGTGTATATATATATATATATATACTAGTGTTCTAATTTAGGATACACATTTTTGCACAGTCTCATTTATTTTTATAAAAAATATCATTTGCGAAAGATGATCATTTGCTTTTATAAAAAATTGCTATTGGATTATCACAATACATCATATAATATATATGAAACACTTTTATAATTATTAATTTAACATAATAATACTAAAATTTAAATTTTGATATTTATAGATTTAAATTAATAACAGCAACAAAATTAAAACATATATAGATTAAAACACAAATTTATGTGTCTAACATTTTAAAATTTATAAGATTACTGAGCTAGTGTTTCTTAAAATAAATTGTAATATATAATATTATTTTATAAAGATCACAAAATAATATTAATAATTCATGTTTAATATAAAATAAATATAAATATATAATTATTTAATTTAAAATATCATAATTAAGAAAATAGAAAACTAAAAAAGTTCAAATCTGAGGGTGACTATTTATTTGGGTAGCATTAAGTTCAATCTTTATTCTATTAGCAAAATGCTGCTGGTGTAAGTCTACTTTGTTAGGTATCGAGTGTAGGCATATATAAATTTATTTAAGTAATGATGTTTTCTAATTTTTTTTTCCAAATGGATTAAATTTTTGTAGCATTTGCTTGTCCTTCATAATTTCAATTACAATCTGAATTTTCAATCACATACTCTTATGTATGATTTGACTAACCCAGTACTGGAGTTAGATATTTCAAATTTAATGGAATTGAGACATTTAAAATTTCGGTGGAGAAAATGTTTTCTATATTTTTCAGTTTGTCCTGTGGTCTATTACATAATTGGTTAGGAGCCATAAAACCAATCTGACATCCAAGCATTTGGTAAATTAAATCTCTATAAAATCTAATTGGTATGACCATGGCGATATAGTAACTTCTAATCTCCTTTCTTATAATTTTAAATTTGTCTATATATATAGAAGGCAAATCTAAAGTTAATTATAATATCTTAGATGTCTATTTCTAAAGTTCAGGGCTTTGCTTCTTTCACATGTGTTAAACTGTCATGGACATTTTGGCTCAGACATTCTATTTCTCCTCATGTTTTCATTCCATCATACCATGCATGTTATAAGTGAACCAGGACATGAAACACTAGATGAAGCTCCATTTTCTAATGGATGATTGCACATCTCAATTTAGTAAATCACCATAAGAACTAAAAAAACAGCGCAGCATATGCATCTTCTCATGATAAATATTCAAACTAAACTAAGTGTAAGCATCAAAACACACAACACAAACACACATAGCACATATAATCGGCTCCAAGCCATCACCACAGCAACAAATGGAATGGAACGAGCCATTCCCCAACCTAGTCTCCATATCCACTACCTAGATACATGCTTATCTATAGTGTATATATATATGATATATCCATGGCTGCCACTTGAGCCATGGTGCGAAAATGAAAGCAAAGTCTGGAAAACTAACCTTGAAGCTTATATTTTTGTTACTCTCTCTATCGACGTTTATCCTTCAAACCTTCGAGCTGAGTGAGTTACTACAAAGCAGCAAGAGTAAAAAGTTTTAAGTAGAAAACCATATAGGAGAACAATTGGCAGACCATCTGAGAAATTCATATATACATAAGACAAAGATATAAAATTCGGTATATTTGAGCTGGACTCGACTATTGTAAGTAGTAAGTAGTTTTGAGCTTCTTGTAAATTGTTCGAGTTTACAACAACTCAGGTTCGATTCCCACTCGATTTGGTTACATGTAGATAACTAATTATAGTTAAATACTCTAGCTTGTTTAATCAGATATTGTGGAACTTGAGCAAGAAATGAATTCGACTCGCTTTTGAGAAAAAGAATATTCGAGTCAAGTTCAATTTTTCTTCAATTGTAGAAAATTTATGTAACAAAGTATTTTATCACAATGAACTTAAGTGACCAGTTCATTTGTAGCTCTCTATTATTACACCGTCATTTATATAACCAACTCAATAATAAAATCACTAATAAAAACAAGTATAGTTCCACATGTTATAAACACAAATCGTGATCGTTTTGGGCTTCAAATTATAAACAATCCAACCCATTTCTACAACTTTGATGGTATCATTGAGAAATTGGAAATCCCAAAACCCAGAGAATACAACACTAGTTATAGTACTATAGTCGTATGTATAATGTGGTTTCTCCCAAGAAAAATAAAAAAGAGTCGAATTATAAAGAGGCACACCAGTTTATGCCTAAAATGAGACTTCCACATCATGGTGACAGACGGTAGTAACAAACCAATAAAAACAAAATCTTAAGATTTACCATCAAATGAGCGTCTAGACATGCCGAATACAAATCATTTCAACTAAATCCATTAAAAATAAATGGCTATACAACTAAATAAATCACAGCACCCTCTCTGCAAAGTCCATGGCAACACAGTTCAGCGATACTTAATAAATCCGATTTCCTTAGCATTGCTGCGGAAGCATTGTTTGCAGCACATCAAACCGTACTTCCTAATTATTCCATGAGGGTTCCCGCAAACACGGCAGGTGCGGGATCCAGGGCCATAATTTTTCGGGTGAGAATTCCAGATGTTAGAGTGCCCCATATCTTCTTCTAATTGGGTTTATGAATCTGTGTTAGAAACCTAATTGGTAGTTACGAACTTATGATGGAGAGGTTATAGTACTATAGTCGTATTACTTTTAAAAGCATCAAAATCTTCCAAATTAATCTGCGATGGATGGAAAACACTCAGGTTTTTCAACATTACCACCAATTAATCAAATCCCCTAATTCAAGACTCAAACACAGAAATAGAACACCACCATTCATCAGTATGAAACACCAGCCAAAATGAAAGATAAAGAATGAAAAAAAAAACTAGGGCCAAATTGTTGATGATGGTTGTGACAGTAAACTAAATCTGATCAAGAAATTGAACTCACCTGATCAAGAAATTGAACCCACCACCAAAAATACAGGGCAAGTAGGGCAGTCGTTCCGCGTCGTCGCTATTTCTCTCGACACCCTCCACCTCAGCCCCTCCAACTCTCTAATCGCCCCTTCGTGCCTTCCCTCTATATGATCGTTGTCGAAAGAACTGACGAAACTTTTACTTGTGGAGAAGAACTTTGCAATGACTTCAGAAAGAAATTGAACGAAGTGTGCGTGCCTTCAGAAAACTGTCGAAGAACACGGCAACGATGGAACAACTGCTAGGGTTGGAAGATTAAAGTTTGCCAATTTTTTTTTTTTTAGAAGGGAAGGGTTTCTCGCGCGAGCCAATTTGTGGGAGAAGATGGAAAGAACTGTGGGCGGGAGAAAAAAACTGAAAGTTTAAAGCCCAATTGCTTTAATTTTATGTTAGAAATTATGAGAGTTACTTAATATAATTGTGGCGTGAATTAACATAGTTGTATTGTAGTTGAGTTGGCAAGAGTTTTTACTTATAATTCAAAGCTCCCTAGGATCGATCCCTGCCAATACCACATTTTTATTTTTTTTATTCTTTATTAAAATTTCCAGTTTTTTAATTAAATTTTGAATATAAAAAACGATTTTTTCCATTCTTTATTAAGATTTCCAGTTTCTTTAATTAAATTTCGAATATAAAGATTTATAATAATGTTTACTTTTAATCATTGAAATGATAATTTAAAATTATTTCATTTTTATTATTAAAATTAACTATAATTTATTTAAATACAAATTTGAAAATAATTTTTTATACTTTTATTTTTAGATAAACATGCATTTGTTTAAAAAATAGATATTGTTTTAACAAAATTATAAAAAATTGGAAAAATTGAAAAAAAAAAACTCATAACCGTTAATTAAATTTCTAATATGAAAATTAATAATAATTTTTACTTTTGATCCATTAAAATGATAATTTAAAATAATTTTTCTTATTTTTAATGTTTAGATAAACAAGCTTTTGATTAAGAAAAAATATATATTATGGTTTTTACAAAATAAATTGATAAAAAAATGAAAAAAAAATGATGCACATACATAACAGTTCTCGTAACGGACAGAAATAACCGTTATTAAAACAGCCATATATAACGGTTTTCCTAACGCTTACATTGTCGTTATAAAAGACTCGCTCATAGATAACGGTTCGTATAACGGTTCGGGCTTCGCGTTATGTATCCATGTTCTTACATAACAGTTTCCGTAACGGTAAAAATAACTGTTATAATAAACGCACATATATAACGCTTTTCATAACGGATCTGGAGTACCGTTATCTTTGTGACCAATAGGTAACGCTAATACATAACGCAGTACTTAAAACCGTTATCTATGCGCATACGTAACAGTACATAGATAACGGTTTTTTCAAAAACTATTATCTATTATAAAAAAGGCGCACATAGATAACGGTTTTTGAAAAAACCGTTATCTATGCAGTGTTATGTATGCGCGTTTTTGGCGTAGTGATAGTCAAAAGATGACTATATATTTATGTCCGTGATTACTAATATCAGACATGCGCTGATTATGCAGGTATATGAGTCATCTCCACGAACTAAAGTATGAAGAAGCAGATCCTGCGCGGCATGAGTGGGAGCGCCGCCACGTCAAGGATAATTGGAGAAGCAAGCGGAACCTTTAGAACCTGGCTTGACAGCGCAGTCAAACTGAAAGAACCAACATGACGAATCTCACTGAAAGAATAAAGAATGCCTGCGCAAACATTCAAGGCTTCCGCCAGCGCAGTATCAACTCGCCATGCTTAGATTAAAAAACTGTAAGTTAGTTAGAATAATATAGCCTGTTAGACAGTGACCGCCGCCCTCATCGGTACATGCAGAGTACGTGAGAAATGTCAAAAGACCTTCATACCCTTTGCCCTTGTAATCTCTATAAATACCCATGTATTCCTCTATAATGCTCTCTCTGGCAATTATAATAGAAGCAGCCATATTTACTTTAAGTGTTCTTTGAAGATTCCTGAAGTTCGAAGTTTACATTGAGACTCTCGCACCAACAGGTCAATTTTATATCTTGTTATGAGTGTTTAGATTTAGGTGTTGGTTTCATGCTTTACCACTATCTCAGTTCAAACGGTGCAAGGGGATCCTGAGGCTATTGAACTTAAACCATTGGAGAACTAGACGATCGAGGACAATGTTAACTTTTGTGTTTCCACGAAGTTGTGCGTTCGACAACAGCCATGACTGCTAGCTAAATTGAGGGGAGATGGTGTTAATCAATAACAAGGCAGAGCAGGAGTCGACAGTGGCATCCGGCCAAAAGAGAAGCGCAGTTGTGTTGTCATGCAGCTAATTTGTAAGAGGGGATGGAGGCGGCGTCTATTCGCCGACCATCCACCAGCGCTGCTTGTAGCGAAAGAGGGAGGAAAATAGATAGAACGGTGGCCAATTACCAGATTCGGGAGGAGGATGATGATGGATTCAATTTCAAAATGAGGGAAAACTTAGGGCTTCGACTTAGTTTCTGCCATCGCATAATTCTGATTTTTGGGGTAATTTTGTGCAAAAACTTCAATGGGGAGGGGTGGCATCGCCGGAGAAAGGGCGCCAGCAATAGCCGGATTACAGCAACGACAAAGCTCACCTCGTCGGCGGCTGAAACAGTCGAAGAACGACAATGGCAGGACTCGCGTATAAAGAGAAAAAGCGCAGAGATAATTTATGAGACAAAGAAACTTTGATTTGAGCAAGAAGTAAGACAAACAAAGGCGGTGGCCTCAAGAGCGAGGACAAAGGTCGTTCGTTGTTTTCCAGAGCCCAATGACGGTGGAGAATTTGAGAAAAGCGTAGTTTTTAGTTCGTCTTTGACTTAGCTTTTGTGCCTGTCTTGTTTGTCTCTGACTTTTCCCTTGTTTGCAATCTATTCTGATGCTCCCGTGGTTGCTCTTTTGTCTTGCCCATTTGCAAGCTGCTTAAGTTCGTGAAGGAAGTGCTGACGTTGTCCACTGAGGCTAAGGATGCTTCTTCGGGTACAGATCTTTTCATTTCCTTGTGTCCTGTGATCTGTGTTTTTTGGTCTTATCTTTGAACTTTGTTTCTTTGGCCCTGTGGAGGGTCTAGGGCTGATCCTACTGAGATCCCTATCATTCGGGAGGAAGTGGACATCGTAGTGTTGATGTCGGAGACTTCTACCGAGAACGCTGCTCCCGTGGGTCAGGACTTAGCTCTGGAGGGCGATGCTCAAGAGGAAACTATCGCATAGGGTGACGCTGCTCTGGAGGCATCGAAGACTGTCTTTGATCCGGCTCCATGACCTTTGTATTTGTTAGACTTTAAGTCATCGGCCTTGGTTTTTGATATAATGACTGTGGATATTTTTTATGTCAATGATTTATGTCCATGTTTTTTCTTCGTGCGTTGTTTATCCTTGTTTCTTTAATTTTGTCTTTGCGTAGCGAGAAACTTTTTGTCATCACGCATTGACTATGTGAGGTCTTTTTAAGGGTGAACAGTGCTGCTTAAGGCTTAGCAACATCGTTCTAGCCTTCTAGGCTCAGCAGGGTTGTTTGGGACTTGGCAACGTCGTTTAGGGATTGATTTCTTGATCCTGTTTGAGTCTCTAAGCTCAGTTTTAGTCTTTCGGTTATTTGAATACTTTGTATATTTTGAATACTTTGAATACTATGTGCTTTGTACCCATTCGGGTCTTTACAACGTTATTTAGGCCTTGGCAACGCTGCTTTGACCCTGGCCACGTAGCTTCGACTTTGTCAATGTAGTTTAGACTTTGGCAGCGTTTCTTTGACATTGGCGGCGTTGCCTCAACATTGCCGACGTTGCTTGACAGCGTCCTGTGGGCCCTGCAAAATTTGTACTTGGCACAAAGATTTTGTTATTTTTTTGAAGTAGGATTATGTATATATATTCTTCTTCCTTCCCTTTTTCGAGCGATATGTGTGCTGAGTTGGGTTTTAATCTCAACAGCAAAAATAAAATAAAACAATAAAAGACACAAGATATACGTGGTTCAGTCATCAAGACCTACGTCCACGGGAGGTTTTCGGGTGTTTTCACTATATTTGGAAGGTTTACATTTTACCTAGTGTAGAAAATAGTGAAAGAAGCTCCCTTAACTCATAACCTAAGGTCCTCTTTATAAGCATAAACTTTGATCTAAAGTACTTGGGCCTATTTAACCCTAAAGCCCACTAATACAAGTTTCTTGGCCTAAAACTATTAATCTGCCACGTGTCTTCGATATTCTTTTAACTTTGACTGGCATCTTCAGATACGGCCTTCCTCTTTAGACTTAATGCAGCTCTGAAATATAATACTCAGCTTGGGCGAACTCGGCTTTATAATTGCTCCAGATCTGTAACGATATCAAAATAATACACATATAACAACTTAATTATATTCACATATTGCTTATATTCTGGCCTTCGATGGGCTTGAGGTATCTCATTTGGGCATTTCTTTATAAGGGCGGGAATTCCGAATTCCATCCTCATCAATGTGAGTTATCCATGCGAACATATTGCCGAAGATTAGGAGCAGATAAAAATATCGTAACTTTATCCTGATTGTGCAAGGCTGACATGCTAAGAAAAACTCAATTTTCATTCATGTTTTAGCACATATGCATAATTTGTGTGGTTTCTTAGGATAATATTTCGTCGATGTAATCCCGAATCATCATGATTTGCTTTCGACGATGCAACCAAGTATTCTTCAGTTATGCTTACATGCGATAATAAATTTAAAAATTTCATACCTGGATCGCCACAATTTTAGTGGGTTACCCTTGTTATTTTTGTATCTTTCGTCGTGTTCCTTTGGATCTTTCTGCAGGCCTACTTCTCGCTCCATTTTTCATTGGTTTATTAAGCTGTATTTATGAAAATTTCCAAGCAGGGGATTAGTAAAAATCGAAAACCTCAACAGACAGAGTTGCAATTTGATAATGCATGTTTATTTTGCATAGTTTTTCATGAAAAGCCTTGTTCTTAAACTCTAATTGAGCTAATCTTATGCATATTCTATGTCCAATGATTTCTAGTTTCAGCGCCATGATTTTTTAAAATCGATTGAAAAAAGAAAATCTTTTTAGAAAGAATTGAAAATTTACAGAGACTTTCTAGACACTTTGAATTACAGATGTGAAATTTTTCAAAATTTTATTGGTATCCCAGCCAATTTTATAGCATTAGAACTGTAAGTCCGGAATAGGGGCGTTTTTGACAGCTTTGTGTAGTAAATTTGTAAAATAGATTTAAAATATCAATTCTTTTTAGAAACACTTGAAAATAGAATAAATCCTAGACACCTTAAGTTACACATTTGAAGGATTTTAGAATTTTATTGACATCGAAACTCGATTTATGGCATTAGAATCGTGGGTCTAGAATAGCGAGGATTTTGACAGCTCTGCGCAATAGAATTGTAAAATTTGGTAAATATAGAAAAAGACCTTCGATCAATATGAAATTTTACAGGAATATCCCAGACGTTAAATACATGAACATAGTAAAATTTCATAGTCATTGGACTACAGAAAGTGACCGAACAGATCATACGAAATATACGTGGAGAATTTTCAGATTTTGCACAGCTTTGTAGTTTGTCATCAGTTTAGCAGAATTTATTCTAATAGCATATGCCATGTTCACGAAAATAAATAAACAAAGATTGATCATTAAATACTTAGCTTTAAATTCAGAGTCCCCACGGAGTAGAATGAAACACATCAAACGTCCAGCTCGGGTTTCGACTTCCCACAGACGGCGCCAGTTGTTGTGCCCAAAAATAACACCTTGTAACCGAAAATAATAAGAACACGAAAAAGACGTCGAAACGTTGGATTTTGTATTGATTTTAGCGTAAAGCGTAGACGATGATAATAGATGATTTTACACTAGGATTTTACATGTACTTATAGGCAAAAAACTATGAGTTCTAATAGGAATAAAGCACCTCTAAGACTTAGAATAGGACTATGATTCTTCATATTTATCCATATCTTCGTGGTAATCTCCTTCTTTATCAGGTGTCTGATGGTCTTTGAGATAGGGTCGAATTCCGAGAAATCAGGGCTGTCAGACCGTGAACAGCGCTGTTATCGTTGGATTGGCCTTGATCTCCCAGTCTTCAAGGGACGCATATTTTTGTCCTCATCAGAGTGGCACGAGTTTTAATAAAGTGGTTGGTGAGTTGTGAGTAGAATAAGGGTCTTACCTTTTATGTGAGTGTTAAAATAATTAAAGTGGAGCAAGGGTCCCACCTACTTTTACTAAAAATAGAAATAGATACTAAAATGTAGGACGGCCAAAAAAGAAAAGATGGATACTAACAACTGGGACGAATAGAGTATAATTTATTGAATTTATGATTAAGGGACAAGTATTAATTTTCACTATTTTATATAACTAAGTACGGAAGCCGCTTTTTTATTTATAAGTTGGATGTAACTTATTTTGTAGTTGTAGTCATTATTATATATAGTATAGCTATGTAACTCGCAAAGTTATAGTTTATAATTATTTATATTGGTATCTCATTGCATTAATTATTTTTATATGATTTCAATTTATACATTAAAGTATACATATAAATATATATTAGGATTTGATGGAAACAAAAAAATACATATATAATTATTAGAAATTTAAAATATATGTAAAATATAAATAATTTTAATTATGTAACGGTTATATAGACCATAGTCACTAAAGTATAAAGTGAATACTATCATTTGATTAAATAATTTATATGTAATTCATTTATTTAGTTTTCAAAATCTTTTATGAGTTACAATTATTTTTGTCTCATAGTTAAATAATATACATCTAACCAGATACATTATGCTATAATTGTACTTATCTTTAAGTATTAAAAAAATCGTATTTATTTTTGTAATTACCAATAATCATATATTTTATAATTAGTCGATAATTTTTAATTATGAATAAATGATTTTTTTTAATAAAAACTGAATAATATATATAAAACCACTTAATAAAAGAAGAATGGAGAACCATTTTCAGCCGATCGATCATCAAGATCTACGGTGGATGCATCATCTTGTTGGGTGAATGCAGATCCTGGGTTCGAATCCTGAAGGAAGCAATTTTTTTTATTTTTTTGAGTGCATTAATTTTAACAGCGAATGCATTAATTTTTACAGTGGATGCATTTGATTTGATGGTTCTCACGTTCTCACAAATAATGTAGTTCTCTCTAGTTACACACCCTATATATATATATATATATATATATATAAGTTTCCATAGTACCATGTTCTTAGGTAGTATGAACTACCCAATCTAGACCATACATTTTGTACATGTGGCGCACCAAGATTGTGACACGTGGCAATGAGTTTTCAAAGCCTTCCAAGGAAAAATCCGCGCAGGAGTAAAATCAAAATATAATTTTCAGATATTAAAAAAAGAAAATTTGATTTTTTTTTATGTTGATTTTTTTTAGATTTTTAAAAACATACATGTTTTTCATGCATAAAGTTTCACACAAAAATACATAGCCCTATATATCAAAATGCATTAAATTGTACAAAAAAATGCATTGTACTTTTTAATAAATCTGATTTTTTTGCCGCTGACACACCCAACCCCATCCCTTGGTTAAATTGTGTGCAATGTTATGCATTTTTGTGCTTATACATATGCATTTTTGTATGCAAAGTTATGCAAATATTTTCAGACGCCGTAGTTCAACAAATTCAACACCCCCTAATGTTAAATCCTGGATCTGTTATGCCTATCGGTATATCATTACAATGGTACTCCCTCCTTCCCGCTATTCATGGCACGTTTCTTTTCGGCATAGAGATTAAGGAGAAGGAAATTGGTAGAATAAAGAGTGTGGTTCACATGTTTAAGTTTGTGATTAAGGGATTAATAGTTATTTCTATTTTATCAATATCAAAAAAGACTTTATTTTTTCTTTATTAATTTTATGGCTTTCTTTTTCTTCATTGATTTTATTTTTAATAACCTGTAATTAAATGAATCATTTCCTAAAAATTGCAATATACCAAAAATTCAATCACCTAAAAACTGATGCCACATGCTTCATATACTCCAAAAACTGAAATCTGAAAAGTGAAATTTAAAAAAATGGCACCACATTTGCAAAAGTGTAAACTGGAATCTACTCTTTCATTAAAAATTTCATATTTTTTCAAATTTCCCACAAATTTTCAAATGGGCAGAAAGTAAAGCCCATTATGAATAGGGCATACATTTGATTTCCTACAACATTCGAAACATAACTCATAAAATCAAAAAAATAGCTGCAAGATGCCTAGGAGAAAAGATATTTCTTCCTTTGAGAGAGCAGACATCCTCCAATTCCTTCTTGAAGGTAGCAAAAATGAAAAACTGGGCAGAAGCAAGCTGACTGCAGCGGTAAAAAAGTGGAGCAGTTTACAAAAGTGGAGCAGTTTGCGAAGAACCATTAGTCGACTTTGGGCAGCTACAAAAAAACAAAATGAAAGTGGTGAGGTAATTAATTCTTTGAGCCGTAAAATGTCAAGACCAAAGAGGAAACTTGTAGGAATTGATTTACACTTGATTGCTAGCTTAGACTTGACAAAAAGATCTACCATTAGAAGGCTAGCATGTGGGATTGGATGCAGTAAAAGCACAGTAGGCAGGTGGATACAATCTGGGCTGATCAGGGCTAATTTAAATGCAATTAAAACATGATCTAACGGCTCCAAACAAGTTGCTTAGGCTACAGTTTTTCTTAGAAGCTCTAGAATATGATAGGATTCTTAGGAGTTTGGCGTTTAAAGGTGTAGGAAAATGAATGAAATATCCTTGCCCTTATTTTGATGATACCAAAATCTCTTAGGTCATTTCTATAGCTTTAGTCTTTTTCGTTGAACTCAAGTGTTATAGTTCAAAGTGCTTAGAATAGGATTACGGCTTGCTGACTGATAAACAAAAGACAACGCAACTGATGTCACCCTGACTGAAGCATCATGAGATATTTCCTGATTGAAGATTGAATGCAAGTACCAGTCAGAAGCTACTCAAAGGATTCATGTCATCGTAGAATTGAAGCAAAGTGAAAGTGCTAACAACCTTTCTACTCTCGACTGAACCGAGGAGTATCAGACACGCATCATTAAATGCCATGTACGAGCATTAAATACAGAGGATTTGAGTCCTTGCAAGGACCAAACTTCTTCTTTTCGTGTAAAGCTGCAGAAGTAACACGCTCTAAGACTACGCCGATTCAAATTCAAGTATGAATGAGCTTGCGAAGATTGCCACCTCAGCCCATGAAGTGACAACATCTCACAACGGCAGGAATTTCGAAGACCTTCTCTCCAACGGAACTATTCGGAACTCCACCTATAAATAGCGCCGAGGATCAACCTCAAATCTTCACCGATTCAATTACATAGCCGAAGCTTTGCAGAAATTGCTACTCAAGCTCAACCATTCACGAAAGATTGAATCGAAGAAGAGAGTCATCAAAGTTTAACTCACCAGAATATATGATCACCAAAACTCTCTTAACTTTCTAGGCATATATCTCATACACATCCTAAGCTTAGAATTTGATTACGCGAGAGCCTGTTCTCAAGTAATCTTAGTTGGAAGATAAGTTCAAACCCCTCTTCGTTTAGAGTTAAGTGTTTGAAGTTAGAGCGAGTTCAGACCAGTGTTCTGTCTCATAGTTCTTAGTGTGTGTTATCGCACTAAGAGGAGAAAGAGAAATCCAACCCAGTATGTTGGTGCTGGAACAGTTGTTTCAGTTGTTCAGGTTTGTTGTGCACCCGAAAGCATAAGCGAGTGATTGTCAGATTATTTTTTGGCCGTGAATGCAGAAACGTTGTTCCCCGAACCACGTAAAAATTCCTTGTGTTCTTACTTGCTTTTATATTCAGTATTTGCGCATATCTCTGTTTCTAATACTAACTAACTGAAAAGAGTAATTAAGGGATTCTCTGTGAAGAAAATCTTTCAAGGCTATTAAACTAAGTTTAATATTCCGCTGCTAGAGTTATAGGTTTAAACTGATCAATCTTTCGATAGTCAGTTAAATAAGTAACTCTACTTTGTTTTACTTATGACTGAAGCCTTAATTGGACTGAAGTTAATTGACCAGCTCGATTAACTGAAGTCACCCACTGAACCTCTGTTTCAGTATCAGTCGCCACATCTTGTTAACTGAAGCTTGAATTTTCAAATCAGTAAAACTGACTTTCAGTACAAAGGTATTTATTTTAAGTAACATAGATTCAAAAATAGCCTATAGGTATATTCCCTCCCCCTCCCCCATACACCTGTCAACAAAAAGCATGCACAACAAAGTCCACATTGATGAGATGTGGTTCTA
Source organism: Salvia miltiorrhiza (assembly GCF_028751815.1). NCBI lineage: Eukaryota > Viridiplantae > Streptophyta > Magnoliopsida > Lamiales > Lamiaceae > Salvia > Salvia miltiorrhiza. The sequence goes on along the minus strand of NC_080387.1, from coordinate 18,497,979 downwards.
CATCACAAAGGTTCTATTTGACCCCTGAAGAGACAGAACCTCACAGGACATGCAAGAGCAAAAACTTCATCACTAAAGTGATGTTCATGTGTGTAGGCCAGTGTTTGGGAGTGATGGCAGCTGCTTTTTTGATGGAAAAATTGGTATATTTCCATTCCTTGAATTGGTGCTAGCCCAAAGGAAGAGTAAAAACAGGGATGCGGGGACAATGTAGGTGAAACCAATACAAAGCATCACCAAACAAGTTGTGAAAGAATGCCTAATCAACAAAGTACAAATGGTGAATGAAATTTGCTCTAAATGTAAGAATAACATGTACCAAGTTCAATTAGTTTCATTATATGCTTAGTTAATGCAATGTATGGCATATTGTATGCATTTTTTTAAAAATGGCAGATTGTATGCTTCTTTTTTAACATGGCAGATTGGATACTTTTTTTTAAGTCTGATAGCATTTTTTTTCTTCTAAAATTCAGATTGTTCCTGCTATTAAAGCAAAATGGCCAGCAAGTGCTAGGAAATTGATCTATGTACCACAAGATAATGCCTCACATTCAAGACACGGACCTAGATTTCAGGGCAGTAGCTTTAGCAGATGGGTTCGACATTCATTTGGTGCATCAACCACCAAACTTCTCAGTTACAAACATCAATGATTTGGGGTGGTTGCCCTACAGAGCCTACAAATTGAATCAGTTTGTACAAGTGTATGTGATTAGGTGAATGCAATCATTAATTCATTTAATAAATTCAGCCCAAACACTTTGAACAAAGTGTTTTTAAGCTTACAAAGTTGCATGATTGAAATTCTAAAAGTTAAAGGGAAGAATAGCTACAAAATTCCTCATTTGAAGAAAGATGCATTAATTAGGCAGGATATGCTCCCATTGAATCTTCAAGTTCCAAGTGAACTTGTTAAGGATTGCATATCCTACCTATTTGACAATGGAGCATTGTCAAATAGTGATACATTAATGCAACAATTGGAAGTGCATGCATGATGCACAAATGAGCTTGAGGTGATGGTGCATCACCTTCAAATTCAAGGAAATGAAGAAATGTGATGAAGAATGAATATTTTGTAATGAAGAGCTTTGAAGAAGAAGGAATCATTTTGTAATGAAGAGTTGTGAAGAAGAATGAATCACTTTGGAATGAAGAACTGTGAAGAAGGTTAGGGTTTGTAATGAAAATTCTGATTAAGGTTACATTTTGTAAATGAAGATGAATTAATGAATGAAAAATTGTGAAGGTTACATTTTGTAAATGAAGATGAATGAATGAATGAATGAAAAAATGTGAAGGTTACGTTTTGTAAATGAAGATGAATGAATGACGAGCCCAAGTTTTGTGCTCTTTTTCCTTGTTGTGTCTAGGTTTAGATCGAGTCTTTGTGTGTGTTTTTTTATGTTTTGATGTCTGGGAGGACACTTGTTTGGCAGGGACTCGTAGATGCTATAATGGGCAATATGGAGCAAATTCGATGAGAAAGGGGAAGGCACCTCAATGATCAAGTCTAACGGAGCCTACAGGTTGGATGCAATCCAAAGATCGAGAGTCACATTTGTTGACCTGCTAGGCATGATGTTGATCGAGTAGGTAGGACTGCTCTGAGGAGGAGTTCTATTGCGTACTGGGCAGCTGGAGCTATTTCTGGGAGAGAGTGTGCAACTAAGGCTTTTGCCGCTGACCAAGAGGTTGGCTTGACTTACGCTCAGAAATCAGTATCCACCACGAGAGGCATCGAGGGCATGTGAAAGAGCAAAATGAAGGCAGGAAAGGTGAACAGATGAGCAATACATCATGACCAGGCGTCCAGGGCTAGATGCCGATTTGGCAGATCCGGTGCATGAAGAAGATGCGTGGGAATATTCCTTTTCCCATGCGCTGAGGAGATATGGACAAAAGCTTGAAAATATGCACGGATCAAAGGGTGGAGTTTTATCAAAGGTAGAGTCCTTGCACTTGTGGACTCTATCTCGAGTAGAAGAAGAACACTCCAGTCGGAGTTGAACTCTCTAAAACTCTAGCTGCGTGTTGGCCTTTGGCCCACGCCTGGATCTCTATATATACCTGTTCTCATTTCATTTTGTGTGTAGCGGAGAGAGTACAACGCACGAACTAAGGAGTATGGGCTAGTAACAAAAACAATCTTTTATTTTCTGCAGATAGTTTAGTTTATGTTTAAGTCTCGGTTTGGGCAAGATGTTTAGTTTATGCTTTATGCTGGCAGAGTAAGATCCTGCCCATTTTTCCCTTATTAAGTAAGTTTTCTTTATTTTATTTCCATGTCTTATTTATCTTTTGTTTTCGTAATTTACTTTATGTCTAGCTAAGTTTATAGATCTGGGCAAGGCATAGATGATGTGGTTATGAACTTATAAACTAGTGAAGTTTAATTGTGTGCCTAAGTAATTGCATGTTGTGTTCCCGAAGTGCTGGGCATGATAACCAAGTGTCTAATTTAATTTGATTAGTTAACAGACCATTAATTAATTGAGTAGATTTAGATCACCAATATATCAAGATTATAGGGTATGTACGATCACTGTGCGTCTTGAGAGTATTTGCGGGCACGGGAGGTAGAAGTAGACTACGGTCTGCCTAAGTTCAAGATCGGGTCTATCTAGGTCTAAATGCTTTTCGGTTTAATTGCATGCTCTGAGGTGTCCTATTGCATGGTTAAGTCGGGATGGTTTAATGGTATAGGGTGTCGCTTATCTTAAACACACTTAAGGATAGATTTTCTTAGATGATGGAAGTGCACATGGCAAGTGAGAATGGGGGCACAGGCCATTGTTAAGTTATAACTGGTAGACACAATATTGTAATGAATATCTTGGCCAAGGAGCGAGTATAAGAGATTATCCACAGATTCAACATCTTGACAAGATTGCTTTTTATTATTGATATTTATGTTCAGTGTTTTCAGTTTATTTTATTTCAAGTCAAGTTGAGTTTAGTCCCGAGAGATGTCTCGTGACCAGGACGATAGTTTACCCCAACCCTTTTTCTTATTTTTGTTCGTGACAAGAGACAAGCTACACCAACTCCCTGTGGGATTGACCATTGCTTATCACTGGCACTACGCTTGTTTTGGGTGAGGTTTATAAATTTATTTGTACGCTCGACCGAGACGACAGCTTCGATTAAAACCCGAAGTACGGTCGCGTCAAGGGGTAAGATCCTCATTAGTGCAGGATTCAATATGCACCTCATGGTTAAATACTATTCATATGCTATATTGATTATTGTACGTATTGGGGAACTAACAGCGCAAGTAAAAGAGTAAACCAAAGGTGTGAAGGTAAGCCTACCTCGAAGACGGTGCAGGCTTAGGAACTTAACCTGCACAACTACTCGAAGATATACCTGCACGGTTATCCGAGAATGCCTGCACAACTACTCGAAGATAAGCGTACTTGTACTAAAACACCTATTGTATCTGAAGGAAAATTATTCATCAAGAAACTTCTGAGTTAGAGCACGATTTACACTTCAGGTTTTTCTTTCTCACTAACTTGTTAACTCTTTTGGGGTATGGATGATTTTGGCACGCTATTAGCTTTGGCCCTTGATTATTTTTATCATTTTAAGCTAATTTTGCTCCAGTCTTATTCTTATCCCATCAAAATGGCGGGATTGGAGTAATTCTCTTGAGGATAAAAAATACTCAATCATCCATTTTATTAATGATGCAAATTAAATGCCCCCTAAGGAAACTAACATTTAATGTAAACGTCATCTATGTGGTGCAAATTGCAATAGTCTGCTATTGATAAGATTGTAAGCTGAGAAAAATAGTTTCGCTCTGCAACTGCAACTGGAATGGTGTTTGTGAGGATAACCTCTTGAAAGAGACCGCTTGACAATCTGCCTTCAGTAGGAACATATTGAACACATGGCTAATCATAGTTCTTTAATTAATGAATATACCAATGTGGTCAGCAAATTCCCAATAGAATAGAACATCATGACTAGGGGTGGAAATTTGGGTTATCGGGTACCGGGTTACCCGGACCCGACCCGATACCAGTCCGGTTATTGGGTATCCAATACCCGATATTTTATGGGTTCGGGGCGGTACCGAGTAGAAAAGGCTATTGTTTTTCGGGTATCGGGTATACCCAACTATCCATCGGATATACCTAATTACCCACATATAATTTAATAGTTATATATTTAGGGTTTTATACATTAGTTTTGGGTTGTAAATACTAAATACAATAATAATTTGAATAAAATAGTAATTAAGTAGCCGCTGCCTTTTGTTGAATGCTGAAATACAATAGCAATTTGAATAAACTCATTAATAAATAAAAATTATTATTTTCGAAAGTTGAAATGCCCACCAATTCATTTATTCTTTTAATTAAACATACTACTTGGGCAGTTGGGCTATATAAATTAGGACTTACAATGAAACATTAATTTTAACAGCTAAATCACTTTTAAAAAAAAATTAATAGCTAAATCAAATAATTGGGGTACCCGAATATCCAAATCGGGTATCCGAACCAGACCGGGTATTAGGGTACCCAATTCCATAAGACGGTGCAGGTATGGGTGCTACTTTTAGCTTATTTCCGGGGTCGGGTACCCGACCAAAACCGGATAGGGTATATGTCCCGACCCAAATTTCTACCCCTAATCATTACTCATGTGTCAATGTGCAAAATTGAAAGGTTAAATCACGGCTAAATTAGTTATCAAGTTAAATGCCATAACTTTATTGTACATTTAGAAACTAAGATCTTAGAGCACGTGCATTGGTTGGAGCTCATTGTCGGCCTTGGCGATGATCTCGTTGATGCAAGTGAAGGTGACTCAAGGCGCGGCACGATGTATTGAGCCCAGTTTATGAGGCAAAAAATGAGACGCGTGTAATGCACACACTTATTTTAAAATTAATATAAAAATTTGAAAAATTACCCAATGGTTGCCTATTGCTCCAGAACTATAAGAATGGTTTTTTTCCCCCTTATTTCATTTTAGATAATCCTACAATTCTTTCACCATATTATCACAACTTCATCTCAATTTATTGCACGAAGGAGAGCCGGGATATCTGATTTTCATTATTTAAATTATGTAATTTAAATTTATGCAATTGCCTTATTTAAATTTGCGCCGCCTTAATAAATTTTTCTTATACAAATTAAATCAAAATTTAAAAAATCAAAATTAATTTATATGAGACAGTATGATGAGCCAAACCAATGTAATGGATGAATCAAGTGGAAACTCAGCAGTGATGATGATCATGTTTCTAGTTAAACATAAAATTTATACAGAAAAGTAAATAGAAAGTTTATATAGCCTACCAATTACTCCACATTGTTGAGCATCAATCTAAGGGGCTGTTTGATATGGGTTTATAGGTAGGATAAGTTAAATTAATACAGATTAGTGTGATGTTTGATATCATGTTACATTAATGTGGTCAACTCCTACTTAATCTCACTTCTACATACTATTTTGTGGGAATAACCCATACTACTAACCCTCCCTCATCGGATAACTTTAGTACTGCGAAGTTAGATAAAAATTTTGCTACCCTTCCTCACGCATATCGATGCAAATGCCCAAACCCAATATATTAAATGGGCTTTGATGAAGGACACACATGATATTTTTAAAATTATATGAGGATAGTTTTGGTATTAGATAATATAATCCAACATAATCCTATGGATATCAAACACAATATAGGATTAAGTAGCCATGATATCAAACACCCACGAAATAGTATAAGTCCACACTAATTTCTCAAGATAATTTTAATCATAATCAATCCTAAACAGCAAATCAAACGGGCCCTAAAGGTAAGTATTAAGATTAGAAAAGCAGATCATAAATAAATAAAATATGGGTCGACGAGGGGCGAGGGCAAACCAAAAAGCAATCATGTTTTATTGAAACAAAGAAAAACAAGTAATAATCTGATCTCTCTACATATACAAAGCACAAACCACAAGAAATAATTTATGTTCAAGGCCATGTTTTGTTTCCACATTATTGTTCAAATCTGTAGTGCATTAAATATGCAGCAGAAACACTCTCCCAAGTTTGCAGGATGTGAAATTAATTATTTCATCACAACATAAGATAACATCATATTTGGTAGCCATAGGCAATAATTGTTTGCTCATTGTTGGGTAGACTAGTAATACAGCATTTCCACCAAAACAAAATGAAATTGATAAAAAAAAAAAAAGAAGTTGCAATCCACAATTAGGTGTTAGTATAAACCTTGATGAATTCTCAGATTTTGGTAATGAGTGGAGATAGAGCAGTGAGAAGATTATGGGTGTTGAGAGGTTTGGTGATGTAGGCATCCACCCCTGCCTCCATCATCTTTTCCACCTCCTCTCCTTTGCTGTGCGCACTCAACGCCACCATCGCCGTTCGAACGCCGTAACCGCCCTCCACTTCTCTAATCCTCGCCGTTGCCTCACTTCCGTCCATCACCGGCATCTGCCAAAACAAAACGCATTCATCATAAAAAAATCAAAGCTATATCACTCAAAGTAAATGCGTACCTCACAGTCCATCAAGATGCAGTCGAAACGAGCCGATTCGCCGCCTCGGAGGCTCTCGCAGACAAGCCGGCAAGCCGCCGCGCCATTCTCGCAGCAGAAAGGCTCGGCGCCGAGCTGAGAAGCCACAAATGTGGCTATCTTCCGCCCCACGGGATCATCGTCCACCACGAGGATCTTCTTCCCCATCAACGGCTTCCCGACCTCCTCCTCCTCTCTCTCAGCGGCACCTCCTCTTCTCGGAGGCACGCCGCCGAATTCCGGCAAAAGAGCAATAGTCTGATACAAACGCGAACCGTGAAACGGCTTAGAGATCACCAAATCCGGCGCAGCTAGCTCGTCCACATCAAATTCCGCGGTGGCGGAATCCAGCCAAACCACCCTAGTATAGCAGCAGCTGCTCAGATCCCTTCTGAAATCGGCAATTGCGCCGCTCATTTCTGAGAAGGGCCCCACGCACGTGTCCACCACCATTAGCACCAATCCAGACTGCTTGTTTTGATCAATGCCGTCGAGGCTGCTCAAAGGGACTGATCGCGAGCTGGAAGAGCTATGGCTCGATAGGTTCATTTTCTGCTTGATTTTGTTAAGAGTGGGACGGAGTTGTTGGTGTTGCTTCACCGCGTGCACCTTGATCCCCAGCCTCTGCATGAACGCTTGCAACACATTGCTCCTTTGAGCGCTCTTCAACAACAGCACTACTCGCGAGCTGTGGGCTTTGTTGGGCAACCAGAAATCGGCTGCACTCAGGCTTCCTGTCAACAACACATTGAATCTAAAGCAGCTGCCTCTCTCGCCCACTTCCTTGTCCACAATCCCTATCTCTCCCCCCATTAGGCGCACCTATACGCACCCAAAGAAACGAGCATATCAAATGATAAATTCGCTTATCGGATATTATAAACTAACTTCATTTTGAGCTTACCAGGGATTGCACAATCCCAAGGCCTAGACCAGTGCCCTGTTGTCCCAGTGCAGTTTCTCTGACCTGAATGTAGTTCTCAAAAACAGATTTCCTCTTCTCTTTTGGAATGCCTTTTCCTGTGTCGTTCACCTCAAATGTGAAATCCATGCGGTTCGGATCACCATGGAAGCTTTCTGATTCAGCCTTTGCTCTGTGAAACTTGAATAGGCAGCTAGTTTGGGTGGAACCAAGCATTTCATTTTTAAGGCAAGGCTTTCTTGCCCAAGCTCCAACACTCACATGTCCCTCTGTGGTGAATTTGACAGCATTGCTAAGTAAGTTGCTCAAGATTTGTTTCAGTTTGGTCCTGTCACCTTTAGCCCAACAACATCTCGAGACAGAGCCATCACATGGATCCAAGATCACGTCTACGCCTTTCTTCATGCCAACAGGATGGTATAGATCAACCACGTCTTCCAGAAGCTGCTCCACGTCAAATGCTTGCTCCTCAAGCTGCATCTTCCCGGCTTCTATCTTGCTCGTATCAAGAACGCAGTTTAATATGCCTTGAAGAAAAATAAATAAATAAAATTACATGTAAAATGAATGATTAGTACTATGTAAAAAGTAATGTTCAAAGAAAACACCAACCTAAAAGGTCCCTGGTGCAAGCTTCCATCTGCAGCAGATTTTCCACTACTTCTGATCTGCAAGGGTCCCTCTTAGTAACTTCACTGCGACACACTTCTATGAGGCCACTTATGCCTGCCAGAGAAGCACGAATGTCGTGGCTTGCACTTGCAAAAGCGAGGCTCTTGTTCATGCTTTTTCTCTCCGACTGCTGGGTTGATTCCATCTGGTTTATCAACGCGCCACATAGAAACATCTCCCTTCTAGCAGCTTCGACTATCAGTGATACAAAAATGCATATCAGGATCACCAAAGCACCAACCAATAGCATTAGCAGAGCTAAAGCCAATAATATCTTCTTGTGAACTAGGCTGGAGTACTCATCACGTGCCACAACCAACACAAACACCTGAGACAACAAAAAACCACAAATATATATATGTATTCACATTTCTCAGATCATGAGAAAGCATGACTAGTGAAGCATGTGAAACCGATGCTTACAAATGAAAGTCCAGCAATCTCAGCTGGTGAGCAGTTGATCATGGACTTCTTCCCTCCAATGCTCAAAATATGGTCACTCAACTCGCCATTGCAACTTATGTTTCCCACTGTCTGAAGCTGGCCACCATCGCGGCTTGACAGCTGAAACAGAACTTGATCTCCACCATCTAAGATGACACGACTATTTGGCAAGCCTTGAATGGCCAAATCCCAATCCGTTGTCACCAAATACATGCTTCCATCATGATAGCCCATTTGAGCAACCAAGAAATCTATCAGAGGCTTCATACGAAAGCCTAAAGAAATGACCCCGTTTCCATCCAAACGAATCGTGTTGAGCAGCAGAACATCCTGAGGAAGATTTCTCCACCCTGTTCCCACTGAGGCATATCCATTTGTACTATTCAAGGCTCCTTGCAACCAGCTTGCTTTAACTAGTGCAGGTGCAGGAAACTTAGTCGCCTCGCCATATAACTTTCCTGTGTCGCGATTTGCAGGCTGCAAGTACCATGTGTACTTCTCCTCTGCATCTTTTCTTGCAGGAAATGTTGAGTTTGAGTACAATGCATAAGGCTCGTCCTCATCTTTACCGTATGCAAATAATAAGCCATTCAAACCAATGTAAGAAATTTGAGACAGGTATGGTATCGTTGAAAAGGCTTGAAATAGTGCAGGAGCCACCTGCATCATTGAAGAATAAAAAAAATCACAAATCAAAACTAAGAAGAAAAATTAAAATTGTAGATTGAAGTGATAAACAACCTTTGATTCAATATTTGGGAAGGGAAGATTATTATTATTATCCAAAGAGAAACCCAAAATTCGGGCAAAGTTGATGGCTGAAGCATTGTTGGGAAAGAAGAATGCAGCTGCATTGTGAATTTCAGATATGAAATGTTGATGGATGTTGTGTGCTATCAACTTCACTTCCTTTTCGACTGTTGCGACTTTGTTGAACCATATTGTGATCAACAGACCAGCCAAAGACAGCACCACAAGTATCTACAAAGATTAATAATAATGCAAACGATATCTTTTAAAAACCCAACAAAAAAAAGCACAACAGAGGTTCCATGGCATTGGAAATAAAGAGAAAATACGTACCATGAAAATGAAGAAACAAACGGGACGCAACACTATCAACGAATTTTGCTTCATCTTACAAAACCAACAACTTCAAATGCTTCTGTTCTGATCATCGAAACTGCCTCACATAGCCATAACATACTGGATTTTTTAATATTGAGAAATTGAAGGTGTCGTAAATGATCATTATTTTGAACATACATGGAAAGAGAGGGAGATATTTTCGCACAAATCTAGAAAAGAATCAGAATTGGACAAGGAATTGTTACACGAGTTTCGTCAAAAATTGACTCACGAGCTATATTTGTTTTGAGATAGCTCATCACTCTAATATTGTATCCCCAGAAAATATTTCATTTATTTTTGGTGTGGATTCTTTATTTATTTTACTTACAATCACTTATGAGTAAAACCTTATATAGATGCAGAGATCGTATAAATACAGAAATGATTTTTTTCCTCACATTTATAATAGGCAACCTCCATCTATCCATATATTCCACATCATTTCCCATTAGATGATTTCAAATTGGAATTAAATAATTTAAGTTTAGGCATTGTATATATTAAAATATATAATGTACAAACTTTTTTAAAAATAATTGTACAATTGTGCACACTAAGGTAGAATATACGTGTATACATGTAAAATTATATAGTATCTATTAACATCTTAAAATATATATATTAGAGAGCCCACAATCATTCTCTATCCTACTTGGCACTCTCACAATTCCATATGTTCTTCTCTTCGAATTCAACAAGTATTATGTGTTCTCTTAATTTCCAAATACTACGTATTCTCTTCTCTCCATTCTGTAACCGACGATCAATATAGCACCAAACCTGTTTCATTAGTCACTGTTTCTATTGTGTATCGATGGCACAATTTTAGGAGATGCTTCATCCATGACTGTGTCATTCACCAACATCTCTTGTCCACAACAACTATAGATTCATGAATCATGTAATTTTGGAAATGATAGATTGGGAAAGCTACAAAACTGCCTTCCCTAATTTAATCTTTTTACAATATATCTCTAATACCATCCATACACTTTTATTCCTTATGGTTTTGGGGTTTATACTAATAAAAACACTAATTCATAATCTTAATCAAAATTAAAAATAACGTTAATTACGATCTATTTTATAATAATAATAATAATAATAATAATAATAATCTTCTCTATTACAATTCTAATTTCTAATCCTAATAAAACAACATTAGTATGTATATGACAACATTATTTCTTTAAAGTTTGATAATAACCAAAACTATCATAATCCTAATTCCCTATCCTAGTCAAAATGAAGCGCATAACAAACCTCATTTTCATAAGAATGTGTTTACTATTTATATACAACAATAATTAAATTCTATAAAGTAACGTAGCTATTTATATGATATCATTATTTCATTAAAGTCTGATAAAAATACTTGGAAAAATTTTTGTTTTCATATTTAATCTATGATCCTATAGAGATATCTGACGATTCGGAAGAGGAGCCAGACGAAGAATACAAGGATGAAGTAATCCGAGATAATAGTTATGTTTGGTTGTAGAATAATTTTTATGGATTGTTGAAATTTCTTACAATAACTAATTTTTTTTTAAGTGCTAAATTATAAGCTAAATTACGTCTTTTTCTATAATAGTTCTTTATTAAAAGTTATTAATTTATAATTTTAATTTTTCATATATATAAGTTTAAATTCTAATATTAATCTAAATAAAAAAATATAACAAATAATAATAATTAATTTCTGATTGATCAAATATACCATAGTTAAAGTATGATTGATCAACGGGTGATAAACATATCAAATTAAATATGAACACAACAATTTTTTAAAGTATGTTAATCAAACTTTAATGAAAATAATGTTTGTTAAGTGTTCCATTTTTGTTAGGATTGTGCATGGAAATTAGATTATATTAGTTTCGGTTATTATAATAAAATAAAATAGTTCAAATTTTAATCTAATGTTTACTTTTGTTTTTCATTAGGATTGAAAATTAGAATTGTAATACAGATGATTATTATTATAAAATAGATCGTGTTTAATGTTATTTTCAATTTTGATTAGGATTAAGATTATGAGTTGGTGTTTTTATTAGTATAAACACTAAAACCACAAGTAATAAACAAATAAAATCCTAACAGACTTGGTGGATCACCGGACTAGTCAATACAACCAATTGCAGATATATGAAGATCAAATATAATTAATAAGACAATAACATTCATGAGTGTGATGTTCACTTATTTATTAAGTATTTAAGTTGTATCTATGAAAAATACTAATTCGCAGAGTCCAACATAATGAAGAAATTAGGCGAATTCAGAATATTTTATTCCTATGTCATTAATTAGATGAAACACACAAATGAGGTAGGATATATTTATTCAAATTATTTTGTGTAGAGTTATAGTCAATGCACCTTTAACAAGCATATTAGCAACTAGCTTTAGAAGACATTATACATAATGATTATGGAATTAAATAATTGGTTGTTGTCCAGCCCATTAGCCCAATGCAAACTGCAGGGATATATAAGTCACATTCTTCTAAGAATGAGGTTTATTTCATGATGGATTTTGATTAGTATTAGGATTGAGAATTAGGATTATCCATGATAGATTCTGTTATTGTTATAAAATATTCAAATTTAATGTAATATTTACTTTTGGTTTATATTAGGACTGCAATAGAGACGATTAGTACTAGTCCATAAAATAGCTCGTGATTAATGTTATGTTCACTTTTGATTTTGATTAGTATTAAAATTATGAATTAGGATTATTATTATTATAAAATATCTCAACCCTCACATCCTCATAGCTCATAATTCTTCATAAAAAAACCCAAAAACCACAAGTAAGAAAAAAAAAAATCAATTTCTAAAGCTCTTAAAAAAAAAAAAAAAAAAAGAAGCACATGGCCATGGAGTTTGAAAATCCTTATTTTTCAAGTGTGCATTATTTTTATTTCTTGAGAATTTAAACAAGTTTGTCTTTTAATCTCTAATTATAACTATCAAAAAAATACTTGGTATTATCGTTCAATATTTTGGCAAATTTTTTTACAAACTTTATAATTATTATTGAAGTTTGGATTCTGAGACAAACACATCAAACTAAACTCGAAAATGAGACAATCATTTTATTAAACGCCACCTTTAGTAAATAAATTGTATAACAAATATAAATATTTACATTGTTACGAAGCATGTCTCAAGAACCAAACAAAGAAAAAAAAGCATAGCATAGGTTTACAGAGGTGGCATGGAACTGGAAATAAAGAGAAAAGACGTACCAGAAAAACGAAGAAACAAGCGTGATGCAACACTATCCACAAATTTTGCTTCATCTTATAAGAAAAAAAGACGTAGAAATTATTTCACAGTATATGTGATTATGACCTTCAGGCTCGACGGCGATGTCGCCGGAGTTTAGGGCGAAGCCGCGCTGCTGCGTGGCTGCGTTGTGCGTGTCGTAAGCTTTGAGAGAGAGGGAGAGTTCTGCGTTGTGTGGGGGTGTCAGGCGGTGGAGGAAAAGACGAGGCTGGAGAGGCGACGGCGGTGTCGCCGGTGCCAGCGTGCTCTGTGTGTGTGTGTTTTGTGAGAACAGAGAGAGACGAGAATGAAGGGGGAGGGGAGCGGCTGTAGGAGAAGAAGAAAAGGGAGAGGAATTTGGTTTGGGCTTAGGGCTTGCTTGGGCTGCACTTTTTTTTATTATTTTGGGCCCTTCACTTATTAAAACTGGGCTGTTATTGATTTACTAGCACGACCATCCGTGCAATGCACGGAGAAATCGAAATTAAATGATATGTTTAAATAAATAAATATAAATATTTAGCAGAAAAAAATATAATAAATGCAAAATATGGTTTAAAAATAAAATACTAATTACTCAATAAAATTTCGAATTTAAAAACGTAATTTTCAATTATGTATAAAGTGTATTGATAATTAAAATGATTAAATTATTTTAAAATACTTATTTGATAATGAAAATTACACATTATTATTATAGAGTATTTTTCATAATAATAATAATAAATATTTTCATACACGAACATAAATAAAAAGTTGTAAAATTTTAACAAAGAGAAAGAAAATAAAATATTTTAAAATTTTAATACCCTATTCGTTTTAAATTCATTTTTTATAATTTTTATATCATATTAAAGAACTTCTGACGAACTTAAACTTAAGATGCACATTGAATATTTTTTTTATAAAGTAAATTTGACAATGTTTAGAATAGAATTAAAATTAGAAAAAAGAAAAGAGAAAAAAATAGTAAAACTAATTGACGGGAAAATAGGGGGAAAAAATGAAGCGAGAAAACTCATCTTTTATATTTTTAAAATAAAAACTCGAAAGAAAAGAGTAATAAAAATAATTGCAGTCTTGCATAATAAAATGTACATAATTTTTATGATTTCACAAAATATTTTATGCAAATAACAAAAAAATGATAAACTAACTTCCTTTATAAAATAAGAGAGAGAAAGAGATTAATTTTAAAAAAATTAATTTGAATATTTTTTATTTTAAATTTATTTTTTTATATATTATAAAACAAATTAAAGTTATTATCATGATATTTAATTTGATACGCGTATTGAATTTTTTAATTAACCAAACTGTATAAATTTTAGAAAAACAAAAAATTCTATAAGAAAAAAAAATTAAAGAAAAGGAAACAAAAATTGAAAATATGCAAAGAAAAAAAAATAGAGAGTGAGATAGGGAGAGAGAATGGCGGCTAGGTAGTTAAATAGGGAGAGAATAATGGGCTAAATAGATAGTAGAATAATGGGAAATAGAAAATTTGGCGGTAAAAAGTTACCGTTGTACTGATCTTTTATATAATATATAGATTAACTTGGACTGTCATTTATTTAAGTTTGGGCCAATATGGACTGCAAAACTTTTAAAGAAAACGGTGCATTGATTTAATTACTTTGGCTAGTGGATATTTTTTTTAATTAATTAGACTATCATTAGTTTAATTAATTTATTTATAGATAAATTTGCATAATAATATTATATTATTATTATGTGCATATATTAAGTGTAATCACTTACTATATGATTAAAGTATGAAATGAACTATGCATTTGCATCATGATTTAAAATTGGCTTTCATCAAATACAATAGTGAAGAAAATCGAGTAAGGATATTATTGGTGTCCTTGACTCAAGAAAGTTAGTTTTCAATCTTTATTATTAAATTTTGAAACCCGACATGACGAATCATAGAATGTTAAGCATTTTCCCTAAGTTATTAAGTTAGCTTCACGAGACCTATTAAGAATAGAAATTCTTGTAGGCTTTGTGACCAGGGGGATTAGCGCTGCTTTCCCAAGATGAGTTTATGTGATTATGACCTTCAGGTTTTGCCTAACCAGGTGGGCTTACTTCCAAATATATAAAGTATGATTGAGTTATTAAGCTCTAAATGTTTCAATAAAATGCAAATTGTTTATTCAATAAAATGGAAACTGTTTATCCAATAAAATATTTTGTGCACTCTGCTCCGTTTAAGGCTCGCAACAATGAATCGATCGAGGTTCTCTCTTGACCTAACACGTTATTTGAGAATTGTGTACACCTATTAGCTGACCAGGTGGATTGATCTCCATCGGGCACTAATCATGTATGAAGCGTTATAAGGGTGCTCGACGGGATGTGTTCCGGAGCATTGGGTCCCAAATGGGAACTTGGCTGGGTTACGCCCTCAGTTCAAGCAAGCGGGAGTAATCGATCCGTCGGTGGCTAAAAGGTCCGGGATCACAGCGAGTAACGGAAAGGGAGTGTGACATGTGCGCACAAATGAAAGAAATTATTTTAACATGCTTAGAAGTTATTTCACTTTAAAACCTTCTAAGTTATGTCAAGTATGATTGGATAAACTGTCTTTATTAAAATATGAAATGTTTAAGAAAATGCATGCCCACTGAGTACATTAGTACTTAGCCCAAAAATACTTTCAAATGTTTTCAGGTTGGCTGGCTGGTGCTGACGGGACAGAGCTGAGGCTAGGGTTAAATTCTTATTTTAGACTTCCGCTGTAGCAATTACTCATATCCGTCTTTTGTTTTCCCAACTTAAGATCATCATGTTAAATTTCAAATGATATACCTGACCGAGCTTAGACTCTTCACTACTAAATTTATGCTAATGAATGTCGGTTGTCAGAAGCATGAAACAAAACTTGTGATCCAAAGGAGCATAGCCCGACTCGTTATCTTATTATTCGGGTTTTAATAAGGTTGTTCCTTGTTTATTTCTATGAATTATTCACACCTCGACCATACTTATTCATTCAAGAATTGGGGTGTGACAGATTACTTCATCCTCGTATTCTTCGTCGGGCTCCTCTTTCGAGCCGTCATATATATCTCTATAGGATCATAGTTTTCATCTATTATATGCACCACAAGGAACAAATCCCTAAGCCTTTTATATAGGGGTATTTTGAAACGCTCAAAGTTTATTTTATTTTGTTGACGTCGTATTTGCACGATTATTTGATTACATATTATCAAAACTGTGTGATAATGATGTTGGGATATGGTGTTAAGTATTTTGAAGGCAGCCTCGTAACCTCTAACTTGTCGTCCATATTCCTCTGTTTTGAGGCCTAAATTTATTATGTGATCGAAGTTTTCTAAAATCCTCATCCTTTCATTCCATTTCCAATTCAAAGACCAGTGTTAGTGTGTATGAAGGTAAGGAAGATTTTTTATACACACTAACACCTATTTTTAATAGGAAATGGAATGAAAGAATGGGGGTTTTAGAAAACCACGAACGCATAAGAAAATTATGGCTCAAAACAGAAGAATATGGACGACAAGTTAGAGATTACAAGGCTGCCTTCACAGTACTTAACACCATAACCCAAGATCATTATCACACAGTTTTGATAAATGTAATCAAATAGTCGTGCAAAGACGACGTAAACAAAATAAATTTTGAGCGTTTCAAAATAGCCCTAGACCAAAAGTTTAGGGATTTGTACACGTGATAGATGAAAACTATGATCCTATAGAGATATCTGACGATTCGGAAGAGGAGCCAGACGAAGAATACAAGGATGAAGTAATCCGAGATAATAGTTATGTTTGGTTGTAGAATAATTTTTATGGATTGTTGAAATTTCTTACGAGAACTAATTTTTTTTTAAGTGCTAAATTACGTCTTTTTCTATAATAGTTCTTTATTAAAAGTTATTAATTTATAATTTTAATTTTTCATATATATAAGTTTAAATTCTAATATTAATTTAAATAAAAAAAATAGAACAAATAATAATAATTAATTTCTGATTGATCAAATATACCATAGTTAAAGTATGATTGATCAACGGGTGATAAACATATCAAATTAAATATGAACACAACAATTTTTAAAGTATGTTAATCAAACTTTAATGAAAATAATGTTTGTTAAGTGTTCCATTTTTGTTAGGATTGTGCATGGAAATTAGATTATATTAGTTTCGGTTATTATAATAAAATAAAATAGTTCAAATTTTAATCTAATGTTTACTTTTGTTTTTCATTAGGATTGAAAATTAGAATTGTAATACAGATGATTATTATTATAAAATAGATCGTGTTTAATGTTATTTTCAATTTTGATTAGGATTAAGATTATGAGTTGGTGTTTTTATATTATTTATAAAAAAATTTATTGAATTATAGAACAAAGTAATTGTAAATTGTTGTGTTTTAGAAAATTTTGTTAATTGTGTTATTAGTATAGAACTTTTTTACAGTGATGAAGGGTTATTGTAAATTGTAAATACGTAAGAATTATTGGACCGTGCGTAGCTCGGGTACAATTGGGTTACATATAAAGGTTTCGAGCTAGCCCTATCGGGTTACATATTATTCCGAAAATTATAGTAAAACAATCGAGACTTTTGAAACTATAACCGACCTGTGGTCAACAGTCCGGGCCGAAACCATTGATCTCGGGTCGGTTTCAGGCCGGAACCGCCAGTTCTGATTAGCTCATGGCAACTGCTGAAATAGAAATTTTATTAAAGAAGAAAAAAAACCCTTGAGAGCACAAGCGCAATCAAGGCAAAAGGCAGAAAAACCCCAAAGCGAGGAAAAGACAACAAACCCAAGCGAAAAGGAAGCAAAACAAGACAGGAAAGCGGAGGAAGGCAGAGCAAAGAAAACGTCCAAAACAACGAAGACCAACAGCGAGCCGAAGACCAACAGAGCAGCGAAGTGTAAATAGAAAAGTACTCCCTCCGTCCCATAATAAGTGGCCACATTCTTTTTGGCACGGAGATTAAGAAATGAAGTGTTATGTTTTAATTGAGTGGGGCCCATCAAAATTATTGAATTAATTAAAATAATTTATTCTTCTTTTCACTTTCTTCTTCATCCACTGCCACCCACCTCCGGCGAAGTCGCCGGCATCAGCCACCCCTTCCTCCAGCGAAGTCGCCGCCACCCTCTTCTCCCTCTGTCCCCCTCGTCTCCCTCCCAATCTGCCAACAACCACCACCACCACCGCCGCCAACAACCACCACCACCACCGCCACTCAAAAAACCAGAAATCAAAACCTCGTCTCCCTCCCAATCTGCCAACAACCACCACCGCCGCCAACAATCACCACCACCACCGCCACTCAAAAACCAGAAATCAAAACCAGATCTTGCCCCCAAACCAGATCTGAAAGAGAATAGAGGGAGAGAGGGAGGACGACGACCTCACCCAAATCGGCGCAGGCGAGCCCTAGCCCCCAAATCGGTGCACGACCTCACGCATTTGGGCGGCGAGCTTCGAATCCCTCAAATCGCCCAAGGATACGACGGTGAGAGGGAGGGAGAGAGAGATCACGGGATCTGTAACGAGAGAGAGGAAGAGAGGCGGCGACGGCGATATGGGCGAAAGGCGGCGGCGGCCGGAGAGGCGGCAGCGGCGATAGGGGTGGCATCCCGCCAGAGAAGAAGATAGAAGGGCTGCTGCTCTCTCTATGTGTGTGTATAGGGTGTGAGTATATGTTTATTTTAAACATAATTAAGGGTTTAGTTAGTAACTTAAATGATCTTAATTCAGTTAAATTATTTCCATTTTTAGAAAGCAGCCACTTATAGTGGGACAGACGAAAAAGGAAATGTGGCCACTTATTATGGGACGGAGGGAGTAAAATATAATTTTCTAAAGAATATTTCAAAAAGTCTATGAATTACTATTCACAGTAGATAATTTTCTCAAAAATATTTTGAAAATCCTATCAATTCAATATCTATCTATACATATATTAAAGCATAAAATCCTAGGGGAATGTGTTTCCCTCCAAGAGCAACATCGTTTAGCCAAAGTATCTTGCTGAGTTTTGTCCGCTGGGTTTAAGAAGGTTAGCAGTTTTGGCTCCAACAATTCAGCCCAAATTTGAATTTAAAATTTTTTTGCTCCAAAAATGACGCCCAAACCATAATTTGAAATTTAAAAACAACTAATCTTGGAGCCAATTTGTCACACTTAGCCTATAAATATGAAATAATTTCAGATCAAATTTACTCTGCAAACTCTCTCTCTCTATTTTATGGTTTTTATTCTCTTTCCCTCTCTATTTTATGGTTTTTATGTTTCTATGTCGTACTCTCATTTTTTGCAGTTTAGTTCTTCTATTTCTTTTTTTTTTGTTTTTATGTTTATATGTAGTACTTTTTTTTTTTTTTTTTGCTTTTGGCTAACTATTAGTCACAGTTACAATAGAGATACTAAGAGATTATTACAACAATTATTTCTAATTTATACATGAAGAGGCTGATATTTTTCTGAAATTTTCTTTCCAGATGAAGATGAAGATCTGTATCTATCAATAGAGCATGAAAGTGGTTATCTCTTGGATCTGCAAAAGCAACCAAAAAAATGAATTTAGTATATTTTAATGATCAGGAAATAGACTATTGTATATGTAAACTTTTTCTTCATACCCACGAAGGAGTTGGTTTTTTCTGTTATTTTTCTTCTAAAACAATTTTTTACTTATTTTCAAGCATCATCAATAGACTAATCCGAGAATCAGCTCAAATTTTCTAGAATCATCAAATTTTCAAAGAAAAAAACGATAATCAGTTTAAATTCTATTAAATCAAAGATGCAAATAAAGGAGAAAAAAGTGCAGTTGAAATTCATCAAAGATGCAAATAAAGTAAAAAAAAAGTGAAAATAGGAAAGAACATAAAATTATGCGGAAAAAAATAAAGATGTTCATAGAGATCGATGTTCATGTTAAAAAAAAGGTGTTCATAGAAATTTTCATAGATCTGCAAAATTGATATGCGAAGGTAAACAGCTTGGTGATTCGCGCATGCAATGAGCAGACAAGAAGGAAGAAGATGAGGAATAGAGATTCAACAATGGAGCCCCAGAAATAGCAGCCAAATCAAAACTTACCAACATAAAAACGCCTGCTCCAGACCTTAACAATAAGGTCGCTCTCTCTTCTTCTTCCTCTTCCTCCCAAAAAAGAACACCCAAGAGGGGAAATCGGATCAGTAGCGCCTAGAGAGAAATAAATGATACATTGTTCGTTTAGGAAAATGCGTGTAGAAATTCATAGATCTAAAAAAAATGATAACATAAACACAAAAAAGATGAATAACTAAAAAAATGAAAAACGAATATTCTAAATAGCATAAACTCTATTCCTTCAAAAATTATGAGAAGAGAAATTGTGGAATCCACATAAACTCTATCACATCACACGCATGATAAAGGTATGAGAAGAGAAATTGTAAAATACAAAGTGAAAGGCTACTTTTATCCCCTCAAAATTTGTGGATATCGTTTAAATGAACAAAAAAATAATAATTCAGCAAGGAAAATTAAACATGGAGAACGATAGAATTAAAGATGCAGACGAGGGAGCAGGCCGAGATCTGGAGGCTAGGGCTTGGGCGACGCCGTAGTTTGAAACCCGTACGGCGGCGACTGGATACGGGCTGTGCAGTGGCGCATTTATCGTCGTCGAGGAGAGTGGCGACGCCACTGAGTTGCGCCAATGCCTAGATGTGAGGGCGGAGTTGGTGGCTTAGGGATCTAGGGCTTTTGGACGGCGGCTTGCCGTGATACAGTTGCAGGTTTTTCGCCGGCAGAGGATGAGGCGAAGGGAGAGAGAAGATGATGGAAAGCTTCTCGCGGGCAGCGGCGCATGTGGAAAGGAGGAATGTTTCGACTGGGAGAAGAAACGAGAGAGAAGGCGCGGCGCTGAACCTTAAAGTGAGGGGATGAATATTTGAGCTGTAATTTAGGGTTGAAAATATAGATGGGTTGTATTTAATTTAATTGTGCTGAATTTTTGGGTTGAAAATATAGATGGGCTGTATTTATTTTAATTGGGCTGAATTTAATATATTGTATTTACTTAGGTTGTACTCCCTCCGTCCCAATAAATTTGTCCCACTTTCCTTTTTGGGTTGTCCCAATAATCTTGTCCCATTTCCTTTTTGGGTAAAAATTAGGGGTGTCATTAAAAATTAATTAAACACAATTTTAATTAACTTTGTTAATTAAATCCCTTTTACTCCACTATACCCTACTACACTCGGCTATCTCTCTCTTCTCTACCCTTCGACGCCCTCCCACCTCCATCCCTCTGTCCTCTCGACACTCTGCCGCCCTCCCACCTCCTCCCTCTCGACTCTCGCCGCCTCCGCCGCCTTCCCACTGACCTTCGCCGCCTCTGCCGCCCTCCCACCTCCATTCACCCGGCGCCGCTTCCCTCTTTCCCCCTCTGTAAATTTGCCTCCCCATTTCCCGCTCTGTTCAGGCGCCACCGCCTCCGCCTCTCGCCTCTTCGCCTCCACCTCCGCCCTTTCGCATCCAACGTTCGAGCCGCCTCTAGCCTCCGCCTCCGCCCTCTCGCCTCCACCGTTCGAGCCGCTTCCGCCCTCCTGCTTCATCTTCTTCGCTTGGGGTTTACAGAGGGTCTGAGATCTGAGATCTGCGCGGCGGTGGGCGGCGGGCGGTGGTGGCATTGCTCCGCTGCGTTGAATCTGAGATCTATGTCGGTCTGTGAAGAATGATCAGTGAAGAATGATGGTGTGTTGCGCTCCTTCTTGAATTTCTATAAACACTTCTTGAATTTGGGGGAAATGATGATGTGTGTTAAATTTTTTTGTTGGTTGTTTGAATGATGGTGCGTAGGGGGTGGAGAGAGACAGACGAGGGGAAAGAAAGGATGCCGGCGCCAGCGCCGGCTTGCCGGAGTTGAGAGCGACGTCGTCGGCAGCATAATTTTGAAGAATTAATTGTTGCTTTGTTAACAATACTTACATCCATTAACAATATAATTAAATATGTGGGTCATACAACTTAATCTCTAATACAACTCTCCTTAATACCCGTGCCGAAAAGAAACGGGACAAGTTTACTGGGACGGAGGGAGTATTATTTTATTGGACTGTATTTATTGAATTGCTCTTTTTTTAATCAATATTTAATTGTTCTATTATTAATCTCCTTTTAGAAAATAAATCATTATATATAATATATATATACATATATACGATAAGCTGCTGATGGAATTCAAAGAAAATACTAACATCTCAAAATCATTCCAAAAAATAAATAGGTTAAGAACAAATATATATACATATATATGAATTAAATATTTTTACTTAGTATTTGTTTAAGTAAAATATTATATATTTGTTTACTAACTATTAAGTATTTACTTAATACTCCCTCCGTCCACGAAATGAGTACCCATTTGTGGACGGCACGGGTTTTAAGAAATGTATGGAGTGTAGTGTGAATAGTTTAAGGGTCCCACTTTTTGAGTGTATTAATTAAAGAGATGTGTGGGGTACACTTGCCAAAAAGGGAAATGGGTACTCATTTCGTGGACGGACGAAAAAGGAAATATGGGTACTCATTTCGTGGACGGAGGGAGTATTTTTTTAAGTAAAATATTTAATTAAATATTTTTACTTATTAATTCTCTTTTCATCAAAATTATTATTTTATTCAATGTTTCGCAATTTCACAAAATATAGTAATATTTTCATTGAATTTAACCCTATATATATATATATATATATATAATTTCATGTATCATTGAGTATAGCAATAGATATATAATTAAAGGAAAAAATTTATGTTATAATTATCCCAATAATATTAATGCATGAAGCAAAAGAAAAATGAGATATTTCAAGAGTCGTCGTTTTTAAATATTTTCTCAAATCTATAAAAGACAAAGCTAGCATTAAAGCACAAAATCAAATATATGTCTTGGATAATCGTTGAAAATGCATACAAATATGGAGTATAACTTATAAGTTATATCTAACCATTAATATATAGTGAATTAGTAATTTACATTTTTAATAATGCAGTATATGACACTTACAAAGTAAGATAAGGCATGAATTAGAATATTTATCTTACTCCTATCTATAGTACTCCTATCATAATATAATTTAAAAATGTACAAATATTTATTTTTAAATAAATATCACTATGTGCCCATTTATGAAAGTATGATCCGTCAAATGACCAGCGACAAGAGTCACTTGACGGCGTCGCATAGTACTACGCATATAGTTGAAAAAGAAAATGCATAAAGGTAAACATAAATAGGGATGTCAATCCACGAGATTTCGGGCAAGCTCTATCTGGTTACGGGTTATTTGAGTGCGAGATAATTGGGTTGAAGTTATTTTCGGGTTTGAAATTTCTAACTCTAACTCTAAATGTTCTGGTTTCGGGCTAGCCATCACCCATCGAGCTAATCGGGCTCAAATGTAGTGACCCGCTCTTTTATATATATTTAAATCCAGTAATGCGTGTTATTATTTTTCATTAGTGAATGAAACCGGTTATTATCCTAATATTAATTCAGCTTATGATCCTGAATTTATATTGTTAAAGCAGTCAATGATATTATTTCAGAGTTATAACTGACTTAGCGAAGTCACGTTATTTATTTAAGCGAGATGGAACTAGATATGGTTATTTATAATTACTTAAGTCGAGGATTAATTCCGACTCGTGAGTTAATTAAATCTGCGGATTTAATTTAAATATTAGAACAACGAACGAATTAAATCTACGGATTTAATTTAGTTTCATAGTACAATTTCAGACTTAAGAAAATACCTCTCTTATTCACCACAATCTCATATTCAAACTTTACAACTTTTATTTACAATCAACCTCCTTTCTATTTTCCTATTTACACCAACACCCTTTTAATAAAAAAAAAGGAAGGAAAGAGAAAAGGGAGCTGGGAACGTGAGCTGCAAAGGGCAGCCTCTCTCTCCACTCTTTCCCTCAGCCGCCAAGTACAGCAGGAGTAGATCAGCCACCCCTATGGCTGCTCCCATCCCATCTAATCTATCCCAAAAACCAGCCATCCTATATCTGCTCATCTTGGTAGCATACTCAAGTATGCAGCCACCAATTTCCTCTTTTAGTATCAACTCCCACCAGCAAAACAATACTCACCCACATCTCATTTTTCTTCACCCAAAAGTACCGAAGAGACTGCCCAGCTTGTTCCACCAAAGCCTCAAGGTAAAACCTGTTGTAATACTCCATCTTCTTCCATTTATCTACCTGAAATTATTGAGACAACAATGTCAATTTATTTCAGTTCAGTTCCAGCCCTTTTAGTCCCTCAAGAAATCGAAGAACAAGAGAGAATACTTATTCATTACTCTGCCAATCTTTAAGTCAATCATTCCAGTTCGTTTAACTCAACAACAACAGCCAACCAACATTTAAACATCAAGGTATTTACACTATCTCAACCACCCTCTCAACATACGCATATCACATCCTCAAGCATGATCAGTTTATGCATATGAAATTAGATTTCACAGACTATAGAAAAGGGATACACCTTAGCTCATAATCAAACACAAACTTAGTCCCAACATTGTTATTTCAATATTCAGTTCGCATACTCGTCGACACTCGAGTAATAGAAACAAACGAGACTAAGAGAACTTAGCTTAAGAAATAGGGCCGGCTGCTTGTTCGGTTGAGCCAAGACGACGACGACGACGATGACGGCGGCAACTCTTACTGCCTCGACGGAAATCGTGCGACAGCAGCAGCAGCATCAGCATCAGCATCGCAAGTGGAGCAACGACGCATCTCCGCTCGGTCGGAACTGCGACGGCGCGGCGGAGCAAAACCTTGCTGCTTGACGGAGCTCGACGGACGGAAAAGGGAGAGCCGAATGCCGGAGAGGCAGCGGCACCTCAACACAGTGCAGCAACGCGGCGAATCTCGCCGGTCATCCAGTCGCAGCGGCGGCAGATTTTTCAACGACAAGGAAAGCTAGGGCTCGGTGTCGAGGAAGAAGGATTAGGGCTCAAATCTTGGGGCGACCTCCCCTGATTTTGAGAGACGACAACAGAGGCAATTTCAGACGCAACGGTGCGACGGGAGAGACCGGAATACGGCAGCGTCGCCGGCGATTTCAGGCGAGAAAGGGGGCTGACAGGTCGCGTCCTATTTTAGAGAATTAGGGCTCGACGACGCTGTTGGCTGATTTGGTGAACTAAGGAAGAAGTGAGACGAGGGCGGAAGGTTCGTCTGACCGTCGACCTCGCCGGATTCCGAAGCCGCGCCGGTGAACCCTTCCGAGAAGAGGAACCGTAACTGATCATTGAGAAAGAGGGGCCGGCTGTTTTTCGGAGATAAGGAGAGAGAGGTAGGTGCGGCCACGACGGACCTAGGCTCGGCGGCAGCCGACGCCGGTCGGAGCAGAGACGGCGACTGAGACCCTGACTGATTTTGAGGGTGAGCTCGACTGATTCTGAGAGAAGAAGGAGGTCTCGATTGATTGTTGAGAGAGAGAAGAGGGCCGACTGTTTTTGAAAGAGAGAGAGAGATTCGAATGGGCCGATTAATTTGAGAAGATATGGGCCTTGATTTTATTATTAATTTGGGCCCTGTTCTATTTTATTTTCAGTTGGGCCTTGTGTTTTATTCAGATGGGTCTTTATTATTTTACTTCCATGGGCCGAAATTATTTAAATTAAAGCCCAACTGCACCTCATTTTATTTGGGCTGTTTTTAATTCTTGAATTAGACCTTTGTTATCTTATTTCTTTGGGCCGAAGGCTATTTGATTACAGCTGGGCCTAGCATATTTATTTATTTGAGCCCAACTATTCATTATCTATTTAATTGGGCCAGGATTTATTTAACTACTTGAGCCAATGAATTATTTCAATTGGACCTTTCATTTAATTATTCAGGCCCACTTTTACTTAATAAATTATTAGGCTGCCTTATGTCGAGCCTTTTAATCTTTTAAACTTACAACAGTACTTTCTCCCATTTATTAAGCCCGATTGAGTTCTACGAGGATAAAACGAGAAAGTCGAAGTATTTATTTATTTTTCTATCGACTACGAGGAGCGGGATTTATTTAATTGGCTAGAACACCCTGACGAGATCGGATTAGTTTTAATCCGGCTTCAAGAGACGAGACTTAGCTTTTGTTAGATCCGATAGCCTGGATTAACAATAGAATTTCCCTGATTATTATCTCAGAATAATAATTCATGCATAAAAGGATCATGCATCGTTAATTTCGTATTCTCATTATTTGAGGATTTTGCTCGAGCAGTATCTTATTTATATTCTCGTAATAAAGGTCAAGCACGAGATTAATAATCAGTCAAGGAGCTACTGTACCACAGAAAGTTTCTATCAGGTGGGCATTACTTTCATATATATCAAATGAGTTTAATGTTACAATTGAATAAGTTATTCCGTTACAAAATCTTTGAACTGAAAATCATTTCAAGTGTTGTCTTGCCATAAATGTTTAAATTTTGGTATGATATCTATCTGATGTGTTATGTAATCGAATTCGGGTCCTGAGCAGTTGATAGCTATCCTGCCAGGGCTAGTGTACACGTGTGACCGTGAGTCATCGAGCGGGTTGGCCGGTCAGGTGTCCGTGAGAGGTGGCCACCTCTCCGGCACTAAATTCCAGATATGATAGATTACAAGAGAACTTAGACTGATCAGTCGAACTTTAAGAATCACAAATGAATTTAGTAAGCTTGGGCCTATTTAGCTAAAACTCCCTTGCTGTACTGTTTATGATGGCATGACAATTTACAACTTTAAGAAGCATGTTATTTTTTTCATTATAGGCTTATGTGCCCACTGAGTACCTTTGTACTCAGCCCTGCATGTATTTTTAAATGTGCAGGTTGAGCAGTAGCAGATGGTGATGAAGTGACGAGCAGGATCTTCTTTTATCTTGATGTTATATGTTTTGAAAAACTCTTGGGTACATGTCTTCATACATGTAATCAGAAACCTTATTACTTCCGCTGCGTACTCAAAGAAGTCTTATGTTGTTTTGGCTAAGTCGGAGATATCCGAACTTACTAGTTCAATTGAATCATTGCAACTAAACCTCTGTTATATATAATAGATGTTTCCTTCGTTATTTATGAAAAGTACGATCCCTTTTTTTTTTTTCACTCCCCTTTTCTACTCCCGCTTCTTATCTCCCTCCCTTAGTCATGGTTTCCCGGTTTAATTATCGTTAATTAAGTCCGGTCGTGACAGAGTGGTATCAGAGCAGTTCCTTTGCTCTGAACTCAAGAGTTAACTAATTTTTCCTAGTATGATTACTAGTATGAAAAAGTCAGTCGGCAAAAGCTCAGCACTTCATCACATCGCTATGCTCAACAGAAAGGAAGGCAACATAAAGTTTTGAACGTTGAAGTTTATATTTCACCTTTATGCAAATGCTTATTCTACTTATGCCTTTTATGGAGAAGTTACTCAATGAACTTAGATGCGCTAAGGGTGCATGATCACTAATGTGAGCACAACAGTAGAAGCAAGTTAGCAAGAACACTTTTGCTTTTCTCTGTAGATTGAGGTGATGAGTAAGTTACAAAGTTTGTGCATCAAACGAGAAGTCGACAAACGAAATACAATGTGGAGTATAGAAAGGTGTCACACACGAGATAGTGACACGGGCGTAGATCTTCGTTCAGATTATTCACGCGAGGTGGAACACCGAATCGACTATTGCCTTAACCAATGTATAGTGGGAACACTTCTCATGGCAATGAGAGTGTATTACATAGTTTGAAAGCTGCGACATAGCGGAGTTACCTCTTTTCAAAACCCTAGTTAGTACTAGTTGCGGCAAGTCATTCATGTATGTTATCCAAATGTTTACTTGAGTTTGAGCATGAATAGAGTTCGAGGAATAAGAGCGATGTTAGTAATAATTGAACATCTTGTTTTCGTCTAGTGCGCTAACAACTTATGTATTGACTCATTAGAATGCCACCGAAACGAGGGCGTCCGAGAGGAGGGGGAAGGATTCCCCGGAATGATGAGAGAGGCCTAGGAGCAGGGCCAGAACCTGAAATAGTTCAACCACCCGTACAGCCTGAACGGAGAATTGAGGAGCTTTTCTTACGACAGAACCCACCTACCTTCAATGGGACAGGAGACCCGGCAGAAGCTGAGACTTGGGTACGCGCTATTGAGCGCATCTTCAACTTTTTGCGCTGCACTGACCAAGAGCGCCTGACTTGCATGTCTTTTCAGCTGACTGGGTCAGCTGATTTCTGGTGGGAAGCGAGGATGAAAACGATGACAGCAGAGCAGTTAGAAAACTTGACTTGGGAACAATTCAAAACTGGTATATATGACAAGTATATACCCAAGAGCTACCGCAAGAAGAAGGAAGCTGAATTTTACAATCTGAAACAAGGGAAGATGTCGGTAACTCAATACGACAGGATGTTCTGCGATATGTCTAGATATGCGCCGGAACAAGTTGACACAGATGAGAAGATGGCTGAAAAGTTTTGTGCCGGTCTGAGGCACGAGATTAGGATGGCTTTGGCAAGCCACGGAGGATTGTCCTACACTGAGTCGCTCAGCCGAGCGTTGGACATTGAGGCGGCAATGCCAGGAGAAAGACCCGCAACTGCACCTGCACCAGCACCTCCACAGAATCAGAACCATAATCAGAATTTCAAAGGAAAGAGGAGATGGGACAACAGTAACCCGAACCAAGGCGAGAAAAGGCCATAGCAGGGACAGACCTTCTAGTCACAGGGCTATGGGAGCCAGAACGTACCAAAACAGATGGGAAATAACCAACAGAGGACCCCACCTTGCCCCAAGTGTAACAAAAATCATGAGGGAATCTGTAAGGCTGGAAGTGATAGCTGCTACAACTGTAACCAAAAAGGGCACTACGCCAATCAGTGCCCGAATAAGCAACCCGAAACGGGTTCAAAGCCGAACCCGCCGATTCAGGCTCCGCACCTGCGAGCAATCCAAGCTTATCCTCAACCAAACCCAGGGCAGGAACCGCAACAGTATCAGCACCTCTAGTTTCAGCAGTTACAGCAGTATCAGCCACAACGGCAACAGCCGTTTCAGCAACAGCCTCGTCAACAACAGAAACAACAAGGAGGGCCTCGTGATGCTAGAGCTTATGCTATAGGGCAAAAGCAGCCCGAGAACAACCAGGGAAACCTGGCAGGTATGGGCATGCTACTCAATACCCCTGTCGTACTTCTGTTTGATACAGGCGCATCACATACTTTCATTGCAAGTGCATGTGTTGACACTTTAGGATTAAGAACTAAAAAGGCTGATCGGGAGTTGAATATATCATCACCAATAGGAGGGATGACAACAGTAGAACATGTGTGCTTGAATCTAGAACTGAACTTAGGATCACTCAAGATTGTAGTGAACAACTCGTATGTTATACCGATGGGAGACGTGGATATAATCCTAGGAATGGACTGGCTAGCCGAGAACTATGCCACCATCCTTTGTAACGAAAGACGGATATCTTTTCGACCCCCAGGAAGGGAACCGACGCACTTTCACGGAATCAGTATGGGAAGGAGAAAGATGGTCATCTCCGCCCTACAAGCAACGAAAATGATGAAGAAGGGATACCCGGCTTACCTCGTATACTTACACGGAGAACCGGGAACCGAGAAGAGCATAGAAGATGTAGCAATTGTACGGGACTTTTCAGACATATTTCCAGAGATTCTGCCAGGGCCACCACCGGACAGGCAAAATCGAGTTTACCATTGATTTGGAGCCCGGGGCAGCCCCCATTTCAAAGGCACCGTACCGGATGGCCCCTAAGGAGCTGGAGGAACTCAAGATACAACTTCAAGAACTTTTGGACCTTGGATTTATTAGGCCAAGTGTATCACCTTGGGGTGCACCCGTACTTTTCGTAAAGAAGAAGGATGGCACATTGCGGATGTGCATAGACTACAGAGAACTAAATAAAGTAACACTTAAGAACAAGTATCCTTTGCCAAGGATAGACGATCTCTTCGACCAACTCAAGGGAGCAAGTGTGTTTTCAAAGATTGATTTGCGATCTGGTTATCACCAGTTGAAGATTCGTCCAGAAGACGTACCTAAGACGGCCTTTCGAACTAGATGTGGCCACTATGAGTTTGTGGTTGTGCCATTCGGGCTAACCAACGCACCAGGCGTATTCATGGACCTCATGAATCGAGTTTTCCATCCATACTTAGACAAATTTGTCTTAGTATTCATAGATGACATCTTGATATACTCGAAGAACGAGAAAGACCATGATAAACATCTGAGAATTATCCTAGAGACGTTGAGGACGGAGCGCTTGTATGCCAAGTTCAGCAAGTGCAAATTTTGGCTCAACGAAGTCATGTTCTTGGGACATATTGTGCCATCGGAAGGGGTCAAAGTGGACCCTGAAAAAGTACAAGCAGTGCGAGAGTGGAGATCGCCAACTAACTCCAATGAAATAAGGAGTTTCTTGGGATTAGCAGGTTACTATCGGAGGTCCATAGAAGGATTTTCCAAAATTGCAAGACCAATGACGCAATTACTCAGAAAAGGGATAAAGTTTTCTTGGACAGAAGAGTGCGAGAAGAATTTCCAAGAACTTAAGGAGAAGTTAACTACTGCGCCAGTGTTAGCAGTCCCAACAGCCGACAAGGAATATGTGATCTACACGGACGCGTCCAAAAATGGACTCGGTTGTGTACTTATGCAAGAAGGAAAAGTGATAGCATACGCGTCACGACAGCTTAGGCCACATGAACTGAATTACCCGACTCATGATCTGGAGTTAGCTGCAGTGGTGCACGCACTGAAGATTTGGAGACACCACCTATATGGAGTTAGGTGCGAGATATTCACAGACCACAAAAGCTTGAAATACTTTTTCGAGCAAAAGGACCTCAACATGAGACAGAGGAGATGGCTCGAACTAGTGAAAGACTATGACTGCGGTATTAACTACCACCCAGGCAAGGCCAACGTAGTGGCTGATGCATTGAGTCGTAAGACTCAATCTAAATTGGGATCTCTCATCACTCGAGAGACGAAGCTCATAAGGGAATTTAGCAAAATGAGCATAGAAGTGGTTAGACCACCAGGGACGATAGCAAGCGTTGTTGCAACGATACCTAGCTTGAGAAAGATGATTGTAGAAGCACAAAGAAAGGACGAGAAAATGGAGAAGCTACGAGAAGCGGTAAGGAAAGGAGACCTCGATTTATAGGACCTTATGAGATTCTAGAGAGGATAGGCCCAGTGGCCTATAGGTTGGCGTTACCGCCAAGTTTTGGAAACGTTCACAACGTTTTCCACGTGTCACAACTCAGAAAATACGTCTTCGATCCAAAGCACGTAATCCACCAAGAAGAGATGATCCTTAGCCCAGACTTGAGCTACGAAGAAAGACCTGAAGCCATTCTAGACCGAAAGGTGTAACAACTCAGAAATAAGGCAATCACATCAGTGAAAGTCTTATGGAGACATCACGGACAAGAAGAAGCCACGTGGGAACTTCAAGACAAGATGAAGGAGAAATACCCCGAACTGTTGTAGCAGAGATATGCAAATTTCGGGACGAAATTTTTGTTAAGAGGGGTAGTATGTAGTGACCCGCTCTTTTATATATATTTAAATCCAGTAATGCGTGTTATTATTTTTCATTAGTGAATGAAACCGGTTATTATCCTAATATTAATTCAGCTTATGATCCTGAATTTATATTGCTAAAGCAGTCAATGATATTATTTCAGAGTTATAACTGACTTAGCGAAGTCACGTTATTTATTTAAGCGAGATGGAACTAGATATGGTTATTTATAATTACTTAAGTCGAGGATTAATTCCGACTCGTGAGTTAATTAAATCTGCGGATTTAATTTAAATATTAGAACAACGAACGAATTAAATCTACGGATTTAATTTAGTTTCATAGTACAATTTCAGACTTAAGAAAATACCTCTCTTATTCACCACAATCTCATATTCAAACTTTACAACTTTTATTTACAATCAACCTCCTTTCTATTTTCCTATTTACACCAACACCCTTTTAATAAAAAAAAAAGGAAGGAAAGAGAAAAGGGAGCTGGGAACGTGAGCTGCAAAGGGCAGCCTCTCTCTCCACTCTTTCCCTCAGCCGCCAAGTACAGCAGGAGTAGATCAGCCACCCCTATGGCTGCTCCCATCCCATCTAATCTATCCCAAAAACCAGCCATCCTATATCTGCTCATCTTGGTAGCATACTCAAGTATGCAGCCACCAATTTC
Source organism: Salvia miltiorrhiza (assembly GCF_028751815.1). Classification (NCBI taxonomy): domain Eukaryota; kingdom Viridiplantae; phylum Streptophyta; class Magnoliopsida; order Lamiales; family Lamiaceae; genus Salvia; species Salvia miltiorrhiza. The sequence continues at coordinate 18,465,677 of NC_080387.1, read as the reverse complement.
CTCTTTTAGTATCAACTCCCACCAGCAAAACAATACTCACCCACATCTCATTTTTCTTCACCCAAAAGTACCGAAGAGACTGCCCAGCTTGTTCCACCAAAGCCTCAAGGTAAAACCTGTTGTAATACTCCATCTTCTTCCATTTATCTACCTGAAATTATTGAGACAACAATGTCAATTTATTTCAGTTCAGTTCCAGCCCTTTTAGTCCCTCAAGAAATCGAAGAACAAGAGAGAATACTCATTCATTACTCTGCCAATCTTTAAGTCAATCATTCCAGTTCGTTTAACTCAACAACAACAGCCAACCAACATTTAAACATCAAGGTATTTACACTATCTCAGCCACCCTCTCAACATACGCATATCACATCCTCAAGCATGATCAGTTTATGCATATGAAATTAGATTTCACAGACTATAGAAAAGGGATACACCTTAGCTCATAATCAAACACAAACTTAGTCCCAACATTGTTATTTCAATATTCAGTTCGTATACTCGTCGACACTCGAGTAATAGAAACAAATGAGACTAAGAGAACTTAGCTTAAGAAATAGAGCCGGCTGCCTGTTCGGTTGAGCCAAGACGACGACGACGACGATGACGGCGGCAACTCTTACTGCCTCGACGGAAATCGTGCGACAGCAGTAGCAGCATCAGCATCAGCATCGCGAGTGGAGCAACGACGCATCTCCGCTCGGTCGGAACTGCGACGGCGCGGCGGAGCAAAACCTTGCTGCTTGACGGAGCTCGACGGACGGAAAAGGGAGAGCCGAATGCCGGAGAGGCAGCGGCACCTCAACACAGTGCAGCAACGCGGCGAATCTCGCCGGTCATCCAGTCGCAGCGGCGGCAGATTTTTCAACGGCAAGGAAAGCTAGGGCTCGGTGTCGAGGAAGAAGGATTAGGGCTCAAATCTTGGGGCGACCTCCCCTGATTTTGAGAGATGACAACAGAGGCAATTTCAGACGCAACGGTGCGACGGGAGAGACCGGAATACGGCAGCGTCGCCGGCGATTTCAGGTGAGAAAGGGGGCTGACAGGTCGCGTCCTATTTTAGAGAATTAGGGCTCGACAACGCTGTTGGCTGATTTGGTGAACTAAGGAGGAAGTGAGACGAGGGCGGAAGGTTCGTCTGACCGTCGACCTCGCCGGATTCCGAAGCCGCGCCGGTGAACCCTTCCGAGAAGAGGAACCGTAACTGATCATTGAGAAAGAGGGGCCGGCTGTTTTTCGGAGATAAGGAGAGAGAGGTAGGTGCGGCCACGCCGGACCTAGGCTCGGCGGCAGCCGACGCCGGTCGGAGCAGAGACGGCGACTGAGACCCTGACTGATTTTGAGGGTGAGCTCGACTGATTCTGAGAGAAGAAGGAGGTCTCGATTGATTGTTGAGAGAGAGAAGAGGGCCGACTGTTTTTGAAAGAGAGAGAGAGATTCGAATGGGCCGATTAATTTGAGAAGATATGGGCCTTGATTTTATTATTAATTTGGGCCCTGTTCTATTTTATTTTCAGTTGGGCCTTGTGTTTTATTCAGATGGGTCTTTATTATTTTACTTCCATGGGCCGAAATTATTTAAATTAAAGCCCAACTGCACCTCATTTTATTTGGGCTGTTTTTAATTCTTGAATTAGACCTTTGTTATCTTATTTCTTTGGGCCGAAGGCTATTTGATTACAGCTGGGCCTAGCATATTTATTTATTTGAGCCCAACTATTCATTATCTATTTAATTGGGCCAGGATTTATTTAACTACTTGAGCCAATGAATTATTTCAATTGGACCTTTCATTTAATTATTCAGGCCCACTTTTACTTAATAAATTATTAGGCTGCCTTATGTCGAGCCTTTTAATCTTTTAAACTTACAACAGTACTTTCTCCCATTTATTAAGCCCGATTGAGTTCTACGAGGATAAAACGAGAAAGTCGAAGTATTTATTTATTTTTCTATCGACTACGAGGAGCGGGATTTATTTAATTGGCGAATTAGAACACCCTGACGAGAACGGATTAGTTTTAATCCGGCTTCAAGAGACGAGACTTAGCTTTGGTTAGATCCGATAGCCTGGATTAACAATAGAATTTCCCTGATTATTATCTCAGAATAATAATTCATGCATAAAAGGATCATGCATCGTTAATTCCGTATTCTCATTATTTGAGGATTTTGCTCGAGCAGTATCTTATTTATATTCTCGTAATAAAGGTCAAGCACGAGATTAATAATCAGTCAAGGAGCTACTGTACCACAGAAAGTTTCTATCAGGTGGGCATTACTTTCATATATATCAAATGAGTTTAATGTTACAATTGAATAAGTTATTCCGTTACAAAATCTTTAAACTGAAAATCATTTCAACTGTTGTCTTGCCATAAATGTTTAAATTTTGGTATGATATCTATCTGATGTGTTATGTAATCGAATTCGGGTCCTGAGCAGTTGATAGCTATCCTGCCAGGGCTAGTGTACACGTGTGACCGTGAGTCATCGAGCGGGTTGGCCGGTCAGGTGTCCGTGAGAGGTGGCCACCTCTCCGGCACTAAATTCCAGATATGATAGATTACAAGAGAACTTAGACTGATCAGTCGAACTTTAAGAATCACAAATGAATTTAGTAAGCTTGGGCCTATTTAGCTAAAACTCCTTTGCTGTACTGTTTATGATGGCATGACAATTTACAACTTTAAGAAGCATGTTATTTTTTTCATTATAGGCTTATGTGCCCACTGAGTACCTTTGTACTCAGCCCTGCATGTATTTTTAAATGTGCAGGTTGAGCAGTAGCAGATGGTGATGAAGTGACGAGCAGGATCTTCTTTTGTCTTGATGTTATATGTTTTGAAAAACTCTTGGGTACATGTCTTCATACATGTAATCAGAAACCTTATTACTTCCGCTGCGTACTCAAAGAAGTCTTATGTTGTTTTGGCTAAGTCGGAGATATCCGAACTTACTAGTTCAATTGAATCATTGCAACTAAACCTCCGTTATATATAATAGATGTTTCCTTCGTTATTTATGAAAAGTACGATCCCTCTTTTTTTTTTCACTCCCCTTTTCTACTCCCGCTTCTTATCTCCCTCCCTTAGTCATGGTTTCCCGGTTTAATTATCCTTAATTAAGTCCGGTCGTGACATCAAAAATTTAGTTAAAATAATAATTAATATATTTCTCTTGATAATATATTTGTAATAAATAAATACACGCATAAATAAGTAATATTTCAAAATCGACTTATATAATTTCTATTATGCAAGTCTTAGAGATATAAAGATGCAACATTTTTATTAAATGTTGTGTATTATTTTTTAATTTTTACATCTAAATATTTTATGCTAAATATTGAATTAAAAATACAGACAAGTAAAATGATGAGTAACATTGAATTTCTAATATTGAATCAAAATACATTTTACAAATTTTTGAAAATAAATATTTTAGTACACTAATTTTCATAAGCAAAGTAATGAAATAAAAAATTAAATACGAATAAAATTTTCATATAATCAAGCGAATACATTATTTTCGGGTCAGCCCTATAGGATTTTGAGTTAATTTTGGGTCCACCCTATCGGGTGTCGGGATATTCAGATTATAATTTTTATCGGGTTGAAAATTTTCAGTCCTAACTCGGATTGTCGGATTAATCGGGCTAGCCCATTTGTTTTTGGTTGGATTGACATCCCTAAACATAAATATGCATAACGTTACACACAAATATGCATAGTAATATTCGACTATATGCATAACTATGGCGGTGACGAACAACATCGAGAGGCACTAGAGGTGTCATATAATTATACTTTTCCAAGGATATTTATATCTAATGTTATGCATATTTGTGTTTAAGTTTATGCATATTTATGTCAATTATATGCATAATTTTGACGGCGGCCATAGGGAAAAATGAATTTTCGATAAAAATAAATAATTAAAAATAAAAATATGAATAATCCATTGACATCCATAAATAAGTCTGGATCCACATATTTGGGCCGATTCCAATGAATAATCATTGTCATTTCTAATCGGGCCAACCCACGGGTTTCTTTTTGGATTGACATCCGTAAACATAAATATGAATAACGTTACAGACAAATATGCATAGTAATATTTAGCTATATGCATAACTATGACAGCAGCCAGCAGCAACAAGAGAATACAAGTATTGTAAAACAAACTATTATAAAATAATGAACAAATTTACTATCATGATATAATCCATTTATACAGAATATATAAGTGCCTTGACAATGATATTTGAATATAATATATGATTAAAACTATTGATCAATATATAACATCAATATATCAAATATTTTGCAAGATAACATACATATAAATTTAAGTTATACATATGCAGAATGTTAATCCAAGATTTTGAAGTAAATAAATAGTTAACATATTTAAGGAACCCTATAGTAAAATACAATAGTTTAGGCGAACTATTGTGATATCCCATTTTTTTTTAGAAATAGGACCTTTAATTAGCACAATATTGATACACGCCCAGTATTAAATAAATTTCATAAAGTTGTAGATTAATGATATTATTTTGGGGTGATCAACAAGTGTGATTATTACTATATATGTATGAAATATACTACCATATATATATATATATATATACATATATATATATATATATCTATTATATAATAGGATTAAGCCTTAACCTATGTGGCATATCTAAAATCTCACCATTTCAAAATTTACCATATATAATCTTCATCATTTATTAATTAATTAACTATTACATTCTATATAAAGATTCATTAATCATAATAAATACAATTAATAATAAATAAATATATATATATAATAATATTAACATTACATATAATCTAAATTAATAAATTTTATTATTTATTTTTTCTAGATAAAAATTAGATTTACATGTCTGATAAAAAAAAATTATAATCTATATACGATAAATTATTTTAATTGAATGTTAGTGATTAGATGTATATTTGTTATTAATTTTATATTACTCAATAGCGTACATATTATATGTATATGTTGCAATATATTATATTGTATGTATATATATATATATATATATAATATTTATATTCTTAATTTTCAATAAAACTAATTTTAAATTAAGTTTGAATTGAGACATGCATGTATATGTAAATTATAAACGGGTCCGGTTATTGATTTACATGTTTGCATAATAAGGCACAAATTCTATAAACTGATTACTTTAAAACAAAATCTTATTTTATGTCTATCAAAATAATTAAAATTTTATTTTTATTTTTTATAAAATAAATCCATACATTTTATTTATATAGGGAAGAAAAATATATTTTTCATTTCTGCAAACTTTATTTGTTTCTGTTCGTCCATTACTACAACAACAACAACAACAATAATAATAATAATAATAATAATAATAATAATAATAATAATAATAATAATAATAATAATAATATCTATTCTATAATACGATTAGGCCTTAGCCTACGTGGCATGCCTCAAATTATTTCTTTTCAATCTCAATCTCCAACGTGGCATTTGAGAATCCAATCTATATATTCTCATTCTCACTTTTAAAACAAAAGTCACACCTCCCTCTTCCTCACCCCATCGCCGCCGTCCCTGAATCCGGTCGGCGTCGTCTCCCCCTTCACTGTCTCTCTCTTCTCTCAATCATTTTCTCTCTCTAAAGTCGATTGCACACTCAAATCAAGCCCTAATTCCCCCCTTAAACTGCCCGCCTCTCTCTCCCTCTAAATTCAGGCGTCGCCGCCGTCCTAAGGGTGGCGTTGCTCCGCCTCATCTCTGACTCCCTCTTCCATTCCTTAATTAGTTCGATTTTGTTTCCACTTCTTAAACCCATGAGAATTCTCCATTTGAAGCAATTAATACAAGAGCCCTAAGATTTCTTTTTCCTATAACCCGTTGTCGTTCCTTCTTCTAGACTCCGGCGAAATAGTCGCCGCTGAGCTTGCGGTTCATCCGCCGTCGAGTCACCGCTGAGCCCTGGAGTTCGTCCACCGTGCCGTCGACCCCCACCCCACCGACGACTTCTCTGTTTTGATACCTCCATTTCCTTATTAGCCGTGATTCTTCCTACACACCTATGGTAAGTATTAAATTAGTTTCCTAATTTAATAACGCGTTTCACTATTTTAAATATAGAATGATTATTATTTTAGAAATAACAAATTTTGGAAAGAATTTTGGCATCTGCTATCAAGCGTGTTGTGATTGTTGCATGGAAGCAATATGATTTATCAACTCTGATGAGGGGTGAAATATGCAAGGTCCTAAGATCAGGACACGTGGCTTTGCTTGGAATACCAAATATGAGCAGCAGGGAGCAAAGAAGCTGTGAGAAATAGGCAGAGGAAAAAGTCCAAAGCAGAGTTGGCAGAGCAAAGCTTCCAGAACATAGCTGCCAGAGCAGAGCTTCCAGAGCAGAGCTTCCAAAGTCAGAGCTAACCAGAGCAGAGGGCCAGAGTTAAGTTGCCAGAGCAGAGATGCCAGAGCAGAGCTAGCCAGAGCAGAGATGCCAGAGCCAGAGCTAACCAGAGTAGAGATGCCAGAGCAGAGCCTCCAGAGCAGAGCTGCCAGAGCCAGAGCTAACCAGAGCAGAGGGCCAGAGCCAAGTTGCCAGAGCAGAGCTAAGTCATTAAAGTCAGATCCAGAGTCAGAGCTAAGTCGTTAGAGTCAAAGCCAGAGCCAAATCGCCAGATCCAGAGTCAGAGCTAAGCTATTGGAGCCAGAGCGTTGAGCCACACGCCAGAGACAATTCGCCAGAAGGCGGAGCTACTTAGCAGAGCAGAGCCAAAGAATAGAAGTCTGCCCCAAGGAAGGAAATACAGAGCTACTAGACAGAGAAGGATGATGAGGACATAATCCAGCTCTGTAATTAGGGGACAACGACCTGACAAGTTATAATCTAATAATAACCTTAATTAGTTTAATGGCGAGCATGCAGAATAGATGACCAAACAAATTTACTACTTTACCCCGACTGGAATGCCTATAAATACCTACGATGATGAAATAAAGCACACGCTCTCTCTTTTACTGCTTTAAGAACTCTTCTCTTTCTTTTATCTCTAGAGTTTGAACTAATAAAATTACATACATAAATAAAATATCTAAATTGTTAGAGTTATGTTTGTTAGATAGTTGATAATTGGAGTCATGGTTGAATATAATTTCATATTTGATGATGCTCTCTCAAACTCTAGATGAGATGATGCTCAAAACTCCAGACGAGATGATGCCCTTTCAAGTTTTAGACGAGATGATTCTCTTTCAAGTTTCAGACAAGATGATGCTCCGAAGTTAGAGGTGATTTGTCAAATCTGCGACGAGATGATGCCCACAACTTGGTTAGTCTTAAAACTCCAAATGATACGATGTTCGATAAATCAATTATGGTCTTTTAAATATGAGGCGAGATTATTTTCATAATTAGTTATGCTTTTAGAAGTTCGGAATTATATTATACTCTCAATTCAATTATGATTTTTCAAACTCCATATAAAATTATGGTCAAAAGGCAAAATAAAAAAAAATTGAACAAAATTAATAAATCTTGTAACAACAAAGTCCCTCAAAAAAAAAAAAAAAATCTTGTAACAACAAATGCAACAAATCAATCCTCCATCTTACCTATGTCAAATTTATATGTATTTCTACTCTCTTTTTTTCTTACGCGTCAACTTTCTATAAAATTTCATATGAAAACTAATGGGTATTTTTATGATCTCAACAAAATTAATAATTTAATTACTAAAAGTTGTTGAGATTAATATAATTTAAAATGTATTATTAATTTAATTTAATTTACTTAATTATATAAATAATTTACATAAAAAATTATTTTATATAATTATCATAAGAATAACATAAAATATATAAATTACAAGAAAATATGTACCCGTCGAATTTCGACGGGTAATACACTAGTATATATATATATATGATAGGGCAATTATTTATTTTGTCTCAAATGCCCATTAAGTATACTATTTTAAGCACAAGCCCAATACACTTTTGATTTCTTAATTAGTTCTAGATTATTAGTTTTATTCTGGGCTTGAGCCCAATGAAACTTTTATTAGCACAAACAATCCTTCCTTACGTGAGATGTATTATTGCTGTTGCAACTTCAAAAAAAAAATCCATTTGCTTTCTCTCCAAGAATATGCCAAGAATGAGCCACGTCAACCAGCACAAGTTGCTATTATTTTTTTTTACAATTCTAACATCTACAGACTACAATCAACCACGTCAACTTTTAACCCTACATAAAAACCAAACTTTTACATTTTTCCCACCCACCAACTCGAGCTCAATCATTGGATCGGTAACATTCATTCCCTTCCTTTCTTTTCTTCTGCAGCTACTTTACTCTTCAACTTTTACTTATTCACTTTTTTTTTTATTCACAGCCTTGAATCTCCCCTGCAGACAAAGACAACAATCACTGCATTAAAGAAGGTTCCATCTTGAATTAGAGCAGCGCTCAGCCTCGAAACTTTTCCAAAATTCTCTCTCTAGAGAAGTCAAAAGAAATTGGATATCACGCCGCAGCGCTCAGCCTCGAAACTTTTCCACCGCGCTGCCGCTCGCCGGCGTCGCGAGCCTGCCGCAAGTCGCCGAGCGAACTGGCTGCCGTCTGCCTAGCTGCCCTTGTCCGTTGAGACCACTGCGCGCCGCCGCAGCTCTCAGCCTAGCAGCAGCAGCTTGGCCAGCAGCAGCAACCTCCGGCGACCACGCAGGAGCATCCTCCGGCCAGCACGCAGCTGCAGGTGTTTTCGAGCAGGAGCAGCAGATTTGATTTATGATGAAATTGTGAAGGGCTCTCTCTTTGTTCGGGACGATTCACACCAGATCTGTGAATAGTGAAAATCACCTGCCCACCGCAAAGGAGGACCGCTGTCCGCTCTTCTGCCTGGGTGTTGCCACCCCTGCTCGCCGAGGCGCCGCTCTTCATTTTTCAGTGATGACGGCTTGGGTTTCGTCGTTCTTCTGCGAGTTCTGATCTCTGCCTGGTTTTCTCCGGGGACTGTTTTCATGGCTTCCTCTTCCTCTGTTCCGCCTTCCCTTTCCCGTGATTTGGTTATTGTCCCGAACGCTGCTGATGCTTCGGTCCCTAGATCGACACTCCCTGGATCTGATTTTGGGAAGGCTATTTCGCCGGTGAACTCTACCCCTCATGGGCAGCCACCACTCTTTAAGGGAAAACCTGTTACTAACCCTCGACGAACTTACGCCTCCGCGGCTAAGGTTTTTTCGCCGAAACCCCCTGATGTCTTAGCACAAAATTTTTGTGCCCTCCATCCGCATACTACTGGGGAAAAGATGGTGTTACATATCCCTGATTCTATTTATCAACAACAGTTGCATGAGCTTCGTTTTGCGCTTCATGCGAAGTTACTTTTACCTAAAGGTAGTCTTCCTCGGACTCCTTCGGATATTCAGAAGGAACTTTCGTCTTTGTGGCGCTTCGATAGCAAGTTTCGCGTTATCACTCTGGGAAAAGGGTTTTTTACGCTTCAATTTAGTAGGGAATCGGATATGCTTACTGCTCGCTCCAAACTTTCATGGAAGCTTTCCGTTGGAATAATTCGCATCCGTGATTGGACGCCTCTTTTTGATCCGTATAAGGAGTCTTCTACTATTGCCCTTGTTTGGCTCCGAATTTATTACTTGCCGCATGATTGTTGGCATCCTGAAGTTATTACGGGCATTGCACGTTCGGTTGGCACGCCAATTAAGCTTGATGGTCTTACTTTTTCTGCTGCTGTAGGACACTTCGCGCGTGTCCTGGTCGAGATTGATGTTTCTAAGGTTACTCCCACTCACCTTTCGGTGGCACGTGGCAACGTGGCTTTGGAAGTGGAATTTGGTTATGAGTCTATGCCATATTTTTGTGGTATTTGTAAAACGATCGGACATTCTTCGGATAGATGTAGTCGAAAGCTTAAGGACCCCAGCTCTGAGGAGGCTGCGGTCCCCAACAAGGTCTCTACTGCGGTTCCTACTGATACGCATGCGTCGGTTCCTCCTGCTGCGGTTTTAGAGGATGGTTTTCGTCCGGTGCGAGGGAAAAAACATTGGCGTCAAACCCAACGATGGAATAATATATCTAATGCTCCTGTCACCACTAGTCAGAATGGTTTTGAGGTTCTTGGGGAGGAAACGGATACGGAGATGATCTATGAGGAAACTCAGCGGCCACTTCAGGCCTCCGCCGGGCAGAAGGCTCCCAAAACGGGTATTTCATCTCCTAAAAATACAAAGAAGCAGCCCGAGTTACACTCTTCTGCTGGGAATACCCAAGTTGTTCAAAACACTGGGGTGGATTTCTCTCCCTCGGCCAGGGAAAGCAGCTTACCTCAGGATCAAACGGACGGCAGTTTAGCTATCACCATTCCACCCCCGGCCAAGGATGGTAGCTCGGTTTTGGCAACAGACCAGGTTCAGTTGCCCTCTACAGTTGGGGAATTTCATCAAGCAGATGTCGGGCGCAATTCTCCCTCTCAGGATTTGGTTCAAACACCTGGAGTGGGTTTTCCTTTGGCTACACAAGATCAGTTGGGGCTTGATTTGGCTTCTGTTAGGGACGCTCAGAGTCGGCTATCGTCAGCTTTGGCTAAGGTCAAGTCTCATGCTTCTGGTTCTCGTTCGGATCCTCCTACTGACAATACCTATGAGGGTAATATGGGCAGTGCAACGAGCTTTGATCGTGGGTTTTCCTCTGAGGATCAATGGGATTTGCGACGCCATATTGATGCAAAACGGGTTGCGCGTGCTGAAGATGAACAGGGAGCAGAAACACCCAATGCCCGGCCAAAGGCTTTTTTAAATTTGGTCCGTGAAGCCAATGCTAATGGAATGCCGCTGCATGCTTATACTACTTCTTCACAACGACCATTTTTGAAAATTATGGATGCGGTGGTTGGCGAACGTTGGAGTGATATTATGGACGCGGAAGAGGCTGCGCATCGTGATGATAATCCTCGTAATGAGGACGATGGTATGTTGTTTATCCAATGAATATCTTTGCATGGAATATTAGGGGTTTTTCTACTGCCCGTAATCTTTTACACAATCATTGTGTTACTCATTCCCCTTCACTTGTTGGAATCTTTGAGCCCAAGACGTGTTTAAATCATACACAGTCTTCTTTTTGGCATTCTATCAATGTCCGACCGGTGCATCAAAATGATAGAGGCGTGCATGCTCCCAACATTTGGATCTTTGCTTCTTCGACAGTTAACACTAAAGTTGTCTTCTCCTCGGATCAAGCAGTGGTGCTTGAGGTTGGGATTCCGGGGTTCTCTTTCTTTGCGGCGTTTGTACATGCGAGTTGTAATTATATCTCGCGTCGGTTACTTTGGGAAGATTTGGCGGGCTACGCTTCTGGTAGCCTAGTTGTCATTGGTGACTTTAATGCTCTACTGGGGGCTCATGAGCGTAGGGGTCGGCGTAACCCTAGTACTATTGCTTGTCGGGAGTTTCGGGATTTTATTGATGATAATATGTTTTTTCAGCCTGTCTCTGCTGGGCCTATTTTCACTTGGACTGATAGGCGTCGCTTTCCTTACACCACGGAGTCGGTTTTAGATCGTGTTCTCGTTTCCGCTTCGTTTTCTGATTATTGGGAGAACATCAGTTATCGTGTTCTTCCGAGGGTGGGTTCTGACCATTCACCTATTATTTTCAATTGTTCGTTTTCTCAGGTGCATGCTCAAAAGAATTTTCGTTTCCTGAATATGTGGTGCTCTCACGCGGGCTTTTTGGATTTGGTGAAACATTCCTGGTCTCTGGAGATTGATGTTCGTTGCCCTATGGTGCGGGTAATGCGCAAACTCAAGCGGCTACGCAAAGAATTGAAGACTTGGAATAAAGAGACTTTTGGAAATTTCAATCTTGCTTTGTCTGGTTTATATGAGCAACTCACCTCCCTTCAGACTGTTATTAGGGTTTCTGGCTACACGGAGGAGTTGTTTGATCAGGAGATTCAGCTTGAAGCTTCGATTAACACTATGCTCTCGCGTCAAGCTTCTCTTATCCAGCAGCAAAGTCGTATCAAATGGCTTTCAGATGGGGACCGTAACACTAAATTCTATCAAAATATGGTGAGGATGCGGAGATCTCGTCTGAACATTAAGCAGCTTCGCATTGGCGACATTTTGATAGATGATCACACGATTATGGCTGCTCATGTGGTTCAGTTTTACGTCGATCTTTTTACTGATTCTTCTCCGGATGTGGATCGATCTTGGATTAGTAGGCACGTTCCTACTTTAGTTACTCAGAATCAAGGGGAGTCGCTCATTTGTTGCCCGTCGGAGGATGAGATACGGGCAACAGTTTTTTCCATGAATGGCAACGGTGCTCCAGGGCCGGATGGTTTCAGTGGTAAATTTTATCAGGTTGCTTGGGATATTATTTGTTCGGATGTGATATCTGCGGTGCAACGTTTTTTCCAGAGACATTACTTGCCTAAGGGTTTGAATTCCAATTTCTTAACTCTGCTTCCTAAGAAGGATGACGCCGTGTCTATTTCTGATTATAGGCCTATTGTCTTGGGAAATTTTGTGTTTAAAATCATCACGAAAATCCTTGCTACGCGTTTGAATAGCTTTGCTTCTGACATTATCTCGCCGAATCAGTTCGGGTTTGTAGCGGGGCGCTCGATTCATGAAGGTATTTTGCTCGCCTCAGAAGGTGTTAATTGCATGAATCGGTCTCGTAAAGGGAATAATATGGCCTTGAAGGTGGATATTAAGAAGGCGTTTGATACTCTGAATTGGGAGTTCATGGATGTGGTTCTCACGGCGTTTGGTTTTCCTACGGTCTTCAGAAATTGGATTCAGACTATCTTCACTTCTGCTCGTATTTCTGTCATGTTTAATGGAGTGGTTCATGGCTATTTTGCTTGTAGCAGAGGAGTGAGACAAGGAGATCCTCTCTCTCCCATTCTTTTCGGTTTAGCTGAAGATCTTTTGAGTAGACTGCTTCTCCACGCGGTTGATAATGGTTTTATCTCCCATATGCAAATGTCTCGCCAGTTGTGTTTCCCGTCGCATTTGTTGTATGCTGATGATGTGTTGCTGTTTTGTCGAGCTTCTAAACGTTCGTGTATCATGATTAATTCTATTTTGCAAATTTATGCTCAAGTCTCGGGTCAACATTGCAACGCCGCTAAGTCTACTATTTATTTTGGTAAGGGGGTTCCTACGCAGGTGCAGAGGCGTCTTAGGCGTATTCTTCATTTTTCTATTGCCTCCCTTCCGTTCACCTATCTGGGGGTTCCTATTTTCCCTGGCCGGGTCTCGTCTTCTCATCTGGTCAAGATTAGAGATTTTATTCTGTCGAAGTTCTCTAGGTGGAAAGGTTTACAACTTTCTATGGCTGGACGGGTTTGTTTAGTTGCTTCGGTGATTCAGAGCTCAGCAGTTCATAGCATGCTTATTTATCAATGGCCGGCTAAGCTGCTTCATGAGCTTGATAAAGCTTGTCGCTCTTTTATTTGGACTGGTTGTATCACGTCAAAGGCTCGTTCCTCGGTTGCGTGGAATAGGGTTTGCGCTCCTAAGGTGAGGGGTGGTTTGGGTGTGAAGAGCTTTTCTGATATCAACAACAGCTTTATGTTCAGGTTGGGCTGGCAAGTCATTAAGGAACGAACTCTTGGTTTCGATCTCTTTCGCCGGCGTTATCTCTCTCCGCTGTTACGTCCTTCCTCCCGTTGGTTTTCCTCCTCTATCTGGCTTGGTGTGCGTAAGCCGATTCAGCAGATTGTGCAGGATACGTTCTGTATTATTGGCCGAGGAGATTCAATCTCTTTTTGGCATGACAATTGGCTCGGGTATAAGATCTCCTCGCGCCTACGTATTCCGAGCTACATGGCTCCTTTTCTCACGCACAAAGTGTCAGATTTTTATTTTGATGATATTTGGCATCTCACTGATTCGTTTCTGGAGTCTTTTCCGGATGTTGCTTTCGACATTATCTCCCTTCCGACTGGGGATATGGATGATGAGAGAGCTTGGGTGCACTCTCGGTTTGGCAACATTTCGGCTGCTTTGGCCTTTGATCATTTCGCTCCACCTTTTCCTTCGGTGGATTGGGGGAAGTGGATTTGGGCACCTTTCATCCCGGTGCGTCGTTCTATCACTTGTTGGCGGATCATTTTGGGCCGTCTTCCTACTTTTGATGCGCTTCAACGTTGTGGTTTCATTGGGCCAAACATTTGCAGCATCTGTCTCAATGCAGAGGAAAATATTGATCATCTTTTTTGGGGTTGCAACTTTGCTAAGCATTTATGGGGTTTTCTTTTCTCATGGTTTGAGATGGAGGTCCCGTTTTCTCATGATATTGGCAGTATCATTATCTTTGCTATGAATTATAATGCAAGTGCGCAGGTGACAAGCCTTTGGCGTGTGGGCGTCGTTACAATTCTTTGGGGTCTCTGGTACTCTCGTAACCAATGGATTTTTCAAAATGTTGTGGCCTCACCTCATGCTATGATGAAGCTTCTTAAGATTTCCTTTTTGGAGGCTGCGAGCAATTTTAAATTAGGAAGCATGGCGAACTCGGTATTTGAGCTCGGGATCCTTCGTCGCCTTGGTGTTGCAGGCAATCCGCGCCCTGCTCCGGTCACCATTGATGTTGGCTGGAATCTTCCTTCTCCTTCTTGGCTAAAAGCCAATATAGACGGGTCCATTCGGGGTAATCCTCGGGTGATGCATGCGGGAGGTGTGGTCAGAAATGCCTTTAATTCGGTGGTGGCGTCCTTTCACTTTTCGGCAGGGGCCGGTTTTGCCTTTGAGGCGGAACTTTTTGCTTTTATTATCATTCTTGAGAGGGCTGCTGCTCATCAATGGTATAACCTTTGGATTGAATCTGATTCGACATACGTTGTTAATGTCTTCAATAATCGTGAAGTTCCGGTCCCGTGGCGTTTCCGGAGCAGATGGCGGGCGGCGCTTCAAGGTGTGGAGCAGTACAACCTCCGTTGCTCTCATAACTACCGGGAAGGTAACCGCGTTGCCGATTACCTCGCTTCCTCTCTTTCGCAGGAAGGGTTTTGGCTTCATTCTATTCCTGAGATTGCTCAGCTGGTTTTCGATGATGTACATTCTTCCTTTGTTCGCATGGTGCGATAGCTTGTCCTGGGTTTTTTATTCGGTGCTTGGTGGGAACCGGGGAGATTTGGGGGTGATGGTACGGCCGGAACTTCCGAAGTCTCCTCAACTCAGTTTCTGCAGCACCGTGTTTCTTTCATGTTTTCTTTGTATCTAGACAGGTACTCTTTTTCCTCGTTCTGAGGTTTTAATGAGGCCCGACCCTGGTCTTTTCTTTGGGTTTTTTTGGTTCCGTTTTCTTTAATAAAATTTCAATTCAGCAGCAGAAGGTTCCATCTTTTACCCAACTGTTTATTTATTCACACAAGAAGACAGGGGCGGAGCCAGGGGGTGCCCGGGGGGGCTGAAGCCCCCCCAAAATTTTGAATTTTTTTTTATATATAATATACATATAGTTTTTATAATAAATACATCTTAATTTATAAGTAATATAGGTATCTTATATATATATATATATATATATATATATATATATATTATAATAATAAATTTCAAATTATAACTTTTATGATTAGTTATAACTTATAAATTATATTTTCTCTCCCAAAAAATATTACTATAAGTTATGTTTATATAATAAGTATTAATGTATTATACTAAAGCCTAAACATATCTATATAAAATATGATTAGTATTATACTAAAGATGTCTAATTATATATCTTGTATAACAAAAAATTATCTTATGTAACAAATTTCAAACTATAAAAAGTTATATAAGTATCTTATATTAAAGACATCTTTATAAGTTATACAAGTATCTTATAAGTTAATTGACTAATTAAGTTGTATTTAGCTTATATAACAAATATTAAAGTATAATTAATAAATATTAATGTATTAAAGACATCTTATATATATATATATATATTATAATAATAAATTTCAAATTATAACTTCTATGATTAGTTATAACTTATAAGTTATATTTTATCTCCCAAAAAATATTATAAGATATGTTTATATAATAAGTATATACTAAATAGATGAGTTATAATTTTTAATTTATTTTTAATAAATAGATACTTTGTAAACTTACTGAAAATTATTTGTTTTAACTATTATAATTATCTTAGTTTATGTATTGAAACTTTTTTAGTTATGTTATTTGGAATGTATTAGAACTATATTATCTATGAAAATGTCGTTATTATTATTATTATTATTATTATTATTATTATTATTATTATTATTGTATTTTAGTAAAAAATGTCTAAAATGTATTGAATGTCCCCAAAAAAAATTTATTCTTAGGTTATTTGTAATGTATTGAAACTTTTTTAGTTATGTTATTTGGAATGTATTAGAACTATATTATCTATGAAAATGTCGTTATTATTATTATATTTGTATTTTAGTAAAATTAAAATGTCTAAAATGTATTGAATGTCCCCAAAAAAATTTTATTCTTAGGTTATTTGTAATGTATTGAAACTTTTTTAGTTATGTTATTTGGAATGTATTAGAACTATATTATCTATGAAAATGTCGTTATTATTATTATTATTATTATTATATTTGTATTTTAGTAAAAAATGTCTAAAATGTCTAAAATGTCCCCAAAAAAATTTTCCGGGGGCGGTACCCCCGTAACGATTCAGCCCCCAAAATAAATCCAGGCTCCGCCACTGCAAGAAGACATATTGACTCGCCTATTCTCTTGCAGCAAGTCATACCCAATCAGTACCCATATCACCAAGAATCATCCATATAAGGTCGATTCAACTTCTTTATTTTTTTTCTTATGCATAAACAACCACAGCAGGAGCTAGAAGGACTCACAACTTAGGACTCACATGGACAATTCTCATAAAGCTGTAAACTCTTAACCAAAATCATTCTTGGCATACATAATCGGACTCTTCACAATTCGAGAGACAAAATAAACCATGAGAACAGATTCACCCAAAACTCACGTTTCTATGAAATTCGAAATCAACTCAAGATTCATTTTTTTTTTCTGAAATCCTTTTAACTTATCTTGTTTGGGGTCGAGTCGATGAGAGAGTCCGTTTTGTTTCTGGGGCTGCATGTCCGACCGGGGAAGACGGCGGTACAAGGCGGCAGCGATCGGTGGCTGAACGACGGCGGGACGGACTGAACGACGGAGGTGGCGCAAGCAGCACAGGCGCCGAAGCAGCAGGGGTAGCGGCCCTCCTAGGCTACTGTTGCTGACTGGAATCGCGAAGGGGGAGAGAGGAGCCCGGGCGGCGCGGCCGAAGGCCAAGCGCTGCCGCTCACAGCCGAGAACGAAGCAACAGTGGCGGCGGTCCTCGATGGCCGCCTGCCGCGATGGAAGACGGGACGACGAAGGGAGGAAGGCGCCGATTGAGAAGGAGAGAGAGAGAGAGCGAGTGTGAGAAGTGAGAGAGAATGAGAGCCGATGAGTTTGGAAGGAAGAGAGAGAAGTTCCTCACTCTTGTTTTTAAATTGATTTTGTTTAATTATTTTAGGGTTTTCTTTCAAATTGGGCACTATAAATGGGTTTTAAATCTGTTGGGCCGAAAATCTTTGGAGACTTTGGGCTGATTTATATTGTTTTGAAGGGGGGTTATTTTGATTTGAATGCTAAGGCTCAATTATTTTCAAGGGATCCAACTATTCTTATTAATTGTTGGACTAATCTTGTACTCTAATTAATTTCATATTATATATATGTTATTTATTTCTGGATTTATTATTATTATTATTATTATTATTATTGATTAATTATATTTATTTCCTTAATCTGCACAAGTGTATCAATATTTAATAATTCCCTTTACCTAGAAATTAGAATTAAACATCGAGACCTATTTAAGAATAGACTTCTTGTAGGTTCGAGTGACCAAGGGCAGTGAAGCTTCAAGCGAACCAAGTATCGAATCTCCACTTTGAGGTGGGCTTTATTTTACATAAATGTATCTTGAGTTATATAAGCTCTGATATTTCATGAAATACTTGTTTATCCAATATAAATGTTTTTATGTGCGTTCTGTAATTGTTTAATGCTCGCATAAGCATCGATCGAGATTCTCATTTGACCTAACACTTTAGATGAGGATTGTGTACACAAGGTTAGTTGCTCAATGGGTTGATCGCCATTTGGGCACTAACGAAGCTAAGCAGGCGTTATAAGGGTGCTCCTGGACACGTTCCAAGCACAGATGATGATGTGTTCCGTCTGGGTAGCATCCCGGGTTCACTTAAGCGGCGGTAAGCGATCCGACGGTGGTTAAAGACCCGGGATCATAAGCAGCGAGTAACAATCGAACGTTACATGGGACCCTCAACGTATATAATGTTTTGTCATGCTTAGAAGTGGATTTCTGTTTTAAAACCTTCTGAGTTATGATTATGATATTAGATAAACTGCTCTATTTAATTATTTCATAAAATATCTTGTAAACTCTTGTTCACTGAGTACACTAGTACTCAGCCCAAATTCTTTTCAAATATTTTCAGGATAGGCGGTTGGCGTGCACGGTACTAAGCTGGGGAGTGATTCCTGATTCAACCTACCATCTGTTTCCTAGTTATTCTATCCTGTATTCCTAGTTGATGAATTGTCTATCTCTGATGAGCCTAGACTCACTTAATCTAATCCGCGGTTTACGTTTAACGTTATGTATTGGAGCCGCGAAACTAAACCTTCTAAATTCATTGGGATTTTCATAATGCTACTATCCTTATTTTATTATCAATCTCTTTCATCTAAATGAGTTTCTTTTATTATTATCATAATTATTATTTTTCAAAAGTCGGGCTGTTACAACTATATAATATTGCATCGACAAATAAGATCATATTTGCAAAAGAGTAACCAAAGTTGTTAGATAAGTTTCTAAACTAACAAGTTTTGTTCAAAATAGACAACAAAATGTTACAAAAATATTAGAATCATGATTGTTTAAGATAAATGAAGATGGAAGTTTTATCTTCATTTCAGCGAGAGTTGTGCAGATGCCTTTCTTTGATGTCATAGCCTGTGAAATAGTTTTGTATTAGTTGACAATGTCTTTATATTAAAGCATGTCCTATCAAATATTCATATGTACAATTTCGAATTGTACCTGGTGTTTCACGGAACCAACACCTAAACTACAAAGCGGAAATCGTAAACTATACCTAATGTGGATGATCGGAGAGAGCAAAGTAAACGATCGGAGAACTTAGCACAAGAGAGAAAAGTAGCTGTTATATTTGAAAACAAGAGATAGCGTAAATACAATGCACGAGCTCAGGTTCTATTTATAGATTACAAACGGAGGGTAAAACAGTAAATTCATCTATGGTGCATGCGTCTTGCGTGGTCGAAGGGTAGGATGGTAATTTTGTCTTCACGCGGGAACTCTCCCGCATTTCTGGCGATCCCGCTGATGAAGATAGTTTCTCTAGCGAAGGCTGCTTCTCTGGCGAAGGTGACTTCTCTGGCGAAGGTGATTTCTCTGGCGAAGGCGACCTCTCTGGCGAAGATGACTTCTCTGTCGAGGATGACTTTTCTGTCGAGGATGACTTCTCTGGTGTGTAAGATGCCTTTAGTGAATAAGATCCCTCTGGCGAGGATGATTTCCTCTGACGAGTGCACTTCCTCTGACATATTTATTCCACTGGTGGGGTCGATTCCTCTGATTTACATCATTTCCCTATTCTGCACATATCACTCCTCATCAACTACTCCCCCCTCTAGTCTGGTTGAACCGGGTATTCTTCGTGTTCAACCAGCGAAGTATTGTTAAAGCCAGCGCTGTGCTGTTCTCTTTGGTCCCTGCAAATCATGATGACACGAGAATTCTTAATATTGTAAGAAAATAAAGGTAAGCCCTGTAAATGGTTCTCTTGGCATTTTTGTTACTCTCCCCTCCGGTTTGACTAGTTCGCTCCGGAACGGTGCAACTAGTCAGAGGATTCGCCTGTGTGGATGATGTCACCAGCATTAAATGCCCGTCCCTTCTACAGTGCTTTTTCCGTACCCCGAGGTTACTTTTTAACCTTTGCGTCTTTTCGTCTCTCCGTAGAAATTCTTAGCCCTTGATTAATTTCTGTATGCCACGCGTCATTCATCCCGTATGGTGGTAGTTGCCCGCGTACGTTACTTAGTCAGTTTCGAAATTTTGCTTCCCACTATTCATCTTCTCCACTTTTTCCCTAACTCCTTCATCTGCGATTTTCGGCGATTCTCTCCTTGTTCCGGCGTACTTTCCCGCGACCCTTCCGTTTCGGCATATTTCCTGCGACCCTTCCGTTCCGGTATTTACAGTCGATCTTTCTTTAACCTAGGTAACTCGTATATCATCTTCTCCCGATATCTGTGATTAGTTTCAACGTAGTGAAATAATTGTTGGTGCTCTGATTGAGCGTGGTAGAAACCCTAGGTTTTAATTGCAGCTTTCCAGTCATGGCCTCTTCCTCATCGGTTCCCCCCCACTTCCTACCTCTCCCTCTTCCCAAGCTTCCCCCTCGTCTTCCTCCCGACCCCATGACCGTGTAGACCTTCCTTCCCCTTCCGCTACGCCTGAACTTCAAGACACCCCGAGCCCCTCTAGTACCCCTCGCCCTAAATCCAAAAAAGAGAGGAATCCTCCCAAGCCTATTCCTGAGTCCCGTCTTACTGTTGAGGCGGTAAAACAGTTAAGGGATAAATGCCTTCGCCCTACGAACCTGAAATTTGAGTCCTGGTCTAAGGCTTCGAATCCCCCAGAGAAACTTCGTGACCACAAAAAGGTGGTTATTTGGAAAGCCCAAATAGATGCCGGCCTGAGACTTCCTCCCCCCCATTTCCTCGTTCGAGTTTGCAATCATTATCAGATCCCTTTTTACCAACTCACCCCTTCCGCTATTCGACGATTATATGCTTTCCACATCTTCTGTCGAGGCTATGGTGTTGCAGATACCGCCATGTTATTTTTCCAAACCCAATCCCTTCGTATGCAAGGTAGTTCCTTGTATAGCTTTGCAGGGATTCCGGCACACCCTACCACCTTCCTCTCTTCGCTGAATTCCTTTGATAAGGACTTTCTGTATAAATATTGTTATGTGCGCACACTTGTCGGTTCTTGGTTTGATTATGGTATCCGGGAGGTGGAATGGCAGAGCCCTCGGACCACTTACAAACCAGCCTCTTTGGATCCCCCCTCCAAATCTGATCTGGCAATTATACTCCAACTTAATGCCATGAATCATGCCCAAACTTTACCCTGTAGATTTCTTGCCGAGGATGACTCGGCTTTGGCAGCCAATGGCTTGTTCCCCCTGTTTCCAAAAGAGTCCATAGGTAAAAGTATATGTTAGAAGACATATTGATTGTTATTACCCTGTTTCTGACAATGTGTAGTGTTCTGTTTGCAGACATGTCTTGGAGGACCACGTGTGGGCTTAACCTAGCTGCCCCTCCCTCTCTCACTCGCAGCGAGGAACACGGCTCGGGGGGCTCTGTTCCCAGAATGGGTCCCTCAGAACAATCAACTGGGCCCGAGGGGGACACTTTTCTCCCAGTGATCGAGGTCCCAGAGAGAAACGTGGAAGCCTTACGCGCATTTGATGCTGAGGAAGTTGATGCAGGCAGCCTTGTTCCCAAGCGCAGACGCCCCCGTACTGATGACACCTCCGGTGCTGGTGAGAAAGATGTCCCAGTTGTGGACATTACTGATGAGGCTGCCTCTCCCGACTCCGTCCCCGAGGTTGCCACTCCTGGGTCCACAAAAAAGAGGAAAAAGGGGCTCCCTGATCTCTGTGAGTGAAAAGGAGAAACAAGAGAGCCTGAAGAAGGCCAGGAAGTCCGCGGATCCGGCAAAGAAGTCTGCTGGTGATTCGAAGGTCCTTCATTCTGCTGGGGGAAAGGGCAAGGGCAAAGTTGCGGTCCCCCCTGCCGATGAGTCAGAGGACACCATTCCTGGCCCGATTTCAAGTTTGTCAGGGCAGGGGTTTGTTGATGCCTTGTCGTCTCGTGTTCACTCGAAGGACAAGGAGAAAGTGGAGAAATTGACCCGAGGGAATCTGGCTATTCATCTATGCCAGTTGGCTCTTCAGGTATTCTGCATCTGGTGTTTTTATTGTAGAAAATTTAAGTTACTACCCTTTTGATTGTTCTGTCGGAACCCATTTCATTTTCTTGCAGGTGGAGTCTCGACTCTGAGGAGCTGTCAAATGCATCCATGATTATGATGTACTAGAGAAAGAGAGAGAAAAGGAGCAGGCAGACGTCGCCAAGCGTGATGATGATGTCGCCGGGGTGGTAAAGCGTCTCAGTAAGGCTGAAGCGGAGATTGCTGAGCTGAAGGCTCAGCTGGCCCGAGTAGAGGTGGAGAAGTCGTCCCTAGACTCTGAGCTGGCTAGGGTAACGAAAGAAAGCCACCTATGCCTTGCCAAGTTCAAGGCAAGGTATGAGGAGGAATATCAGGAGGCTCGGCGCATCTGGAAGAGAACCTATACGGAGGCTCAGGATCGTGCCTATGTCCTGGGGGCATGGGACCAACGTCTGGAGTATTTTCTATCTCCACAAGGCCAACACTTCCTGGGGGTGATGTTGGAGGAGACCTTGGAGGCCTTCAAACGAACTCCGGACTATTTGGAGAGCTTTGGACCCCTCTTTGCTTATGTGATAAAGCAATCTGCCTCCAAGGCGTTAGAGATGGCGGGGGCGACCCCAGAGCAGCTCGCTACCCTGGATCTGCGAGCCTTGATGGAGAACCTCAAGGATGAGGATATCAACAAGCTGATGGGGATCCCTGAGAATTCCCCGAAGAAGCCGGGGTGGTGGTATCCAGTGTTGGAGAAGGCCCTTCCTTATTTTGCCTTTGGGGTCGGGTTTGACTCGTTGCCCTCTGCTCCCATGTATATGCCCGCTTTCTCTGCCTCCCTGGTGGGCTTCGTAAACCGGCTGCGGGATCCCACTGGCAAGAGCGCCCGAACATTTTCTCAATACAGCATGGCGCCTCCTTTGCCCTCTGATTTGACGGCCTCAGCTTTCGAAGACTCTGCTTCCTCCTCCTCCGCAGTAGATCAGCTTCTTACCCTATATAGAGATGAAAAAACATATGTACAAGAAGCTGTGAAGCTGCTTGACATGGAGTCCCATCTCCCGAAGATGAAGGAAACTGGCATGTTTTCGGTGTTCACAGAGGGAGCCGCTTCTGGCCAGATCTCTGCGAGTGATGTCCCTTTTCTGGTTTCCTCTACCTCTGCCCCCGCGTCGTCTACTCCTGCTCAAGATGCTTCCATTCCTCCTGCTTGACTTGATGAAAATTTTTGTAATCCTTTAGTTTGTACAAACTCAATACTTGCTTCCGGTTTTTGGTGTACAGCTCTGCCTCTTTGGCATGTTTAAATGAAGTTTCTTCTCTGCTTGTGCTTCTTTTTATCCTCATACCTTGTGTTATTTTTGTTGTCCATTGATGTTGAGTTTACATTCCCGGATCTCCAACTGTGGTGTATCTTTCTGTTATTGATGTTGATTTCTGGCTTTGTTGAAATTTGAGTGGCTCTTTTGCTAGGCACTTCTTTAATTTAGCCCTTCGTACTATCTTCAAGCGTTTCTCTGATCTTTTCCTTTGAGGCTTCTTTGATTTCTGCTTCGGGGGTTCCGCTGATTCCTCTGGCAAGGATTCTGGTGATTCCTCTGGCAAGGATTTTGCTGGTTCCTCTGGCGAGGATTTTGGTGGCTCCTCTGGCGAGGATTTTGATGGCTCCTCTGGCGAGGACTTCACTGATTCCTCTGGCGAGGACTTTGGTGATTCCTATGGCGAGGACTTTGCCGATTCCTCTGCCGAGAGTTTTTGTTGATTTCTCTGGCGAGGGTTTTGCTGATTCCTCTGCCGAGAGTTTTTGTTGATTCCTCTGCCGAGGATTTCGCTGCTGCTTCCCATCCAAGCATTCCTTAGCTGCTTCCCATCCAGGCACTCCTTAGCTGCTTCCCATCCAAGCACTCCTTAGCTACTTCCCATCCAAGCTTGAATACTCTGCGCGGAGCATGGAGGGCCCGGATGGCACAACCAACTTTCGCGGCTTACGATTAAATAGTAACCCTCTGCGCGGAGCATGGATGACCCGGGGGGTGCAACCAACTTTCGCGGCTTACGATTAAATAGTAACCCTCTGCGCGGAGCATGGAAGGCCTGGCCGGCACAAGCAACTTTCGCGGCTTACAATTAAATAGTAACCCTCTGCGCGGAGCATGGAAGACCCGGGGGGTGCAACCAACTTTCGCGGCTTACGATTAAATAGTAACCCTCTGCGCGGAGCATGGAAGGCCTGGCCGGCACAACCAACTTTCGCGGGTTACGATTAAATGAACACCCTGCACGGAGCATGGAAGGTCCGGATGGCACGACCAACTTTCGTGGCTTACGGTTAAGAGAACACCCTGCATGGAGCATGGAAGGCCCGGATGGCACGACCAACTTTCGCGGCTTACGGTTAAAAGAACACCCTGCACGGAGCATGGAAGGCCCGGATGGCACGACCAACTTTCGCGGCTTACGGTTAAAAGAACACCCTGCACGGAGCATGGAAGGCCCGGATGGCACGACCAACTTTCGTGGCTTACGGTTAAGAGAACACCCTGCACGGAGCATGGAAGGCCCGGATGGCACGATCAACTTTCGTGGCTTACGGTTAAAAGAACACCCTGCACGGAGCATGGAAGGCCCGGATGGCACGACCAACTTTCGTGGCTTACGGTTAAAAGAACACCCTGCACGGAGCATGGAAGGCCCGGATGGCACGACCAACTTTCGTGGCTTACGGTTAAAAGAACACCCTCTGCGCAGCTGGTTGCATGATCCCTCTGCTCTGGCGACAGCGTGATCCCTCTGCTCTGGTGACAGCGTGATTCCTCTGCTCTGGTGACAGCGCGATCCCTCTGCTCTGGCGATAGCGCGATCCTTCTGCTCTGGTAGCGCTTTTGAATTTGTAAATTGTGGGTTAGGGGTATACACCCTACTCCCCCCTCTGGTGACATGTGCAATGCTCCGCATGAACATGTTGGCCCAATACTGTTTATTCTGACTTCGGCCCATAAGTTCGTGTAGGCCCATTATCTCTTAAGCTCTAGCCCATCTCTTTATATACTCCCCAACCCTTCATGCCCTAATTCAGGATTCTCTTCTTTCTTTTCCGCCGCCCTGATCTGATTTCCTCTCAAATCCCAGATCTCCCGATTCTTTGCCTTTCATGCCCCTTCCTATCTTGGTTGTAAAGCACTTGAGTGGGGAAAGAAGTTCTGTTTGGAAGTACACAATATTGGAAGTTCTGATCTTGCGGTGTTGTGGCTGATCAGACAGGACTTCTTCCCCACTTGAGAATTTTGTCACCTGAGCCCTGAAGAAGGTCCTCCCGTTGCTCACCTCTACTCTCCGTGCTCCGTTCTCCTTTCCAATGGTCTTTCTGCCTCATCCTTAGCTTGGTTATAAAGTACTCAATTGCGGGAAGTTCTGTTCAAGGCACTCACATCCTTGGAGGCTCCACCCTTCTTTCTGTGATTCTGGTGTAGATCTCCGGTTTTGTGGTTGCAGGGGGCAGGCTTCCCGTAATTGAGAACATTATCCCCAGCTTGCAAGAATGTCCTCTCTAATTCACCCCTAGCTTAGTTATAAGGCACTCAAGTACGGGAAGTTCCCCTCAAAGCACTCACATCCTTGAAGGCTCCGCCTTTTCCTTTGTGCTCCCAGTGCAGATCTCTAGTTTTGTGGTTGTAAGGAGCGGACTTCCCGTAGATCTGGATGTTGGTTGGATTATTCCTCTGTATTATTTCCTTTTGGCACTTTGACTTGTTGCTTTTCTTGGTATTCTGCAGGTGTTCCAGTGTAGAACAGAGAAGCCGAAGTGGTGACTCGGAAGAGTGGAAATGTTCTGGCGGAGAGTAAGGACTCGAAGTGTTAGCGCACAGAAGAGAAGTTAGACGTCCCTGATGTTTACTTTCCCTTTGATCTGCTGAGCAGCAGTTTTTGTATTTGTTTTCCCTTGTCCTGCTAAGAAGCAGTTTGTATTTTGAATTTGTAAATTGTGGGTTATGGGTATACACCCTACTCCCCCCTCTGGTGACATGTGCAATGCTCTGCATGAACATGTTAAGTAGCATATGTAATTATAAAAAACGATAATGAAAAGTAAACAAGACAACGCCAGAGAATTCCCTAGAACCACATATCTATTTTATTGATATTATGGCCCCGGACCTCGTTAAAACCCCTGTGGGGAAAAAGAGTATCCGGTCTACATTTGCATCGGTCCTGCTGATGAGCAGTTATACATAAAACTTTTTAAGAGTATTAATATTCCACGGTCTGGGGAGAGCTCTGCCGTCTGAATCCGACAATATGTACGCGCCACCGCCCAAAACCTCTGTGATGATGAACGGGCCCTCCCAATTAGGTTCGAACTTGCCCACCGGCTTCAATGCGTCAGCTCTTTTAAGGACTAAGTCACCCTTGGCCAGCTTCCGCTCTCTAACCCTCTTATCGTACCCTGCTTTGATGATACTCTTGTACTTTGCTGCTCTGATTTGAGCTTCTTCCCGCTGTGCCTCCACCAGATCGAGCTCTGTTCTGCGGAGTTCGGCGTTATGCTCAGTGTCATAAGTTGTTATTCGGTATGACTCCAATCTTGCCTCTGCTGGTATCACCGCGTTAGATCCATATACCAGAGTGAACGGTGCTTCGCCCGTGGCTGTCTTTGGGCTAGTGCGGTAGGCCCAAAGTACGGTATCCAGTTCCTCGACCCATTTGCCTCTGCTCTGATTCAACCTCTTTTTAATCCCTTCGCATATTGTTCTGTTAGCCAATTCTACTTGCCCATTGGCTTGTGGGTGAGCCACCGAAACAAACCGTTGGGTGATGTCCATCCTGTCACAGAAATTCGCAATCCGTTGCCCGGTGAACTGAGTTTCGTTGTCTGAAACAATAATCCTGGGGACCCCATATCGGCAACATATATTCCGCCAGATAAATCTGTAATACCCGGGCTTTTGATGACGTGTTTAATTGCTTGAGTTTGAGTAATTAGGGTTTAGATCCCTTGTTTGATTTACTTTGTAAATAGATGAGGAGTTATATGAAGTTTTCTTGTTATTTTTTTTAAGATGTTGAGATGTTCTTTTGATGATGTGAGGATGATGTGTGATTTTATATCCGTAATTGAGTTTGAGTATTTGAATAATTCGAGATAATTATTTGAATGAGAACGGTGAACTCGGAAGTGAGATCTGAGTCCGTTAAGACGTTTTTGAAAATTTTGACTTTTTGATGATGAATAGTAAAATACTGCTATTTCGTCTTTTTGTCGACTTTCAAAATCTTACGTGCACGTCGTCGAGAAATATTCTTAGTTTTTCGATACAAGTCCAATAATGAAAGTTTTTATTTTTGGACGACGAGTGAATAGTAAATCGGGATTTCTCGATAAACGAACCGAGCTCGTTTATCAGAATTTTGAGAACGAGCTTGCGTTTTCTATATTTATATAGAATTACGAGTGCAATGAAAGTGAGTAGAGGTTGAGAGGGCGAGTAACAAAGAGTATGGGTTGTTAGTTGTTAAAACGAGACGAGACGAGATATTTAACGACTAACGGGTTAATATCCTAAATATCTAACCTACCCTACCCCTAACCACCCCCAAACCTCCCAAAACCCCTTTCCCCTCACTAACTCACGCTATATCAGCCCACACCACACACACAACTCACATATTCACACACACAACACCTAAAACACACACTACACACGCCATTTTCCATTTAAGCTTGGACGGAGCTTTTGACCTCCGATTTGAGCACCGAGACGAGCGCCGATCATCTTTTCGATCACGTATCTAAGTAGGTAAGATCTTTACCTACGTTTTGATGGTTTTATTTTCGATTTTCGTCGACGTCGAAAAACGTCGATTCTCGACTTTATTTTGAAACGACGTCGGATCGTCGTGAAATTTTAGTATGTTGTTCTTGGGTAAATGTTGAGCATGTTTAATGAAGGGAGTAAGAACGGAACGAACCGTAGCTATGAAACCCATGAGGGCAGCCCCGTTTTTCACATATTAGCTTGTCTTTCGATTTTTGTTTGATCGTTTTGACTTGATATTTGTGCTTAGGGGTATGCTAGAATCGATATATATTAAATTCGTATTTTTCCAAGCACGAAAATTGTATAAATTTTTAGAGTATGATTATTTAAATTCGTGAAGTTTGAGACGTTGCATAATGTATATTATTGCGTATATGTGTTCTACGATATCACATGAGCATGCTAATTGATTTACAATTTATGGATGATAATTGTTGAACGAAATTAAAACTGGAATTCTGTCAAAATTTTACAGCAGTTTCAAGCTTATGTTTCGATGAGTTTTCATTGCTTGATGGCTCTGAAATTTTAGTATGTTTATCTATGATATGTGTATTTCGTTGCTGCAAAATTTCATGTCTTTTGGATGATGTTTGCTATTTTAAAGATATTTTGAAAAATCCTTGACAGAATCTGTCAACTATTGGTAGACTTCACAAAAACGTTTATATCTATTAATCCATGAATGATTTTGCATCACCGTTTTTTTTTAAACGAAACTAGACTTCAATACTTTTCTAAAAACATAAGATTTCGATTTTTATGACCTCTGAAATAGAGCAGTTTATTATTTCAAAAATGCCCTGTTCTGCTGTCATATTTGTCCAACAGTAAAAGTGTATGAGTTTCATTGTTTATTTGGCAGATCATATGAACGTTTTCTCTTGTGAAATTTTAACCAAATCTTCAAGGATACCTTTAGTTTTGGATGATTAAATTTGATGGAATTTTATTAAGGTTTGCCTTGGTTTCTAATGGCCTAAACAAAATTGGCAGAAACTGTCAATCTTTGACAGCCTGCACTAAAAGAGCAATATCTCCAAAAATCTTTAACCTTTTTGGTTAACTACCATTTTTAGAGTGAACTACACTTCATGAAGTTTTTGAGATCAATTGGTATGAGAGTTTATGATGATTGAGTTGGTTGTTATGAATTTTTAAAGATGACACAAAAACAGCAAAACTTTCTAGAAAACAACTTGATTATATTTGTTTTGATGGATGATACGATATGACTAAATGGTGTGAGTTGTGAGAGTTATGATTAACGCGCATAAATGTTGGTATCTGACACTCGAACAATTGGTGTCGAGTATAAATGATAGTTTACTGATAAAGAGTTTTGATGATTTTGAATTGTTTGGTTTGCGTTGAAAAGATGTCAAGATGTTAAGTTTTGAGTCGAGAGACGAGTTCACGTAGTGAGATTCACGCGTTGAAATCTCGTGGCTGACATTATATATGAATAGGTCATGCCGAAATTTTTAGTGAAATTAGAATTTGAGCATAGTCAATTCTTGTTGACCCGTGACTCAAATACATGCCTAATGGAAAGTTTAACTTTCTAATCGGTTAATTAGACGAGATGAGAGCGAATAGATCTGCTAAGAAAGTGGACTTTTCGATGTGTTAAATATTTCTTTTAATTGAAGCGCTGCTAATTATAACATAAGGATGTTATAATTAATGAGTAATGACGAGAGATAATAATTGTTATATTGATTAACAATCAAGAGAGATGAACATTAGAGATACTAATGTTTCATAAAAGAGATTAGATTATTAATCGAGGTTTCTTTTATAACTTCTCACCAATTCTTCATAACGATGAAGGTCCTTTTGGGAAGTAACGACTTGAGGGAGAGAGTGACGTTACTCATTGATACAGAGACACAACGAGGTGGGCATTACTTTTACTATACGTATATAGAGATCCCCTGCGTGTCGTAGGCCTCTTATACGAATGAATGCATGAGATGATTTAACTGTTAATTTCAGTTTTATATATCTATCAAACGAGTTTAATGCTATCTTTGAACAAGTTATTTCGTTACAAATCTTTGAACTGGAAAATATTACAACTGTTGTCTTGCCATAAAATGTTTAAATTTTAGTATGATATCTATCTGCTTTGGCTTTGCCAATGATGCAATCGAATTCGGGTCCTGAGCAGTTGATAGCTATCCTGCCAGGGCTAGTGTACACCAGTGACCGTGAGTCATCTAGCGGGTTGGCCGGTCAAGTGACCGTGAGAGGTGGCCACCTCTCCGGCACACAGTTTCAGATATGATAGATTACAAAAGAACTTAGTCTGATCAGACGAACTTTAAGAATCACAAATGAACTTAGTAAGCTTGGGCCTTTTTAGCGAAAAACTCCCTTGCTGTACTGATTATGATGGCATGACAATTTATAGTTTTGAAGCATGTATTTTTATACCTAGGCATACGTGCCCACTGAGTGCTTTTGTACTCAGCCCTGCATATGTTTTCTAAATGTGCAGGTTGAGCTGATGTGATGATGGTGCTGCAATGAGCGGAGTCTCCAGGGTTGTTAATAAATAGTTAACCTGTCTAGAATATGTCTTCATACATATGTCTAGCTACTTTCCGCTGCAAGATGTTGTTGATGTTATAGTATGTTATGTCATACTTTGAGTCTTAAGAGAATGGTTTCATACGATGTATAACTTGATTAATGATATTAATTAAGTTTTATGTTGTCTTTCATAGACTGTTTTCAATTGAGTATTAATGAATAAAAATGACGAGTTTTATTAAGATGAGTAAGTTTTACGGCTATAAATGACGCCCCTTTTCTTCCCCTTCTTCTTTAACCCCATCCCTAGTCGTGGATCACTCGGCCTAACTATCCCTAGTTAGGGCGGGCTGTGACAAAATCGTTCCACTGTCACCTCGTCAATCTTGGCCACTGCTTCAGCTTCAACCCACTTGGAAAAGTAGTCCACCGCCACTATGAGGAAACATTTCCCCCCTGGTGCCGTGGGCAACTTCCCCACGATGTCTATGCCCCACTTGTCAAATGGGCATGCAGCGTACATGACTCCCATAGTTTCCCCTGGAACATTGATTCGACCCGCGTGTCTCTGGCATGCCTCGCATTCTACATCATATTCTGCATTTTTCAAGCCAAATGGCATACTTCTCCATCCATACACACCACAACAGACGGCAAAAGCCGTTTTGGCAATGTCTCCCTTGTTCATCTTGACCTGATGATATCCCTGATATGCATCCATCATGGATAATAAAGCACATCCCGAGGTGGAATCCACCAGCTGATCAATCCTCGGTAAAGGATAGTGATCCTTTGGGCAAGCAGCGTTCAAGTCTCTGAAGTCCACGCACATCCTCCACATATTTGTTTTCTTGGGTACCATCACCGCATTCGAGATCCATTCCGGATATTGTACTTCCACAATGTGCCCTGCTTCCAACAGCCCTTGGACCTGCTCTCTGATTGCAGCATCCTTCTCAGCCCCGAAATTCCTTGTGCGCTGTTTCACTGGCTTAACTCTAGGATCCACATTGAGGCAATGCTCTGCTAACCCTCTGTCTATTCCCTTGAGGTCGGCGGTGCTAAAGGCGAACACATCCGCATTTCAGCGTAGGCAGCTGACGAGTTCCTCTCTGATTTGATCGCTCATGGAAGACCCGATTTTGGTCTGGAAGCCCTCCTTCCCTGGAAACAATTCTATCATGTTGCAGACATCGCTTGTAGATATCAAGGCGGATTTCTCTGCCCCATCCCGATCATTTAATACTTCTAACAACTCCCTTCTCTCCTCTGGCGGGGCAATGACGTCACCCACTTTTCCCTTCTTTCCGGCATCCGGTTCTTCTACCAACCTTTCTCTCTTCTGCCATGAGGAATGTGTGAGCATTCGCACATGGCATGCTTTCGATGCTATTTGGTCGCCGCAGGCTTCTCCCACTCTTCCCCCTCCGATGGGGAATTTCATCTTTAGGTGGAACATAGAGATTACCGCCCTAAATGCCATCAGGGCCGGCCGGCCGAGTATCACATTGTACGAGGGTTTTGGCATATCCACGACCAAGAACCGTACCATCCGAGTCTTACTGTTAGCAGCGGTATTGCCGAGAATTAGCGGCAACTCCACATAACCTAATGGCATGACCATCTCTCCCCCGAACCCAAACAAAGGGGCATTCGTTGGCTCAATGTGCGCTTCCACTCCCATGTTTTGAAGGCACTCCAAATATAAGATGTTCACTGCGCTGCCCGAGTCCACAAAAATTCGGTGCACAATGCAGCCCGCTATGTCTGCCATGATAACTAGAGCGTCATCGTGTGGGTACATCAGTGTGCGCAGATCCTCTGCCCCAAAGGTAATGTCCGGCTCCTCGGCTGCGCTTGTAATTTCCATAACCCGTTTAGGGTAATATCCTGATTTGACCGCTCTAACCACTTGCTTCTTGGCCCTATTGGACGTGGGCGTCCCATTTTCTCCACAAATCATATGCACTTCCCTTCTATGCTGGAAAGGAGGCTCCCGCATCTGCGCTGGCTCCCTCCGATTATCACGGTTATCATCCTGCCTTTGGTCGCGGTTATTTCTCTGATCCCTCTGATCTCGATGATCCCTCTGATCTCTCTGATTCCTCTGATCGTTCCCTTGATTCCGTCTCTGGCCCTCGGCTCCCCTGTCAATGAACTGATCAAGATTTCCCTGGCGTACTAGCAGCTCCAACTGGTGCTTAAGGTGTCCACAATATTTGGTGAAGTGCCCATAGACGTTGTGGTATTCACAAAGTTTGTTGTTGGGACCCTCCTGTGGCGGCCCATCCCGGTAAGTTCCAGGTGCCCGGAAGATTGGCTGATTCTTTATAAGGTGGAAAATTTTCTCCTGCGATTTGTTCAGAGGTGTGTACTCAGTGAATCGTGAGACCTCATTCACAGTACGCTGCTGCCGAGGTGGCATCTCTCCCTGCGGTGGTAGTACCCTTGGAGGCAACCCTCTTAATGGTGCCCTGTCCTGGTGTCTCTGTCTTTCGGGTGCTTCCTCAGCTCGTCTGGCTTTGTGCTTATCATTTTCGGCCTTCCTCGCCATCCTGGCGTCCTCCAACTGTAAGTACCCTGGCAACCTTGCCATAATATCGTCGAAGTCTTTTGCCGGTCGGATTTGTAGCTCGTCAAAGAAGATCCCTGGCCTGAGCCCTCTGACATAGGCGCAGTTCTTGATTTGTGACTCTGCTTCTGGCACCTCCAGAGCAGCAAGATTAAACCTAGCTGTGTACTCCCGCAATGACTCACCCTGATCCTGTTTGATGTCCATCAGCGATAGAGCTGATTTCCCTACCCTTCGTGAGCTCGCAAACTGACGTAGGAAGCGAGTCTGCAAATCTTCGAAAGAATGAATAGAATTTGGGGCAAGTGTCCCGAACCATAACTGAGCTGGTCCGGTCAAAGTAGTCGAGAAGATACGGCATTTGATGCCCTCAGTATACATGTGCAGTGTGACCAACCCCTCAAACCGATTGAGGTGTACCTCCGGATCGGTAGTGCCATCATAGTCTAGCGAGATGGGCTTGTAGCTTCTGGGTAAAATGTCTGCCAGAATATCATCAGAGAACGGACTACGATTGCTGATGGGATAGAATCTTGAAGTCTTGGCCCTTTTATCCTCCTTGTGTCTCCCCTGCTCCCTTCTGTCCTTTGGCGCGTCACGAGCATGACGCTTGTGAACCCTATGCCCGGGCCTACCAGAGGAATACTCCAGCTCCCGTTCCTCTGACCTTTCTGTATAGCGCGATCTCTCTGATCGATGGGACTTCTCTGCCCGATGTGATCGCTCCATTCTATGTGATTTCCCTGATCCTTGTCCTCTGTCTTCCCTCCGGGATTTCTCCCTCAATGATTCCTCCAGATCTTTGAGTTGATGCTTCAGTTGCGACACCTGGTCTTTCAGCCGCGCTTTTTTCTTTGGTCTCTCCTCCTCGTACACAGGGGAGATGGACTGACTATCAGACTCGTCAACTCTCTCCTTCATGATAACGCTATTGAGCCGAACCTGACTCCCCTGTGGCCTTCCCTCCTGTACCCTCTCAGTAGGTAACTTCTGCATTTCCCCAAGTGCCACAGTCTGTTTGTTGATTGCCGGATTGTTTGCCTCCTGCGCAGCGGGAGGTGGGGCCTCAGTGCCCTGCAGAGTAGCCGCTCCTACCAGTGGAGCCGCAGTGGGAATAGTGGATAGCATGGGAGTTCCCAGTGCCTGACGCATATTAGCATAGCTGAGTAAAGCCATCATTTGCTCTGCCAGCCCGAAGTTAATCGATCCCCCACCAGATGTAGGGGTCAAGCCCGACATCTCTGAACCTGGTGTCACCAGAACAGACCTCTGGAGATTACCATTCAACCCTGTCAGCGGAGTGGCTGGGATAACCGGAAAGCCTGGTGGTGCAGTGAAGGTTGTGTTGCCTTGTAGGTTGTTGAACAGTGAGGTAGGCACCTCAGTAGTGAGAGCAACAGAGTCGAACTCCTTTTCCAAGGTGCAGTGAGCATCAGAAGATCCCATGGTACCTGCATGTAAACAGAGTGAGAAAAAATCCAAACGATGAATGATTACATCCTCCGTTACTGATTGAAATCCCGACATAAGAAATCCAATAAGAAATCCCGAACACCGATACAGAGACCGTTAAAAAGTTCCCCTCAAAGTAATTCTATACACTGGGAAATAAACCCAGGGCATAGATTGAGAAAACAGAGCCCGCATAACAGAAGTTTCCCCTGTAAATCCGCATTAAAATCCAGCAAAAGAAACAGAGTATCCAGAGAACCAAAGTAAGAGACCCAAAGATAGACGTAGACAGATCAACCATAAAAAAAAACTTGTTAGTGCAATTCGTTAAACATGATGTCAAAAAAGAATTATGTAGGAATAACGAACATCATAGCCCAAAATTACCACGATCAAGCGCTAAAATAGCAATAAAACCCAAAAACCACAAAGTTATCACAGCAATCAGCCGGATTATTAGTACGCCGCCGTATTAAGCAAGGCATAACACGAAGATTAAGCCATGGAAACATGGTAACCACCAACAATCATCACCTTTAAACAACAAACGACCATAAAGCCCCAGCACAAGCCCAGAATAACAAAACAGAATGCTAATCAGCATATTACCGGTGTAAAACCCATACATCAACAGCAACAACAAACCAGGATAACAGAAACAAGGTACTGATCAACATATTATCGATGCAAAACCCATAAGTCTGCAACAAAAAACCCAAAATAACAGGAATAGAACACCCCGCCACGATCCACCGAAGATTAACCATAAAAAACATGGAAAACATTGATAAGTGTCCCCCTTAAACGCAAAACACCCACAAATCAACAGCCTCAACCCCATCACAACAAAAACAGAGTATCACCCCCCGATCCACCAATAGAAAACGAAGATTAACCATAAAAAACATGGAAAACACCGATAAGCATCATACGTAAACGAAAAACACCCACAAATCAACATCACGAGCTCAATTACCACCAAAACGGAGTGTTAACCAATATTCTACCGATGCAAAACCCGCAAATCATCAGCAAAAACCCAATATAGGCAAAAACATAGCAATACTCCACCATTCACCGGTATAAACGTCAGATCTATAAGTAAAACCTCAATTCTACGAAGAAACCTTGCATTCACCCACAATTAAACCGATCAATCGATAACTACACACATATTCCCCCAATTCGTGATTTACGATCTTCACCACCTTTCCCCATGCACCAAAAACGTAAATAAACACAAATCGCAGAAGACTAACAGCATACTAGCCCGAAAAACATAATAAACGGATTGAAATCGTCTAGGTGCCTGAATTATCGGCTCACACGGTACCGGCGCACGCAAACCCGATCGGAATTTTAGATCTGCGTACGCCGGCGACCATAAACTCACGTCCTAACTCAGTAGCTTCCCACAGACGGCGCCAGTTGGTGTTTCACGGAACCAACACCTAAACTACAAAGCGGAAATCGTAAACTATACCTAATGTGGATGATCGGAGAGAGCAAAGTAAACGATCGGAGAACTTAGCACAAGAGAGAAAAGTAGCTGTTATATTTGAAAACAAGAGATAGCGTAAATACAATGCACGAGCTCAGGTTCTATTTATAGATTACAAACGGAGGGTAAAACAGTAAATTCATCTATGGTGCATGCGTCTTGCGTGGTCGAAGGGTAGGATGGTAATTTTGTCTTCACGCGGGAACTCTCCCGCATTTCTGGCGATCTCGCTGATGAAGATAGTTTCTCTAGCGAAGGCTGCTTCTCTGGCGAAGGTGACTTCTCTGGCGAAGGTGACTTCTCTGGCGAAGGCGATTTCTCTGGCGAAGGCGACCTCTCTGGCGAAGATGACTTCTCTGTCGAGGATGACTTTTCTGTCGAGGATGACTTCTCTGGTGTGTAAGATGCCTTTAGTGAATAAGATCCCTCTGGCGAGGATGATTTCCTCTGACGAGTGCACTTCCTCTGACATATTTATTCCACTGGTGGGGTCGATTCCTCTGATTTACATCATTTCCCTATTCTGCACATATCACTCCTCATCAGTACCTGTTTTGATCATATCTCTCTAAACAGAATGGCTGTTCTTTGTGCATCAAAGAAAGCTTTGTACCTTCTCCCATGAACTAAATTGATGCACTGTGTGATTTCTTTCCAGCCTTTCATGAGTTCAACTATTGGAGAGATTAGGCGCCTTATGTGTATTTGTACAGGTAACATTGCCATTGCACCTACGAACTGAACGTTCACTTCGTTTAAACCAATCAAGTAATTATTGTAGAATGGCCTTGACACTGTCTGCAGTAGTTATAGCAAAATAATATCAAATATATAGTAGAGCAAATAGGAAATTGTAGAATTGTGTCAACAAACCACTTTGTAATATGTGTTCCGATTGTAGATGAACTCAAATCTTGGGATGTTTTGTTCCGTTGGAAGTGGTGGTTGTGGTGGAAGTGGTGGTTCTGGTGGTGGAGGTAGTAGTGCTGGAGCAACAGGTGGAGCAGGTGGTGCCGGAGCAACAGGTGGATCAAGTATGGCCAGAGCAACTGGTGGTGGTACAACTGGTTCAGCAATTGGTGGAGCAACTGGTGCAGCAAATGGTGGAGCAACTGGTGGAGGAATTGGTGTACCACGGTTGAATCTTCTTGGGTTCTGTTTGTAGTCACGCAATGTCACATGAAATATTTCATGTTCCAAGTCAAGAGTGAAAGTGAGTTCATCTCTGTTATCCAGCCTGAATTCTCTTATCAAGTCTGCAACCCCATTTGTTAATGCCCAAATGGGCATGCTGGTGTTTGCAAAGTGAATTTGTTCAACATTCATTCGTAGGATTATCTCGCCATCCAATCTAAATTCCATTGAATGCTTGAAGAATACTTCCCAGTCTTGATGGAATGGTTGTGGAATCAACTGCAGAAAATTTAAAGTATTTAATTCTTTGCATTGCAACTCCAATAACATAAAGTTGGAACTCAATTAATAGTGGTTAAGATTCACCAAGTACTCTTGTATGTACTGTGAACGATAGCCAGTTCTCAAAGGTACTGTAAATTGTGGTCCATCCATTGTATATTGTACTACAAATAATGTATAATACGTGAGAACATTATGAATGCTCACATATCAAACAAGAATGCATATGTTTTGTAAGACATAAGGAAAGGAGAGCAACATAATTAACTCACAGTTTATATGATATCCATCATGTATATTCTGATAAACTGAAATGGATCGCGAAAATGAAATGGATAGCAGATGTAGCAACATATACCAAAATAAGGAATCGATAATTAAGCTCAGTAATAATGTGAAATGCTCAGTAAATGAGGAATGGAATTTTGTAAAAAACTTAAGCTATTCAAGGACCTCCCAGTGTTGAAAATTATACATTATAAATAAAATCCCGCAAACATTTTAACTAAATTGAGGAAAAATCATTTATAGTTGACAAAATCCATTTTATGTATGATGAATCAAACAGAGCTTACATTATGAGGAAAAACTACTTAAAAGGTGAGTAATTTTAACATGTGCAATAGCTTATATTACGAGTAAAAACCCTTAAGCAAAATATTATAAAGTAAGTAAAGAATTTAACCTTATAACCTATACTGTTCAAAAT
Source organism: Salvia miltiorrhiza (assembly GCF_028751815.1). Classification (NCBI taxonomy): domain Eukaryota; kingdom Viridiplantae; phylum Streptophyta; class Magnoliopsida; order Lamiales; family Lamiaceae; genus Salvia; species Salvia miltiorrhiza. The sequence continues at coordinate 18,427,545 of NC_080387.1, read as the reverse complement.
TATACACTTTAAACAAAACTAGGCAAAGAATGTAAGTAACTGCAGGGTATAATCAAGAAAATCTAATTTTTCTATGATAAAGAGAATAGAGTTCATGTGATGATCACAAAAACTAATAAAAAAAATCCATTTTTTGCACATGCAATTTCACTTACTTCACAGTGGGGCAAATGATATGAATGCGGAGGTTTAAGTTGTAAACATTTTTTTCTGAAACTGTTATTAGAAGAAATGTATCATCAAATGTATTAACCAGAACACAAGATAAACGTTGATTGTCATAGTAAATAGAAATGATTGTAGAGATAAATAAGCTTACCGATTGTTCTTAAATTTTTGAAGTTGTGCTGATCTTTGCAACTTAAAGAGGATTTGTTGATATTTTCGAACTTTCAAGAAGGAGGAGCTGAGAAAGTTTTCGCAGATACTTCCTTTTCTGATGAAGAAATCTTTTGATCTTCCACTTAGTAGGTGCTTTTAATTAATGTCTACTAATATTCCCTCTCTTTTATCGTTGAGGTAAAGAGTTTATTTTGTTAAAAGTGGTGGAAGTGTAATAATAGGTGGTCAAATGAGTTTTGAAGTAGTTGGTAATTAATAATGATATTGATTGAATTAAAAAAAAAGTTCTGATATTGATTAAATTAATTATATTATTACAATATGTATTTAAATAAGGGTTAATAGCCGGAAAATACACGAACTATTTTCAAATTTGCATATTGCACACCACCTTTAAAATTAGCTCCACAATACATCACCTTTTAATTTTGTTGCAAATTGCACACGCGTTGACCATCACCTTTTAAAGCCCTAGATGATCGGAGTTGCAGGTATCAAGAGAGGTTGAGGGAGAGGGAGCGGGATAAAGAGAGAGATAGAAAACCAACATCGATTGTGAGGGAGACGAGAGGAGCCGCGGAGCGAGTGCAGCAGCGTCGACTTGGAGGAGGAAGACGAAGTAGGTGAGGCGGCGGGAGTTAGCGGCGTCGATGAGGAAGTCGCGGTGGCGGGGCGTCAGAGCGGGGTTGCTTCGGTAGCCTCGGATGCTCAGTGGTCAGGAGAGGAAGTCGCGGCGGCGGTTCCAGATCTGGGTGGTGGAGGCGGCGGTTCCAGATCTGGGTGGTGGAGGTGAAAGAGGGGAGGCAGCGGTTCCAGATCTGGGTGGTGGAGGCGGCGGTTGAGCTGCCGTGTTGATGTCGGAGAGGAGTTCCTCACCGGAGAAGCAGGCGGCGGCTGGCTCGCTGCGGTCGCCGGTTGACAGAGGGAGGTGGCGGCGATACTTTCGTCGTCGCCGGTAGATGTAGGGCTTAGGGAAGAGGGAGACGACCGGGGAGGCATTTTTTTTTTTAAGGAAATTTAATTTCTGGGCAAAACGACGTCGTTTTGCCTACGTGGCTTGTCAACGTGTAAAAAAGGCCACGAGTAATGTCATGTAATGTTAAATACCATCCACGTCATCGCCGGTCAAACTTAAGAGTTGTCGGAACTTTCGCCGTGTGCAATTTGCAACAAAATTAAAAGGTGATGTATTGTGGAGCTAATTTTAAAGGTGGTGTGCAATATGCAAATTTGAAAATAGTTCGTGTATTTTCCGGCTATTAACCCTTTAAATAATAATAGTTATAAAAGTATTGGTATGAGATAGCACATTTTTTATTGTTAATGATATACTTTTCAAACATGGTAGTTACTTTTTAATTATTTTTACAAAATATGGGAAAAATATTTTTAATGGTATAATAAATATTTTACAAAGAGGTAATAGTAGTAGTTAGATATCCGTTAAATTGTGATAGTATAGTTCTATATGCAATATTATTGTTTTGGGTAAATATCATAAAAACCCTTGAAGTATACCCGCTTTATCATACAATATCATTTTAAAAAATGCAATGGCAAAAACGACGTCATTCGTACAATATCATTTAAAAAAATTCACTCTGAAATTTAAAATTGACTTCTATTGTGTTTGAAATTCATGCTAATTACTTAGAATGAGGGATAAACATGGTGTAATATGGTACGAAATGAAGTTGTTTTTTCCATGTCATTTAAAAAAAAATAGAATATAAATTACATTGTGGCATTCGGCGAGCTACATCATGTTTTTGGTGACCGAAAAATAAATTTGGGATATATTTGATAAAAACCAGATAGTTTGAGGGTTTAGACAACATTTCGAAAGTTTCAAGGTATTTTTAATAAAATGGGTATACTTCAAGGGTTTTCATGATTTTTAGCCTATTGTTTTGATAAGAATTAGTATAAAAATATTGAAGATATTATTTATAAATTTTTTTATTGAATTATAGAACAAAGTAATTGTAAATTGTTGTGTTTTAGAAAATTTTGTTAATTGTGTTATTAGTATAGGACTTTTTTACAGTGATGAAGGGTTATTGTAAATTGTAAATACGTAAGAATTATTGGACCGTGCGTAGCACAGGTACAATTGGGTTACATATAAAGGTTTCGAGCTAGCCCTATCGGGTTACATATTATTCCGAAAATTATAGTAAAACAATCGAGACTTTTGAAACTGTAACCAACCCGTGGTCAACAGTCCGGGCCGAAACCATTGATCTCGGGTCGGTTTCAGGCCGGAACCGCCAGTTCTGATTAGCTCATGGCAACACTATAAGCCAGTAATAGTGTTACATAAGCTGCAAAATAATACCACATAAAATTTTTATCTGAATTCGAATCCTGGAGGTTGCGAAAATTTTATATAATTAATTGAATTTTGTTATGCAATCGTTACAAACATTTTATGCAACACATATATTGGATTATGCAATCATTCTCACCACATTTGTCCAATCTCATTTAATCTTCTCTCTCTCTCTCTCTCTCTCTCTCTCTCTCTCTCTCTCTCTATATATATATATATATATATATATGTCCACATACAATACATACACGAAATTAAATATTTTCACTTAATATTTATGTTTAATTTTTTGTCATAATATAATATATTAGATTCATTCGTTTATATTATATATTTTATTAAATTTTCAATTTGATTTGATTACTCTATATTTTTTTTTGTATCACTTAAATACATTTATAAATTTTTATAATACGCATGAATAATCGGACCGTGCGAAGCACGGGTATAATACTAGTATGATATATATCTACACAAGATTGGTCCCCTGAACATGCTTGAACGACTCCACTCTAATACAATGGATTCTTAATTTTACGGTAAATTAAAGTTTTGAATTATTAATGTTTTGAAAAAAGAAAACACAACTAGAATGAAACAACTATCACATATACCGTTAGTGATGAAGGCACTGGTTTGGGAGGCACTTTGAATTCCTCTTACGACGAATTTCAGAACTGTAGTATTCAGAAAAGCCTTACACTTGGAATGAGAGTTTATGATGCCTCTTGTAATGATTTTATAGCAAAAAATTTACATATATTAGGAAGGAAACACATTCCTAGATGAATGACAACGAAGTTTTCATCTTTCCTAATTAAAAGATAATTTTTCTTTAATTGTAATTGTAAATCTTTCCTAAATAATGAAAACAATGACAATCCGTTAAATATACTGTAACAGATTTCATGCCAGAGGAGCATCGTCGGAAAATATTGTGTTTTGGCGGCGAATCTGCATTGCTCCGACGAGATTTATCAGGGAAAACATCGTCAGAAAATATTGGATTTTGCGGACGATTGTGTCTGACGGTGAATCCATGATCGTTTTGGCGGAGCCTATGCCAGGATCGGCGAGTTTGCAGCGGCGAATCCATGGTCTGCGTTGAACGAAATGGTTTTGAGGTGTGTGTCGAGAAAATTGTTTTGTAGACATTAAAGATTAAAATTATTATTGAAGTTTGGATTCTGAGACAAACACATCAAACTAAACTCGAAAATGAGACAATCATTTTATTAAACGCCACCTTTAGTAAATAAATTGTATAACAAATATAAATATTTACATTGTTACGAAGCATGTCTCAAGAACCAAACAAAGAAAAAAAAGCATAGCACAGGTTTACAGAGGTGGCATGGAACTGGAAATAAAGAGAAAAGACGTACCAGAAAAACGAAGAAACAAGCGTGATGCAACACTATCCACAAATTTTGCTTCATCTTATAAGAAAAAAAGACGTAGAAATTATTTCACAGTATATTTGTAAATTAATTATAAAGATTGTTCACTAAAAGAATTGTTAACAGGACAAGTCAAACTATTATAGTAAAATAGGTCTACATTACGAAATCCAAAACAAGTGAACAAAATTTTCAAAATTTAATAACAAAATTTATAGTATTTCATTTTGTATATCTATAGAAATGATCAGAGTCTGGCCCTCAAGCATGGCATATAAACACTAGACACCAAATTGAATGACCCTAAATAATAAATTTATAGTATTTCATTTTGTATATCTATAGAAATCAATATCATTAATGTGGAACCTTACAGTTCTCCCACAAGTATCTATCTACTAACAGAATTATATAGAATGTGTAATTCAACAATTTGAAACTTATAGAGCAGTGCATAAGTAATTAAGCACAATGATGAACTTGGATAAGATAGTTCTTATGGTCCTGTTATTCATGAACTTCTCTAAGAAAAGCAGAAAAGCAAACCAAACTAGCAAAAGAATGGTTACAGCTTACAATCATCCAATCCAATTTGAGCATTACATTATGACCTGCACAAAGGTCAAAACAAAACAGAAAAAAGTTAGGAAGAAGTCAAGCAAAAACATCAAATAGTACATCACAACATTCAACTGTAGATACATACACAAGTTAAATAAGTTGAAAATTTAAAGTATTCAATAAATACAGTTTAAATGAGATTGATATCTTATTTATACTTCAAATCCAATATTTGATAGTAATACTCCTTCGATCTCCTACAAGTAGTCGGTTTCATCTTCTCACAAAAAGAAAAAAAAAAGTGTAAATAGAAAAGTAAAATATAATTTTCTAAAGAATATTTCAAAAAGTCTATGAATTACTATTCACAGTAGATAATTTTCTCAAAAATATTTTGAAAATCCTATCAATTCAATATATGATATATATCTACACAAGATTGGTCCCCTGGACATGCTTGAACGACGCCACTCTAATACAATGGATTCTTAATTTTACGGTAAATTAAAGTTTTGAATTATTAATGTTTTGAAAAAAGAAAACACAACTAGAATGAAACAACTATCACATATACCGTTAGTGATGAAGGCACTGGTTTGGGAGGCACTTTGAATTCCTCTTACGACGAATTTCAGAACTGTAGTATTCAGAAAAGCCTTACACTTGGAATGAGAGTTTATGATGCCTTTTGTACTGATTTTATAGCAAAAAAATTACATATATTAGGAAGGAAACACATTCCTAGATGAATGACAAGGAAGTTTTCATCTTTCCTAATTAAAAGATAATTTTTCTTTAATTGTAATTGTAAATCTTTCCTAAATAATGAAAACAATGACAATCCGTTAAATATACTGTAACAGATTTCATGCCAGAGGAGCATCGTCGGAAAATATTGTGTTTTGGCGGCGAATCTTCATTGCTCCGACGGGATTTATCAGGGAAAACATCGTCAGAAAATATTGGATTTCGCGGACGATTGTGTCTGACGGTGAATCCATGATCGTTTTGGCGGAGCCTATGCCAGGATCGGCGAGTTTGCAGCGGCGAATCCATGGTCTGCGTTGAACGAAATGGTTTTGAGGTGTGTGTCGAGAAAATTGTTTTGTAGACATTAAAGATTAAAATTATTATTGAAGTTTGGATTCTGAGACAAACACATCAAACTAAACTCGAAAATGAGACAATCATTTTATTAAACGCCACCTTTAGTAAATAAATTGTATAACAAATATAAATATTTACATTGTTACGAAGCATGTCTCAAGAACCAAACAAAGAAAAAAAAGCATAGCATAGGTTTACAGAGGTGGCATGGAACTGGAAATAAAGAGAAAAGACGTACCAGAAAAACGAAGAAACAAGCGTGATGCAACACTATCCACAAATTTTGCTTCGTCTTATAAGAAAAAAAGACGTAGAAATTATTTCACAGTATATTTGTAAATTAATTATAAAGATTGTTCACTAAAAGAATTGTTAACATGACAAGTCAAACTATTATAGTAAAATAGGTCTACATTACGAAATCCAAAACAAGTGAACAAAATTTTCAAAATTTAATAACAAAATTTATAGTATTTCATTTTGTATATCTATAGAAATGATCAGAGTCTGGCCCTCAAGCATGGCATATAAACACTAGACACCAAATTGAATGACCCTAAATAATAAATTTATAGTATTTCATTTTGTATATCTATAGAAATCAATATCATTAATGTGGAACCTTACAGTTCTCCCACAAGTATCTATCTACTAACAGAATTATATAGAATGTGTAATTCAACAATTTGAAACTTATAGAGCAGTGCATAAGTAATTAAGCACAATGATGAACTTGGATAAGATAGTTCTTATGGTCCTGTTATTCATGAACTTCTCTAAGAAAAGCAGAAAAGCAAACCAAACTAGCAAAAGAATGGTTACAGCTTACAATCATCCAATCCAATTTGAGCATTACATTATGACCTGCACAAAGGTCAAAACAAAACAGAAAAAAGTTAGGAAGAAGTCAAGCAAAAACATCAAATAGTACATCACAGCATTCAACTGTAGATACATACACAAGTTAAATAAGTTGAAAATTTAAAGTATTCAATAAATACAGTATAAATGAGATTGATATCTTATTTATACTTCAAATCCAATATTTGATAGTAATACTCCTTCGATCTCCTACAAGTAGTCGGTTTCATCTTCTCACAAAAAGAAAAAAAAAAGTGTAAATAGAAAAGTAAAATATAATTTTCTAAAGAATATTTCAAAAAGTCTATGAATTACTATTCACAGTAGATAATTTTCTCAAAAATATTTTGAAAATCCTATCAATTCAATATATGATATATATCTACACAAGATTGGTCCCCTGGACATGCTTGAACGACGCCACTCTAATACAATGGATTCTTAATTTTACGGTAAATTAAAGTTTTGAATTATTAATGTTTTGAAAAAAGAAAACACAACTAGAATGAAACAACTATCACATATACCGTTAGTGATGAAGGCACTGGTTTGGGAGGCACTTTGAATTCCTCTTACGACGAATTTCAGAACTGTAGTATTCAGAAAAGCCTTACACTTGGAATGAGAGTTTATGATGTCTCTTGTAATGATTTTATAGCAAAAAAATTACACATATTAGGAAGGAAACACATTCCTAGATGAATGACAAGGAAGTTTTCATCTTTCCTAATTAAAAGATAATTTTTCTTTAATTGTAATTGTAAATCTTTCCTAAATAATGAAAACAATGACAATCCGTTAAATATACTGTAACAGATTTCATGCCAGAGGAGCATCGTCGGAAAATATTGTGTTTTGGCGGCGAATCTGCATTGCTCCGACGGGATTTATCAGGGAAAACATCGTCAGAAAATATTGGATTTTGCGGACGATTGTGTCTGACGGTGAATCCATGATCGTTTTGGCGGAGCCTATGCCAGGATCGGCGAGTTTGCAGCGGCGAATCCATGGTCTGCGTTGAACGAAATGGTTTTGAGGTGTGTGTCGAGAAAATTGTTTTGTAGACATTAAAGATTAAAATTATTATTGAAGTTTTGATTCTGAGACAAACACATCAAACTAAACTCGAAAATGAGACAATCATTTTATGAAACGCCACCTTTAGTAAATAAATTGTATAACAAATATAAATATTTACATTGTTACGAAGCATGTCTCAAGAACCAAACAAAGAAAAAAAAAGCATAGCATAGGTTTACAGAGGTGGCATGGAACTGGAAATAAAGAGAAAAGACGTACCAGAAAAACGAAGAAACAAGCGTGATGCAACACTATCCACAAATTTTGCTTCATCTTATAAGAAAAAAAGACGTAGAAATTATTTCACAGTATATTTGTAAATTAATTATAAAGATTGTTCACTAAAAGAATTGTTAACAGGACAAGTCAAACTATTATAGTAAAATAGGTCCACATTACGAAATCCAAAACAAGTGAACAAAATTTATAGTATTTCATTTTGTATATCTATAGAAATGATCAGAGTCTGGCCCTCAAGCATGGCATATAAACACTAGACACCAAATTGAATGACCCTAAATAAACACTAGACAGTATATTTGTAAATTAATTATTGTGACAGCCCTGATTTCCCGGGAGAATAAGAAATGGGCTATGTGACAGGACTAATAAGCTTTAATTGAATAAAATAGGTAATATGCCCTGAGGGTTGGACATTATGCCGTATTTAAATGAAAACAAGTACGGCATTATAACATAATTATTCTCCCTATCAGGATCGGAAGTTCGAAGGTCTGAGACCAAGACAACGTCTCATACTAAGAATATAATAGATGCGGAAAATAATCGCTAGAAAAGTGATGGAGAATGAAATTCATATTAGAAATATGAATAAAAGTATTAATATAGTTAGGCATCAGATAATATTCACTAAGTGAATTTATTTCAGCGGAAGTAAACATAGCATTTCTTCAAAATCCATAGCAATAACCCTTCCTCAGCCTCGCACGTCACCACCAGCTGCTCAATCTGCAAAAGGTTTTGAAAACAATTGCAGGGCTGAGTACTAGTGTACTCAGTGGGTTGAGCCATTTAAAAACATTTAAATGTCATTTACTGAAAAAGATAATTCATGCATTAAACAGTATAACACATAATGTTTTTAAAGATGAGTCACTCCATGCATACTAAAATAATCTGAGCTCATATTTTCCTGGCCATCTATTGGGCATGCTATCTACAACTGGTTGTCACCGATCTCTCGAGACAACAGGTTCTGGTGTACGTACACAATTCTGGTTAGCAGAGCTAACAATGTTCTGGTTGGCGGAGCCAACAATGTTCTGGTAGAAGCAATAACCAATAGAGAGCAAAAACATTTTAAGCATGAACTATCAACTTTAACATTTTATAAAAATCGAGCTTATTAGCTCAAACATACATTTCGTAAATAAAGCCTCACCTGATTTGGAGAAAATCCAAACACTATAACTCAGCTGATCAAGAGCCTAAATATCCTCGTCTGTAGGACCTACAAGATAAGTTCTCAACTTAAACTCATAGTCCTAAAATCAAGCTTAACCTTCATGACTTGTCATCATTTCTAACTAGATTCGCAACACCCGAGTTTTCATAAATTCAACATAAAACTTAAAAATCATTTTTCTTGGCTAAGGGTTTCAATAATACCCTTGCTCGGCTTTTGCTTTAAAAACTCATCTCGAGTATAAAATCAACTTAAAAATATTTTGCTTACAAACATTTGTAAGACTTTAACTTATAATTAAAACATATAACCAAACAAATAAACATGCAGCCCAAAAATATAATTAATAGCCCAAGTTATAAAAATGCACCCTATTTTATAAAAAAAAACGGCCCAAACTATGAGCCCAATTAAAATAATACCTTGAGTCCATTGAGTTAAAATAAGCTAAGGGCCCAAGCCCATTTCACTTATGCCTTCACCCTAATTTAACTCCCACACCCTATCTCACACACAAAACTCACGCCACACACTCACTCCCTCTCAGCCGCTCACTTTCTCTCGGTCTCCTCCTGCCGCCACCACCGGACGGCAGCCAGTCGCCGGTGGCCGGCGGCTCTGGCCTCCTCTCTCTCTTCTCCTCAACTTCTCTCCCTCTTCCCTCAACTGTTGCCTCCCTTCTACCCCTCTCCTCGCCGCGCCAAGCCGCGGCCGCGCCCCCTTTCCCGGCGACCCTCGCCGCCACCATCTCCTGCCCGGCGTCACCCTCACCTTCCTTCTCTCTCCTGGCCGATGGCAGCACCACCATCGCCGCCCTCGCGTCGACAGCAGCGCAGCCCAGCAGAGACGGACGCACGTTGTTTAGTATGGGGGCACGTGCCCCCACAACTTATTCCTCTTTTTAGTTACATATGTATATTTTTACAAATATCTCAATTACCAATTCTAATTCCAAACTAACTCGGTGCCCCCACTTTTTAATTGTAACTTTAATTGTAACTTTATTAATTTAATATGCATATAAATAAAGGAACTCAATAGGGTATTAGGTTTGCATGGCAGTCAATAGCTACAACCCAACTTTTCAATTAGTGGTGCAGCTACCTTAAAAAAAATGGTAGAAACGAAAAGCACGAGTTATATTAATTGGTTTATTTGCTTATAACACTAGCTCTTATTCTTTCGGTTGCCACTGTTATAGTTGAAAGAGTATTTTTTGCAATAAATGTCATAAAGAACCGTCTACACAATCGGATGAGAGATCAATAGATGAATGATAGTTTGATTGTATATATTGAGAAAGAAATTTTTGATAATGTTGATAATGAGTCAATTATGCAAATATTTCAGTCAATGGAAACTCGTAGGTTCCAATTTTAATAGTAGTAATTTTTTTAACATATTATATATATATATATATATATATATATATATATATATATTTTTTGTGCCCCCGTACCAAAAAATTTCTGGATCCGTCCCTGCAGCCCAGTCATCTCCTCCTTCTGTCGCGACCGGAAACTCACAGCAGCAGTCAACACGATAGCGCCGCCGCCGCCTCTGCTTCTCTCCGCCGCCGCCCCTGCACACGCAGCGGCGTCGTTGCTCCGACGAGCAATCCCTCACCCAAACTTCATCAATTTCCTTTTGTCCATCTAGATTTCTAAATCTGAGTTTCTTTCTTGTAAAAATCAGTGAATATGCATTCTATTCCAATTTCTTATGAATTGATTCATTTATGCAGTGTAAAGAAAAGAAACAGAATTTGTGGGAGTTTTTGGTTTTTGATGCAGATATGAAGATAATGAAGAAAATTGTGAATAAAGCTTTACAAAATAACTAAAATTACCGATTGAGATTTCTGCAATTGGAAGAACCAGGATGAATTATAAAAGACTGAATTTTTGTTGGATTTGTTGGGTAAATGCAGTGAAGTAGATGAGATATATATATACTGGGTTAATACGAAGCATAAATGTGTGGCTGATGAAATGAAGAAGCGTGGCTGAAGCAGAAATCACCAATGTGTGGCTGATGAAATGAAGAAGCGTGGCTGAAGCAGAAATCACCACCGGGAATCAATTACAATTAATTATACTGGGCTATCAGCTATTGGGCTCAAGCTAAAAAAATTCAAAATGGATCAATATGCTATTTCAAATGATTAAAAAAAAACAATCTATATAATTAAGCTCAATTTGCTTTAAACTTCAACCAATAATTGTTGGAATTAAAACAATTTTTCTCCGGGGTGCGAATCGATGTATTTCTAAACTCAATCATTCTTCTAAAATCATATTAAGGAAAATTCGGGGTTTTACAACCCTTCCTCCTTAAAAAAATTTCGTCCTCGAAATTTCGAACTTCCGGGTGTCATTCTCAGCTTATAGCTATCATATACTCCTTGTGGTTCGTAGTGATTCTACTAGAACAATATGCTTGCTTTTCTAATTCTGAATGTCATCCCAAAGGATAAATACTTTCTATGACTGCGAACTTTACTATCTAGTACGTCAATTATATGATCGTACCTTCCAAGTCTTCAGTTGCCTGAGCTGTATGTTGCTGGTTAAGGGCATAAGCTCTGGCCATTTGAAGTGGTCTTTTGCCTCGGTTTCTTCCTTGGTTTTGATTTTGATGCTGAGGGCCTCCCAGTGGTGTTCCTGGGCATTGTCGAGCAAAGTGACCCTTTTCTCCACACTTATATATAATATTATGTTATAAATTCAGTAAATCGATTAATCATATTGATTTTTCGATTTAACCAGCAATTGAATTATTTTTCAAAATATTAATCGAGATTGAATCGATAATCCCAAAAAAATTGGATAATTGTATCTGATTTAAATAACGATTCGATTCGGTACTAACCAATAAGCGATTAGCATATTTAGAAAACACTAAACAATTCGATTGCAGTTTTGTTATTCTGTACCTCAGACAAAGAGTATTTAAAAATATGAACCCTTCGGCCTCGTGATCCATTCCTGCCTAACAAACATGTAGCTAGGATGTATGATTGCATCGACCCAACTTTCATGCAAAAGAAAGAGCATATATATATATGATTAATTAAAGAATATATATCAACTTGACTTAATTTAATACCCGCAATTTAGGTTACAAAAATACCTATAGATGGTCCACATGCATGATAGGTAAAATATAAAAAAGGACAATCTTATTAATGCACTATAAATTTGTCTCGCATCTCATTTTTCTCATATCAAACAAAACATCCTGCAAATATGGGTTCCGACTTCACAGGCCCTTCAACCTTAGCTATACGTACATAACATTATTATTAATAATTGGGAAGCTTCTAATAATTCATCACGGACCAGATTTTTTTTACACGTGGGGACTCAAACCCCCGATTTATTAATTTGAGAAAAAATATCTTATCAATTGAGTTGTATTTCTTTGTCTCCATCATGGACCTAGTTAATTGCACATAAATTATAGAATTTTCTACAAATTCTTATTTTGCACATACACTTTTAAAATTGTATTTAAAATATTCAACTATTAATTTTTTTCTCATTTTGCATATTCGTATATTATCCGACGTAGTGACATGACATAAGTATGTTTAATTGGCATAAATATACTAATGAGTTATAAAGATGACTACATGAAAACAAAATAGAACCGACCTCGTAATGTATATTGGATAGAAATAATGTCGTTTCAGTATAAATTTTGGCCTGAAGATGTATGTGATGATGAGTGAAATACGCACCAGCACTGTGCATAAGACGACTGACATATTTATCTTTATTCGTATTATTATTATTGCTATTTTTAATATTTGGTGCAGCGCTGACTTGACATGCCTGACTTAACCCGACTCTCACCTTGGCAAGCTCAGTTCTGCCTCGGTCCTAATATTCCAGCCATGTCAAACACCATCTCTGACAACTCAATTTCAAGACGAAGAGCAGTGTACCAAGGCTTGGGCCTAATTGCTTGAGTTAATGAGCTCAAGTGTTAGGTTTATTTTGATGCTTATAAATAGGACTTTCATTATTAAATTTGGGGGACTCTCTCTATACAAAATTATATTGTAATAAATGTAATAACTCCGATATATAATGAAAACTCGAGCAACCTCTGTGAATGTAGATCTTCATAATCGAACCACGTAAATTCTCGTGTTATTTTCCGTTTTTAGTTACTATATATTTTTCTGTTGAGATTAATTTTACACTCAATGGTACGAGTATGCATAATAATAATAATAATAATAATAATAATAATAATAATAATAATAATAATAATTAATAGTATAAATTTTAAAATTAATATAAAAAATAAAAATTTATTGAACGCTAATATATTAATATTTTCAATTCTCTACAACTTTTTTTGGTGCTCCCACCATCTCTCTACTTTTATCTATAAAATCCTCTTACAATATCTTGTAGCAACCATCGCCCTTATCCTCATCAAACAATCTAATGGAACACTCTTCCAATATTCTTGCAACATTAATCTTCTTCATTTGTCTCTCCACAGCTTGCAATGGTGCGGTTTTTGACCCATGTTCTTCTCCCGAATCGGATCTATCCGTGATCCACATTTACGGTAAATGCTCACCGTTGGTGTCGCCCAAACCCGCCACTTCATGGGTTGACACCATCCTCACCATGGCCTCCAGCGACCCGAAAAGGGTTTCCTACTTGTCGAGCCTCGTCTCGCCGAAACCCGCCTCCGCCCCTATCGCCCCGGGCCAGGTTATAAACACGGGTAACTACGTCGTCCGGGTCAAGATCGGGACTCCGGGCCAGCTCTTCTTCGTGGTCTTGGACACCAGCAACGACGCTGCATGGTTCCCATGCAGCGGTTGCACCGGGTGCTCGTCCACCCTCTTCGCCTCCAACGCGTCCTCCACCTACGCCTCGTTGGACTGCTCCGTACCCGAATGCACCCAAGTCAGCGGGGTCTCGTGCCCGACGGTCGGGTCGGGTTCGTGCCTCTTTAACCGATCCTACGGCTCTGGGTCGACCCTCTCGGCCACGCTATCACGCGACACCCTCACATTAGGCAATGACGCCATTCCCAACTACGCTTTCGGGTGCATCCACGCGGTCTCGGGCGGGTCGATCCCGCCCCAAGGGCTATTGGGTCTGGGCCGCGGATCAATGTCTCTGCTCTCGCAAACCGGGTCGGTCTACTCGGGCGTATTCTCGTACTGCCTGCCCAGCTTCAAGTCGTACTACTTCTCGGGCTCACTCAAGCTCGGACCGGTGGGCCAACCCAAGAACATCCGGACCACCCCGCTCCTCAAGAACCCGCACCGCCCATCGTTATACTACGTGAACCTGACCGGAGTCAGCGTGGGACGGGTCAACGTGGCAATAGCACCGGAGCTCCTAGCGTTCGACCCGAGCACCGGGGCGGGTACCATAATCGATTCGGGTACGGTGATAACCCGGTTCGTCCAACCCGTATACAACAGCATCCGTGACGAATTCAGGAAGCAGATCACGGGGGCGATAAGCTCGTTGGGGGCGTTCGACACATGCTTCGCAGCGACAAACGAAGAGATAGCGCCTGCAGTCACGTTTCATTTTACGGGACTGGATTTGAAGCTGCCGATGGAGAACGTGTTGATCCACAGTAGCTCGGGGTCGTTGGCGTGCTTGGCGATGGCTGCGGCGCCAAACAATGTGAACTCGGTGCTCAATGTGATAGCCAATTTGCAGCAGCAGAATCTCAGGATTTTGTTCGACACTGTCAATTCTCGCCTTGGGATTGCTCGTGAACTCTGTAATTAGCCTCTGTTTTCCTTCGGTTTGTTCCATGTTGCCTCAACTTTGTATTGAATTGAATTTCTATATATTTCTCACCAGAAACAGAGCAGCTGCTGTTTGCCAATTAATCTCTCTTAATATCTGACATTCAAAGTTGAAATAATAGCTTCCATCAAGTTCTGATTTTGCATATCACCAACAAAATTCAATATTTAGGGGAGTTTATTTTGCATGACACATAAAATGCATGATTGAATATTTTTATTTACAAGAGTAGAATTTCACCAATCTCACGCTTTCATTGAGATAAAAATCAAGCAAAATTAACCTAAATAATATAAATAATCAAGAGCCTTGAAATATTCAAAAGTCTCAATCTATTTAGGTAAATAAAAAATTAGTCTTACTATTTTTATATATCAAAGTTAATCCTTCAAAGTAAATGCTACCACCAAGCGAGATCGAGATCGAGACCAGCCCCTTGTCTTGAGTTGAATTGGAAATTAGGGTAGAGCGACCATTGCAATGAGAAGATAGGTAAAAAGTAATCACTGCATTCTGTCAGATATTCCCATAAATTAAACATTAGTCGGCAATCAAATTATAAGGCCTACTGTTACAGATTCCGTACCAACAAGTGGCTGGAACATTTATATACAACCTAGGAACAACTACAATTACAACTACGAACTATTTCAGACAACACTGCAGATAAGATTCCACTTTAGAGAGAGAAATGCATAAGATTTTTCTTTTCTTTTTTCTTTCCAAAGGGGGGAAAAGAATGAATATTAAGAAAAAGGTCCACCTACAGCTTGGATGGCGACACGAATCAGTCTGAAAGCTCAACACTGAACCAGAAAAACAGGGAAGTGCGAGTATATATGACTCGTACTCGCTGCAGGGAGAGTGTTCCGCTTGTCAAGACAGCCTTTGCGCCTCCCTCGATCCTTGTTCGCATTACAGTAACACAATCACCATTGTTCTTTAGTGCAGCTGGAACTCCATTGGGAGGGCTTGCAGTGGTCACAATGGCATGAGAGAGATGGTCTAAGGGATTCGTCTCGCATTGGAGAATACAGCCATCAATCGTTAGCCTCCCGCTCCTGTGCAGAAGGCAGCAACCGAGCTCTGCTCTCACAGTCAGATTAGCCAGTTTACAAGTAGCCAAGAACTCCAGGGCACTGTAGAATCACAACGAAACTACATTTTCTAAAATTGTTCAAACTGGTAAGGTTCATTCAATTTACTAACCCATAGAATGCTCGACACCAACTGATTAATTTCTAAACAACCACAAAAATATGACCACTGAAAACACATGACTGGTCACTGGAGTATTAACTATTGAACTCGATCATCGTCATATTTCCCCCTTATGGCTTAGTGGTGTGAATCTCAACTGTGAAGTGGGAACCCATAGAATGCATGGAAAGACAATCGTAGTGCAGCATGTAATGCAAGTATATGATGTATATCAGACATTGCTGTTGTGATTATTAGCATGTAATACAAGTATATGTCATATCCAGCACAAAACTCTTTATAAACTTAAGAAAGGAAACTCCAAATGCAGCAAACCTCTCAGAACCACGGGAGCAGATGAGTGTTGTATCATCAGGAAGTTCACCGGCACCGATCTGAGATTAAAAGGTGGAGATAAGGCACTTTTCTGTATTATATGGTATGAGTCAATTGAAAAGGTTAAACAACATAAATCACAAACATAAAGACATCCTGAAACCGAACCCCACATATAATCAATCACCCATTATCAGACTCTCAGATGAAAGTAAGGTAAAAAGAGCGAGGATGACAGTATAAAGGATGACCACCTAAACATATTTAAAGAAATTCAACAAAGGAATATGAATGTGAACAATAATAACAAACCAACAAAATTAACTAGGAGTTACCAATAGGTAATCGAGCAATAAGGGGAATAATGATTTCTGTCTATTTTAAAGTTTTATAACGGCATTCTTTTTGGACAATAATAATAACTTTAGCAATCGTCATCTCTGCAACTAAACAGAAAAGTCCAAACTTTGAGTATGAATTTTAGGCATGTCATAATAGAATAAAGAAGTTGGCTGCAAGGCTAAATTTGTATACCTATTACCTACCAAATATTCATTGTACTTTTCCTCTCCCCCTCTTACAGAACCTTATCTTATCACATCGATCAATTATGTTCGGCACACTTGCGTGTAATGCTCCTAAATACAGAAATTGGTGCTGTGGTGGAAGCATATATTTTTTGCAACTTTTGGTACCAATGCAAGTGATTTTCTTCAACCACATTTCTGTATTTCATATTGATGATCGCCTTTGATGATCGTACACTGCTCCTTATCCAGAACAAAAGATAGAAACGAAGATAACAGCACGACACACACACTGTTCTAAGCTCAACATACAAACAGATATGTCTAAGGCAAACTCCACCTTTCTCAGACATACCAGAAATGGAAACAAAGATGAGACAAATGACAGGAGATTATGGAATAAACTCCAAATATACGGCAAAGGGCTCATAAATTACCAGACAAAGAGGCTTTTTGATCTGAATATTGGACGTGCGGTGAATCCCTCCAGCTGCAATCAATATAGTGTCCCCAGGCCTGCAAATCATTAAGCTGAAGAGTTTTTCCTTTCCCTAGTAGATTCGTTCCCCAACACTCAACATCAACATATGAAGCTTCACTGACCTTGCCGCAGAGACGGCTGTCTCAATATTGGGGTAAACTCCAGGCTCAGATAAATCATTGACAGACCTATCAACTCGCAACCAAAGCCGAGGGTGGCATGCTAGGAAACGCCATCTGCGGCAAACGAGGGCGGTGTTATACCGATCTGCAATCTCAACAAAAAATCATGACAGAATACTACCATAATTGAAATGTATGCACATCTAGGATGATAGAGAGATTTAGAATCCCATTAGGCATGGCCTAAGGATGGACAAAGTCGCAGAGACCGCTACTCACACTCGATTATTGCAAAAGTACCCCCATGAATTTACCATATCCATATACGAACTTTTTAAGTCTACCGAATGAAAAATGAGTTAAATACGTGTGAAATTAACAAAAACTTCGAAACTTGAATAGGGATATAACGGATACAAACGATTATCTACTCACAAAGTTGAAACTTTTATACATGAATACCTCACCAAAAATCAAGAAGTGCAAATGAAGAATCTTTACTATAATTAAAATCGATATACACACCTTGTTACCAAAAGCCAATTAAATTTAAGTACAAAAAAGAATATTGGCGTTCAATCAGCAAAAAAAAAAAAAAGAAGCAAGCTTGTAACAATTACACTACTTTAACTTCAACAATCCAACTATAATAAACAAAAAACACATCTGTTTCGGCAGTTACACTATATAACTCGAATTTCTCATCAAATTGCCGCATAATAAACCAAATTAACGTTCGAAACGACTTCAAACATAACTAAAGATATTCATAATACGGATTCAAAGAAACAATTGACTCACAAAATCAGTAATTCAACCAATAATAAATAGCTTAAATATCATAGGAACAATAAATCCATACCTGGAATGGGGCAGAGGAAGCTGAAAATTAGCATGAGACAGCCATCGTCAAGATTATTTATTTGACAATTGTATGCATTCTTGCCGCGCTTTGCTAATTTCTTGAGCTTCGGCTGCCCTGCCTCCATCTAAATCAAGCTTTCACCGAGAAATGAAAAAAAAATTAGGGATTTTTAGGTATGAAACAAAATTGTTTCTTTCAAGCGCTAGAGAAAGGGGATTTTAAATATCCTTTTCTTTTGCATAAAATACATTAAATAAATATCTTTTTCTTTTTTTTGACAAAAGGGGATATTGTATTTGTATCTAATAGAATACCTGTATTAACTATTATCAATTGGGCTGTCAACGAAGGTGCGCAACAGACATTTGTTCGCAGCCCAACTCAGTATTGACTTACAATTGGACATTTGTTCAAAAATTACCTTTTTTTGTAGTCCTTATCTAAATAATAATTGTAAATTTATTATTGTTTTATAAATTTAGCTTCCAAATTAAAATACCTAATTATATAGACTTGATAGCTGACCTGACAGAAAGGGTACCACATTGAGTAAGGAGGTCATAGTGGGGTGACTTGATAGCTGACTTGATATTTTAAGTTTTGATTTTTGTATTTTTCATTTAAATTTAATTGCATAAATTTAAATAACACAATTATTTCAAATTTAAATTGCATTAATTTGAAAATCCTAAAAATTATATAAATCTTAAAAATTTAAAAATATATTCTAAAATAACTATTCCGGCCCTAGAGGTTCGAAACGTGCTCGATCAAATCATTTTGGAATTGAGCATGCATATGCCTATCTTGGAGAAGTGCATCTCTATGCACATATTGCTCAAAACAAACCGGAGTTACTCGAACACTCTCCATCGAGTCACTGCTAGACGCCCCGTGACCTGTGTCGTCATCTCTCAAATGGGTAGCTCTTTCACCTTCGTTCTCCATAATCATATTGCGGAGAATGATGCAACACATCATGATGTCCGGATGTTCGACGTACCAACCCCGCGCTGGACTTCGAATGATTCCCCATCGAGCTTGAAGCACTCCAAAGGCACGTTCGACATCCTTCCGTGCCGATTCTTGCATCTTCTTGAACATCTCCTCTTTTGAATTGGTCGCCATCGGCGGACTCTTGACGAAGCAGCACCACTCTGGATATATGTTGTCGCACAAGTAGTAGCCCATCTGGTAGTAGCGCCGGTTGGCCTCAAAGATCACCGGTGCCGCCGTTCCATCCAACACATCGGAGACACAGAGGCGATTGGTTCAGAACGTTGATGTCGTTGTTCGAACCGGCGACGCGAAGGCATGCCAAATCCACAAATCGTGGGATCCAACGGCCTCCAAGATCAAGGTGGGCGGATCCCCTTGATCACCGCGTGTATATGCGTCGTGCCACGTCTTTGGGCAATTCTTCCACACCTAATGCATACAATCAAGACTTTCGAGCATCCCGAAAAATTCGTGTCGCGCCTCGTGCATCTGAAGAAGGTGTTGGATGTCCGCCGCCGTAGGACGTTGAAGATACTCGGCTGCGTAAGCCCGGATGACAGCCTTGCAGAATTTATTGAGGTATAGACGCCCCGTCGTGTCGGCGACCTTGAGATACTCGTCAAAAGTATCCGCACTGATGCCGGTGGCTCCGTGCATTTCTGCAAAGGCGTGAGAAAGTCCCGACCTCGTGCATCATGGCTCATCTGGAAGTAAGTATCTTCACCTTGCACAGCATCGACGATGCGCAAGACCAACTCCTTCTGCATTCGAAAACGATGTTGGAAAAATGTAGGCCCGTATGTTGCAAGGTGATTGAGTAATCCTTTTGGAGGGTAGTTTCCATAATGTGTTAACCAATGGAGGGTTTGTTATGTAGTTCATCTGCAATACTAGTAGTTTATGGATTTGTTTTAATATGAATGCATGATCATGTTATAAGTAATCAATTTGGTCGGTATATTTTATATTGGTTATGCTCTTCAATTACCTTTATAATGACTGAGCCTACGTGATTTTTTGGCATGTAAAAGTTATATTAAATGCAGGGGCCACGTATGTACGTGTACTAATAATGCTTACAACAAATTGAAATTTTCAATCCTTTTCCTCATATCATGTTGAACAGTTTCACAAAGATTGGCTTCTCCCAGTTAAACCAATTCGAAGACAAAATAATTTTCTCTTCAATAAAATATTGCCTTGAAAAGCTAATTAATATTACTTGAAATATACAAATTAGATGTAATTATTGAGATTCGCAAATTCAAAGATGATTAGTGTGAAATCAATTACGAATTTTCAAAATCAAGTTGGATCAATGGCTAGTAATTTCCATATTCTCGTTCTCTCGATGAAGTAGTTAAATCTAGACAAAAAGAAAACATAATTTTTTACAAATTTTAATAACCTATTCAAATTAAAATCACATTTTTCATGATATTAGGCCCTTCGGAATATCTTGTTACAAACTTAAAATTAAGGTACATATAGAATATTTGTTAATAAACCAGAAATAACGATAGTTAAAAAACTAATCATAACAAATGTTTTCATATTATTCTCACATTCCTTAAGTTTGATGAAAAATATATTAACAAAATAGTCTTACATTTAAAATGATCATGTTTTTAGTTGATTTCATTTTAACACATAGGATAACACCAAGGAACGAGGACACTTCCACAGAAACGATAAATCTGTGATCGCCACAAATATAAACCAAACCTCACGTCCGGACCAGAGGGTAATAAAAAAAAACCAGCGGTTTCATCAATACTTTGGCGCCGAAATAGTCTTCATGATATTTGTAAACAAATCAAAGTAAGAGGAGCAAGTTACCTTAGCGAAACCTTTTTTCTCCAACTCTCTACAAGCATAACCATGTCGCAAATACCGCGCCGGAGTCGCCACCCTACCAACATCTTCGATTCCGACGATGCGCATTCGTCACACCATTTGCAGACTGAAAAACCACGAAGCATCTTCACTCTTATCGACGAGTACGTTGACGACACTTCTTCGGTTAAATCGATGCGCATGGAAACTTAAATGCTCCAACAAGATAACTCCCCTCTTGTTCCGGTGGTCGATGTTCATGACTCAAGTGATGGCGAGGATGTCCATGACCCAAGGGCTACCGTCTACCCCGTGCAAGTCTTGCAAGAAGGGGAAAAAAAAAGCTAAAATGGACGAAAAGACAGTGGCCAAGGTTTTCTTGAGATACTCCTGAAATGTGGAATCTGTTTCTCCCCCACATCTGATGGCAAAAGCCACTATCCTCAGTAAGTTTAATAATCTATTTTTCGTAGATAGTAATATGTACGTGATCCTTTATTGTGGTTAAATTTATTCGGTACAAACGGCTTCCGTTGTGTTAAATTTCTGAGTTTTGTAATGTGTATGAATCTCATCTGTATTTTTCGTATGGCATGAAACCACATTTCATGGATTTACCCTTATCATAAGCATGCACGTGTTATTCTCATTTAAAAAAGACGACGTAGCCATTTCTTGTATACCAACCACAATATTTGCATGTACATTAAATGTCGAAGTAAGTATATGTTACACCATGTATAAAATTACTAAAAACCCTATGCCATAACATATTTATGATTCGCATATTGCAGTTCACTAAGATGTGGGCACATCTATGGAAAAATATGCATAAAATCATAGCTGGAAGAGAGGACACCATCTATTGTAAGTGACGAAACAACTTTCAAATGCATATTTGGTATATATTATAGCATAAACATCTGCACGTATGAACAAATTTCTTATGAGTGTTTCATATATGTGCAGTGTCCTATTTGCAAAAAATTCTCAAATGTAAGTGAGATGATCAAACTGCATGGTTCATCTACAAGAAATGATGTTGTAAGTCCCAGTACTTAATTATTTGTAACTATTTCAACCCTTATATATAAAAAAATTATGAACAAATTTAAAAAAATAATTTATTTCCTCCTTATTTCCAGATTGAGGATGCACCGACAAAGGTAAACGGGGTGGACAAAATGAAGAGGGAGTATCTCCAAGACCTCAAAAGCAGCCAGGAGGTTTTATTCGTTTACTGGAATTAATTTTTACTCCGAAAGCACCTGTATATTCTCCTGTCATAGGTATAACTATAGTATGGTGTTTACACTAATGTTACCTCATTTTTTGGATTTTTAGCTCATAGACCTGTTGTTGGAGTGTGTTCAGCGAACTGGTGACCAACTGAAAGCTGAGCGGGGAATTTGCCACACCTTTTAGTGGGCAAGGAAATTTTTTTGGGGGTAACCTTTTCAACCTCCTTAGTCACAACAGATGTACATCAGTTGAGCTTTATATGTCATAATAACCTAATCATTTGTTTCATTGCAGGAATTAATCGTGTTGCGAAGCATCTCAGGAGGCTATGCTAATCAATTATGTATATTCAGATTTTCGGTGAATCTTTTTATGTCTATCGTACCTAGATTTCATGGGAATTTACTACATATGTCTAGATTTCATGGGAATCTGTCTCTTAACATCCAACTACAAATCTTTCATGAGTCATGGAACCTCTATTTTTTGTAATATTATTGGCTGCAAACATGATTATGAAGTTAAGTCATATTATCCTGAAAGTTATTCGTATTATATGCTTCTTAATTGATCTGAAATTTATTGGTATTATATGCTTGTTAATTGATCTGAAAGTTATTGATATTGTATGCTTGTTAATTGATTTGAAATTTATTGTCAATTGTCGTGCTAACGTAGTATACAATATTTATTCAATGATGATTGGTTATTTAGCAATTGGTGGTCATGCGATTAAATTGTGTAGTTACTTTAAGGGGGTTTTATATGGAGCGACTAATTTGAAAAGGAAATATTAACAAACATACTGCCCAATATGTATGTTTTATGTTGGCCCAAATATAATAAAGAAAAATAATATGGAGGACTCAATAGAACAATTAAATTTGTACTAACCATAGGCCCATTCAAATCGTAAATAAACATCAATTAAGGGCTAAACGTGGATTTGAAAGTTATTTACAATTAACAATGTATTATATTCCCTTTCATATTACTTAATCTAAATGATTCTCAATATCATGCAACCTTGTCATTAAATAAGATCAACTACACAAATAAATTTCGCTATTCAGTCCACACTTCCCCTATTTGACGACAAAAACCAAACCAATAATCATCGACTGAGTATGTTGACGACAATATATGCCTGGGGGTATTAAGAATGTGTAGTAGGGTATTTCATATGTCGTATAATTCTGTGGGGTAGTATTCTGTATATTTTGGTTGTCTCATCTTTCGTCTTAACATGCCCCTTCTCTAAATTTAATGAATCATGTATTGATGTGAATCTTATAATTTTATATGTACTAATCTTACGCCCTTTATCTGAAACATGAATGATGTCTTACGGAGTCTACTTCATTTCACATGAATCAACATTTACATATTTGTATTGCTAAGACATTTGAAGACGAATACCAAAATGACAACTCTCACTAACTAAATCGAAAATGATATTCACATCACTATTTTAACAACTCTATCCAAATTGAAGATGATCACGTCTTCCATTTCTCATAAACAGAATACTGATCATGTATAACGCACGTAATTTCACACAAATTTAGAAGTCCCAATTCAAATAAATCAACCAACTAGGATACTATATCAAAATAACCAGACACGAAATAAAGTAAGAAATGAAACAACTTTAAACAAACTATGTAACCATAACTGAAAAATATGTCCACATACAAACAACATGATAAAGGAGTTCCCAGCTCAAAACACATAAAGTGCTATCGAAGAAAGACAAAAGAAAAAATCCAAACGAACATAAATTACGTAAATAATGTCACAAAATCGTTACCTTTACCATTACTGACGCCATTGAAGTTTAATCAATAGAAAATCGATCAGACGTGCCATGAACATTATGGCTAACTATATTGGATGTTGACAAAGTTCGGCATGTTTTGAGACTCCTCAAAATCTACAAAACCCAAAGAAACCGAAAGGTTAAATAATAAAATCTGGAAATAATGAAACTAAACAAGGTAGTGACTCACCATTGACATCCCAATGTTTGCTAAACATCATCTTCCAATACAAACGTTTTTTTTGCTTGAAATGAGATTGTTTATCGACCAATGCAATGGCTATTTAAAAGTTTACAAGACGGTCTTGCATTGGGATTAATTTTTGAACCCTTTTCTCAACATTTTAACTTCTTCCATCAAACTGGTAATACGTTCATTGATTGTATTCTGACAAATCTCGTCCTCCTTGAACTCTGTCAACAAATCATAAACACGATGTATGTTGTGGTTCACAAAAATCATATGAATGAACTTGTTTGGTCCTGAACAATCAATAGAACGCTGACTCAAAGGTATACGGTCCTTTGACACTCTCTGCCACCTACTTAGCAACATTTCATCCGACACCCTATCCAACTTCATATTAAAATAAATTCTAAATAGGTGACGGCAAATCACACCTTCTGTCTCCCACATATGGCATGAACATGAACCTATTTTCATTGCCTGGTGAACTTAATAACACAGTAACCTTTACACGCCGTTTTCGAAAAAACCTTGAACTCCAGAAACTCATCGTTCAAATCTAGAGGTTCTTGAGTCACTTTGGCCAATACATAATTCAAAGCTTCGTACTCGAGTGACTTTAATATATTTCGGGTACAAACTTCCCCAATTTGCAAGAGAATTTCAATAGATTGTATGAACATACCGGGCATACCTCGACAGAGAGCATCCTCATCGAACTCTTGCCTACGCCAATTTCTCTGCATTCTCTCAAAACCTATTACAAATTCGTGGATACTAGAAGTCGATCGGCACAACTCTTTAAGAATCCTGTTCGTCACTTCACTCTAAGGCGTTGCATGCAATCCACCGGTAAATCTATCTCGGGTGAAAGTGGACGACCATCGCTTTCTTAACTTGTACATGCTACTAAACCACCTATTGCCCAACAATTTGAACTCTTCCATCATACTTGCCCAAGTGGATTCACACTCTTCATCGTTCTCACATCCATTCATGCACCAGTACCACAAAGTTTTAAAATATTTATCGTGGTTAAGCCTGCCAAACTCCTTCTCGGCGTTTTTGTTTATATGATATTGACAAAGTTTGTGTTCCGCATCACGAAAAGTAATGTCGACACCATTCATAAGAGCTTGATCTTGATCGAAGAAAATTATGGAATGATCTTTATGGTACATGGACTATAGAAAGGTAGCAAACAACCACTCGTACGACTCGGTTTTTTCATTGGACAAAAAAGTAATTGCGAACATCACATTCGTCTGATGATGATTTATTCAAACTATAGGGACATAAATCAAGTCATACTTATTAGTTTTATATGTAGCATCCACAGAAATCACGTCACCAAAGTGTTGATAATCAACGAGGCATCTACTATCCCTAAATAAGAGGTTTTGAAGCCACCCATGGAGATTCAACATCGGATGGACAAGTTCATGGTTGTGCTCTTTCGAGAACAAAGTAACCACCCATGGAGATTCAACATCTGTCCGGCTAACACATAGCTTGGCTTTGCAGTTGCACCTGTAACTGTGCTTTTTGAATGCGTCTAATCTACCATTTGAGGCCTTGTTATCAGATCGTCCTTCGCACGAACAATGATAAACCTTCGAAGATACGTTCTTTTGGTCATTGAAATAGCCTTGCATTCCAATCCTAACAGAAAAACCAATCATCCGTGCATATGTCGAATATAACACAAATACTTCCTCTAAGGTGTCAATAGCACATCCAACATTAATCTTAGCTTCCACTTCAAGTAATGTCACTATGTTCTCCTTACAACTAACTGCCCCAACATCTTCACCAATAGCTTCATCTCCGTTGCCATTGATACTACTATCCCATTCTACACTTTCTTCGAAATTTCTAACAGTGGATTCCTCAGTCTCAGCTGTTGGAAACCCCATGGAATATCATGTCTTGTTTTGATGATACCCCTTAGGTTTTATTTGTAATAGACTAGAACTGTTTTGAACTCAAGTGTTAGAGTTCGTTTCTAGTTTAGGTTGCGGTTCTGAAGACTGAAGACTGAAGAACGAAGGACTGAAGACTGAAGACTGAAGTTACCAACTGAAGAATCAGTTTGGAACTGATTACTTAATGCGTACTCCGTGGACTCAGCGGACTGATACTAAAGTCAAGTATCAGTTAAACATTATTCCTGACGTTCAAAGAAAGCCACGTGCTCACATAGTACAACCGCATTAAAAATGCAGAGATCTCAATATCATCCATCTCTGCAGAGGTCATTCCTATTTGGTGGCTACTTTATCAGAGACGTCGCATCTCCAGTTCATCAAGATAGTCGTTCCCACCAAACAAGGAACCTCGAAGATTGAAGTCTCAGCCCAAATTCAAAAAGCTCTCAAACGAAAGAAATCTTGAAGACGTTCTCCGCCAACGGACCTATTCAAGATCTCTGCTATAAGTAGCGCTCGAGGATCAACTTCAATCTTCACCGATTCAACAACATAAGCTGAAGCTCTGCCAAAATTGCTACTCAGTCCAAAGCTTAAACTCCCCAAAGCTTGAATCGCAGAA
Source organism: Salvia miltiorrhiza (assembly GCF_028751815.1). Classification (NCBI taxonomy): domain Eukaryota; kingdom Viridiplantae; phylum Streptophyta; class Magnoliopsida; order Lamiales; family Lamiaceae; genus Salvia; species Salvia miltiorrhiza. The sequence continues at coordinate 18,400,471 of NC_080387.1, read as the reverse complement.
GAGAATTCCAAAGCCAAAATCAGTCACTACTGATTACACACATTCTCTTAGACCTTAGGCATATATCTGTTTACCCAGAAGCCCAGGTCAAAACTTGCTCCAAAGAACTTGTTCTTTGAAGTCTAGTTGGCAAGTTTTTCAAACCTCCTTTCGAGAGAAAGAAATCGAGTGTTTGAGTGAAAAAGGAGTTCAGGAAGGTACTCTGACTCCGTGAGATCCTAGTGCAAGGTCGTGCTAGGAGTGAGAAATCCGACACGAGTGAAGTGTGGGTATTGAATAGTGGACTCTTCAGTGAAACGGTTGTGTGCACCCGGTAAGCACACGGTTCAGTTTGCAGTGCACCAGTTAAGCACTTGCGGAGTGGATTGTTGATCTGATCAACCGACCGTGGATGTAGGAAAGTATTTTCCGAACCACGTAAAAGTCTTTGTGTTATTTACAGCTTTCAGTCTTTACATACTTACTTGTGTTCTTATCTTTGATAAACTGAATACTGAATAACTGCAAAGAGAAACCTAAGACTAACAACGTGCTCAACCGAGGCTATTAGGAAACAAAGTTATTTTCGCTGCGTGTGATATCAGTCTGACTGATCTATCCTCTGATAGTCAGAAAGATTTATATCATCTCTGTTTTAGCAAACTCGACTGAAGCCCTTACATGCATCAATTAAGTTCTAGCAACTTAACTGATAACTCCTTACTGAAGAGTTTTCAGTATCAGTCGTCAATCTTGTTCGGTCAAAACTATTTTCAGTCAACAGGTGTCATAGTTTGCGTGTAAAGTTTCATTTTGATCTCTATCTTGAGATCCCTCTGTTTTTAGAGGAGAAGAAAATAGCCCATAGGTGTATTTCCCCCCCCCATACACCTATTCGAGACCCTCCGGACCTAACAATTGGTATAAGAGCAGGTTGTTCGCAAGAACAATCTATTTCTGACTAGGTTCTAACTGAACTAGATCCTACTGAGGGTAATTTGTCTTTGATCAAAATCTTCTCTCAAGATTCATCTTGAGACTGCATGTTCGGTGTTTCCTTCTTGTTCCCTGTGTATTTCTCCTTCTCTTTTCATGAACAGGATCAAGAAAGACTCCTCCAGCGATTATGTCCATACATACTTTCGAGGAGTCAACGGACTTGAGATTGGGACATTGGATTCTGACCACGACGTTAAACTCATCTTCCCAGAAGAAAATCAGAGTCCAACCCACTCACAGTCAGAATGAACGAACAGATATGATCAACTTCGACAAGAGTATCAAAACCTAAGAATGAGATTTGAAAATCTCCTTAGGGAGCACAGACAGATCATCAGATAGATCGATCATGTGCTAGACGCTCGAAGGATCATCATGCGTTACATATCAGACGAAGACGAAGCTGATAGAAGGAATGTTCAAGAGCGCAGACTGATCAACAGGCTGAAACTGCTTCAGTCTCAGAGACAAGAACTTCTGGCACGTCTTGAAGAAACAGAGACAGAATTCAAAAGGACGTCAGAAGTATTTGAAGAAGTGATTCATGAAGAAACACATCAGATCAAAAGAATGACGAAACTGGAGAAGAACGTGCAACAACAGTCGACAGGTGTACAACTGAAGGAGAATCAGTCATCCATTTAAGGAGGAACTTCCACTACAGTCAATGACTAATCTAGTGCTAGTCACTGTGTAAGCTTCTCTCAAACAAACTTACTTGAGATAATGACTGAGTTTTCTTACTTATTTCGACTGATGTATTTGTCATAGGCTGATGTGTCATTAAATATACTTTCTCCATTTCTTGTTAAAAGACACAAAGAAATTCCATTTAATTGTGGTTGTCACACGATCACACGTTCCTCCCTTTTTACTAACAAGCGGATTGATCCATGTGCCACGTTTTCATTTGCTCGGATTTCAAAAGTTTATTGAAACCGCCTCTTGCACGTTCCTCCAAAATTCTCTTCAACATCGTTTCATCTTCTGCATAAGATTTGCTCAATCTCAGAGAAATCATTCACTTCATTTCACAATTGTGTTTCCTCTCGATTTCTCACCACTTAATCCACAGTTCAATCTCTGTGAGATTTTCTTCAAGATTCTTGCAGAAACTCTTCTCTAAAATTTCCAAATGGCGAAAACCACAAAATCCGTCTCTCAACAAACAGTATGTTACGAGTCCTTAGTAACATCTGAGATGCTACAGAATCTTGCTGAGTTTGACAAGATCAACGAAATCTTGGAACGTCATGGATGGACCAATTTCCTTCAAAGCGCACCAGAGTTCCTTCTCGACAAGCCAATCATCAGAGAATTCTACGATAATATCGAAACTGATAAGCCGACTGGTGACTTCACGACAGAAATTCATGTCTTCACCAACGAAGATTTCTCAGAATCGACAAAGGTCTCCATCAACGTTTCTCAAGCGGCAAGAGAACTGTTCAATCTTCCTACGGAAGGTCCAGCTCCAGTCTTTGTCGATAATGAAGCCACCAATCTCAAGAGAGATACATTGATAAGTGACGCACCTGTCGACCTCAATATCATAAATGTCTTGAGCATGTCTAGACTACATCCTCATCTCAGACCAATCGCCAAAATGATCAAGAGATGCTGGTTTGGAATTCTTGGATCCCCTGGTCATCTCTCAAGACCACACAAACTGGTGTTGATTGCTTTGCTGCAAGAAGACCCATTCAACTGGAAAATGGCCTATCTTCAAATTCTTGATGAAGAAAAGAAGGAATCTCATTCTACCAAGCATCTTAATCAAGGAACGAGAGTTTCATCTCTGATCCTTCACAGTGTGAAAGGAATTCGATGCTTCTGGAAGAACACCACTCAAGTGTCTTCTACCATATATCTTTTTGAAGGACAAAAGAGCTCAACCAAATGGACAACCAGTCTGATGAGTGAAACCCCTTTCTCCACTGTTGAGCCACACTACAGAACTTGAGGTTCAATCAAGAAGAACCTTGACAGTTCTTCATCTCCAGTCAAGATCTTGCTTGACTCTCCTAAAAAGTCTCTTAATGAGGATCCTGAAGAAACTGCACAAAAAGCCTCAGAGGAAGTGCAGCTTTGTGCAGTTTTCAGACGCTGAAACTCCTCAACAACAGCCATCTTTTGTTCCTCCACAACGCCAAGAGGAATGACAGTCAAAAGAGTTACAAGCAGCCAACAAGAATAGAGATCATTCAGAGGAAAATGTTCCTCATCTCAAAGGATTCTTCCAATACTGTATTGAAGGGTTCAACAAGAAAGTGAAGTTCGCAGAGACTGCTGATATCAATGTTGCATCCTCATCCTCTGTAACTCCTATCGCTCTTCTCAGTAACTACGTGACACTTCTGGTTCAACATTGTGTCACAACCACATTTTTCGCACTCATGGCAACCCAGAATCCTGAAGAGTTTCAGGACCTCATCAATTACTTCTTCCTCATCTTTGTCAAGACGATGCCCAAGTCTCAATTTCAGGAGATTGATAGAGTTCTCAATAATGAGAAAATGGATGCTCTAGAGAGCAGTGTCTTAGAGAAATTCAAAGTCACTAATCTCTGGGATGCAATCCACGACTGGTCGCCCAATTTCAAACAGTACCTGATTTTCAAAGGTCTTCTCAAAGAAGATGACATTGAGGGTACTGAAACCCACCATGAGTCTCCACCGCAACAGACTGCTCCCTCCGACGCAAGAAATGACGACTCAACTGACAAAGATCAAAGATCTACAAGGCCTTTCACTGAAGAAGAAATTGAAATGTTATATGAAAGGCTGATCATTCAGGAAGAGGCGACGTATGAGCTCAAAGTCAAACTGGCCTTCCTCGAATCAACTGTCACGCATCTTCAACAGCAGCTGGGAATTCAAACCGAGTCCAGCGCTGTACCTGAATCTCATCACAAAGACAAGCAAGAAGAAGACAGGAAGGGAAAAGGGAAACAAGTTGAAGGACCAACTGAAAGTTCTCCGAAGAGACAAAGCAAGAAGCTCCGCATCAACTAGTGACAAAGGAAGGTCAATGAATGTCAACTGATTTAAACTTCTTATCTAAATGATGTTCCTAGACAGTTCTGTCAAATTCCTCCTGCTCTGTATTTCCATGCATTTTGCAACTGTTGATGAATTCCAAACTGTCTGATTTTTGCTTATACTCAATTTTTTTTTTTGGCTTTACTGCTTTGTTGATAATGGATTATCAAATTTAGGGGGAACTCTGTTTGAGTGATTATCAGCTATTGACTGTTTTCCTAACTGATTGTAGGGAACTTGCATAAATTGGCTTTTACCTTGGCTGATAAAGATAATAGGGCCTGTGCGTAAGAATGATTGACTGGTGACTGAATTTTACTTTTAGGACTTTTATTTCTGAAAACTCTTTTTGGACTTTTCTTTTCAAATCAGTGCATATCCGGGGTACGCCGCCTATTTTCAATAAGAGATTGCATCAAATATTCCTCATTATTTTGAATCTCTTTTTGAGGTTCTCCTCTGACGAGCATTTATTACGGACGTCAAATTTCATTAAATTCAACTTGGCGCGCAGAATTCAAACCGCCCATGTCTTTTCAGTTGCCCTAGTAACAGTCCATCATCCACGATCACACTGCATCACGTTCTGCACACTGTCTCCACTACTCACGTTCTTCATTATCTCCTTCATCACTTTCACCATATCTGCTGCATTCTTCTAACTCCTGAATCCACAGCATCCTACTGTGAGATTGCTCTGCACAAACTTTTTTTCTTTTCAGTTCACGCATCAGAAATGGCTAGAACCAACACAAAGAAGAACAACAACAAGGAGGAAGCCCCAATAAAGAAAGAGATTAGATACGAACAATCGGTGGACATCGACTCATTCAAAAGGAAGCCAGAATATGCTAGAGTTTCACAAATCCTTAATCGACACCAATGGACGGAATTCGTCACCAAGGAGGCGAAATACCTTCTCTCAGATGCAGTCAGAGAATTCTATCAAAATCTCAAATTCAACAGTGCCGGAGAACTCATCTCCAAAATCAGCGTGTTCAACACACCAGACTTCACCACGGGACAGAAAGAGGCTCTTAACGTCTCTGAAATTGTCAGAAAACTGTTCGTGCTACCGAACAGTGGAATTTCCTTTTCAAGCCTGTCAGATGGAGCAACAAATGAAGTTCTTAAGTGTGCATTAAAGACACAGACTGAAACATCAGAGGGAACTCTCACTCTCTCTCACCTCAAGCCCGAATTCGCGATGCTGGGCAAAATCATCCAGAAATGTTGGATAGGGGCAACAGGAACCCCTGACAAAGCATCGCAACCACAAAAGAATGTGATGGCAGCCCTTCTGAAGGATGAAGCCATCAACTGGGAAGAAGCTTATCTGAACCTTCTCTACAACGAGGCACACAACACAAGGCCAGCAACGATGGTTCGACAAGGGAACAAGGTGTCCCAGATCATCATTCATTGAACACAACATCACAACAAATTGTACTGGCCGGAGATGATTACATTCACGGACAGTCTGCGACTTTTCAAAGTTGCAAAAGGAGGACCCAAACCTACTCCTAAATCAAAGGTAATCCTTATCTCCTCCCCTCAGTCTTCTGCATCAGATGTCCCTGAATCTCCCACTTCAAATCCCTCTATACACACAAATGTGCCCCGTCGTTCCCGTTCCACCCGCCCCCAAAAGACATCCAAGAAAATCTCCAAATCAAAGCCAAAAATTGCCTCCAGAAAGCCTATTTCTCCGAAATCCAAAGGCAAAGCGGTCTTAGAAGTTCTCCCTGAACCAGCTCCTACTGGTTTGTCTGAGAAAACTCAAGCACTCACTGAACTGCAGTCCGAAGCTCAACAAGACGCAACAAATCACCTCCAACATCTCTTTGGTGATTTTGATGCATCTCTAGAAGTCTATCAAAATCTTCATAGACTTCTCACTTATACTTTCCTGAAAACGGCACCCTGCCCTCAGGTCAACAGCCTTCAAAACTCAGAGGCTGAGAACTCGTTTGAAATTGAAGAGGCATCATTGGTCAGCCTCTTTCAAATCACGAGAGTATGGGATGTAATCTATGGATTTGATAGATTTGCCATGGATTATCTGGACTCCTTCGATCATTCCAGGCATCCAACTTCATTCAACAACGATGCTGGCACATCCAAAGGTTCTGAAGAGCCTACAATCACTGAAACTGTAGCTGATTTACTCATAACATCGCCACATCGTCAGGATCCCTCTCCTGAGATCCTTCCCCAAGAAGCACCTGCATAGAAGACTGCTCCTCAAGCGAAATTTGCAGCTGACTTTGCTTCTTCTGAACAACTGATGACTGATCCAATCGGTCAGGTGGATTTTGAGACCTCAACTATTCTGCGAACCACAGTTGAAGATAACCAAATTGGTGTCATTGACGTAGATGCACCTTTCTGCTCATCGCCTACAGTAGAGATGAAATCAGCTAGCAACGCTGATCTATCTTCCCCTGAAGGTCAGGTCGAGGACATTACAGAGACTCCTCAACCATCTTCACCACCCCTCTTCAACACTGATGAGCCCACTCCTTTAGAGAGCCTCAATGTCAGTCAAGAACGGGAAAGCACTCAACTGCCTACTGAAGAACAAGCTAAGTGTTCTGCTCCTCTGAACATTGCCGAGGCCTCCACCTCAGAAACTCCCTTTACCGATCAGCAAGCTCCTGCCGATTCAGAAACTCCGATAGAACATGTTGAACTTCCACGACCAACTGGACCTGTTCTATTTGATTTTGACGAAGAAACTGATGAGCTCCTCACAGTCTGGAACAGCAAAAGACTGCTTAAGACTCAGTTTCTGATTCCTAAAGGTACAACAGATCCAGTTCCTATCCTGCTCGAGCATATCTCCAACCAACAGTATGAAATCGAGTCGCTCCAGCATGAACTCGATCGTCAGAATATCTACGGAGCCAAGTTTGTGAAGAAGCTCCAAGATGTTGAAAAACAGGTGACTGATGACATGATTCATCATGCCAAATTGATCAATGATCTTAAGATTGCTTTAAAGAATGATGAAATAGATCTTATCAATTTTAAGAAGGAGATGATTGATCCGACCAAAGGCCTTCCCAAAATCAGGAAGGATCATAATGACCTGCATACTTATTTACTTGAAACAGAGATCAAGACAAAGCTGCAACTTCAGTCGTTCCAAACTCAATTCGACAAACTGCGGCTTAAATTTCTGAAGGATTTCGTGCTTTCAACTGACGCCAAGATGCTTGTGGCAGAAGAGATGCGTCCTGTTCTGGGTCGCCTTGCCGCAGTTGAACAACAACTTCAACGTCCCCGAGAGTCCCCTGACTCTGCCCTCCTTCAGAAGATGTTTGACGATCTTCAAGAGCTCAAAAACCGACTCCCTCCTAATGATGCCAAAAAGGGGGAAGAGTATTTGGAATCTTTCTTACCTAAAGAACTGGCACAAGACTTTGCCAGAGCTCAAGCCATTTTCTCCGGTGCTTCACAGGCCCTCTCTGCCAAACGAGACGTCAACAGGAAGCGATCAAGAGAAGAAAGCTCATCCTCAGAGCCGAAGGCCAAGAAAGCTCTCTCCATGGGCGAAGAAATCAAACAACCCTTTTAAGATAGGCTGCAAGATCAACAAAGGATTACACAATACATCAGTGAAGGCCTCTTGACATCTCACCTGGATAGATGTGAACGACAAGACAGTTGGATACCCATCCAGATGAATGAATAGTGGGAAAAGCTGAAGGAACGCTACACCAAATGGGTTGTCTTCGCAAACCTCGACAGGAGCAGAGAATTTCAAATAGAAGCCTGGAAATACTTCCTTGTTAATCTGCTTGAAAGAGCAATGGTTGAGAGAATGCAGAATGCTCAGAGAATTGCTAAGATTTCAACTGCAAATACGTTGTTGAGGACTGTCTGCCCTCCAAGAACCAGAAACGGCGTGAACAGAGATTGCATCAAAAGAGAAGTCGAAAGCATCTGCAAAATCTGGAAGGTACCTACTCATGTTCATTCAGAGGCTCTCAAAAAGATCAAGAATGCTGTTTTCAACCTGTACGGACAGAGACCATAGTCATTTGTTTTCTTAAGAAGGTTTCTTTTTGCTCTGTAAATTCGACTGACGGCTTATCAGTCTTACGTTTTTAAATAAAAAGAACTTCTATTGATCTCAACCTGATGACAATAACTTTTTGTCCAGGATCTGATTAATGTTTTCATGTTTTCTCCTTGTTCTGTTTTAGGACTGTTTCGTTCTTAACTTTAAGTACAAGTTATTAGGTTATATTGTTAAGGGGGAACTGTATTCACCCTGTTTTAGAACTTGTGCTATGAGTTCAGTCTTGGTTTTGCTTAGAACTGTTGTAAGGTTTTGGCATCATCAAAAAAAGGAAAATTGTTCGGAACCCCATGGAATATCATGTCTTGTTTTGATGATACCAAAATCCTTAGGTTTTATTTGTAATAGACTAGAACTGTTTTGAACTCAAGTGTTAGAGTTCGTTTCTAGTTTAGGTTGCGGTTCTGAAGACTGAAGAGCGAAGGACTGAAGACTGAAGTTACCAACTGAAGTATCAGTTGAAGAATCAGTTTGGAATTGATTACCTAATGCGTGCTCCGTGGACTCAGCGGACTGATACTAAAGTCAAGTATCAGTTAAACATTCTTCCTCGGACTGAACTTCCAACGTTCAAAGGAAGCCACGTGCTCACATAGTACAGCCGCATTAAAAATGCAGAGATCTCAGGATCATCCCTCTCTGCAGAGGTCATTCCTATTTGGTGGCTACTTTATCAGAGATGTCGCATCTCCCGTTCATCAAGATAGCCGTTCCCACCAAACAAGGAACCTCGAAGATTGAAGCCTAAGCCCAAATTTAAAAAGCTCTCCAACGAAAGAAATCTTGAAGACGTTCTTCGCCAACGGATCTATTCAGGATCTCTGCTATAAGTAGCGCTCGAGGATCAACTTCAATCTTCACCGATTCAACAACATAAGCTGAAGCTCTGCCAAAATTGCTACTCAGCCCAAAGCTTAAACTACCCAAAGCTTGAATCGAAGAAGAGAATTCCAAAGCCAAAATCAGTCACTGCTGATTACACACATTCTCTTAGACCTTAGGCATATATCTGTTTACCCAGAAGCCCAGGTCAAAACTTGCTCCAAAGAACTTGTTCTTTGAAGTCTAGTTGGAAAGTTTATCAAACCTCCTTTCGAGAGAAAGAAATCGAGTGTTTGAGTGAAAAAGGAGTTCAGGAAGGTACTCTGACTCTGTGAGATCCTAGTGCAAGGTCGTGCTAGGAGTGAGAAATCCGACACGAGTGAAGTGTGGGTACTGAAGAGTGGACTCTTCAGTGAAACGGTTGTATGCACCCGGCAAGCACACGGTTCGATTTGCAGTGCACCAGTTAAGCACTTGCGGAGTGGATTGTTGGTCTGATCAACCGACCGTGAATGTAGGAAAGTGTTTTCCGAACCATGTAAAAGTCTTTGTGTTATTTACAGTTTTCAGTCTTTACATACTTACTTGTGTTCTTATCTTTGATAAACTGAATACTGAATAACTGCAAAGAGAAACCTAAGACTAACAACGTGCTCAACCGAGGCTATTACGAAACAAAGTTATTTCCGCTGCGTGTGATATCAGTCTGACTGATCTATCATCTGATAGTCAGGAAGATTTATATCATCTCTGTTTTAGCAAACTCGACTGAAGCCCTTACGTGCATCAGTTAAGTTCTAGCAACTTAACTGATAACTCCTTACTGAAGAGTTTTCAGTATCAGTCGTCAATCCTGTTCGGTCAAAACTGTTTTCAGTCAACAGGTGTCATAGTTTGCGTGTAAAGTTTCGTTTTGATCTCTATTTTGAGATCCCTCTATTTTTAGAGGAGAAGAAAATAGCCCATAGGTGTATTTCCCCCCCCCCCCATACACCTATTCGAGACCCTCTGGACCTAACATCAGCTCTAGAATACATATGACCAAAATCACCAACATTTTCATTGCCACTAAATGTATCGGCACAATCATCACTTTCATGGGATAAATTCAAGTCAAATTCCATCTCCCCAACATTCACCGAACAAATTTTCTGCAATCAAATCAAAAAATAAAGTTACATTACAAAAAAATAATCACAACACTTTTGGGCATGTAAACAACGGAAAAATTGTAATTGTCAAAAAAATATGGTACCTCAATCATAAACTCAGTTTAATATTTATTCTGACGCCCACTTAAATATACATGTTCCACATAAAAATTAAACTTCTTCCTCTATAAATCGACTAATCTATCAAAAATAGCTCTTCATTTTCTAGCTATCGTTAATTATTAAATAACTAATATGCTATTTGTGTTAGTATGTTCTCGTATTCTGATTATATGAATGCATGAATGCGTAACCTTTTTCATTAAAATAAGTACAACAACAAAAAAATTTCATTACAAATTTTACTATGAACCACTATACAAATTTTGCCAGTGCATCATCTTACATTGTACAGAAAGTAATCTAGAACATATTTAAAAGAAAAAAAAACCACAAAATGGGATGAACTTACATAATAATGATATCCAAAATGGCTTTTCAAAATCACAAAAAATCATTCCGCTAGTTTAAACTTACCTTGGTCTCTTCAAGTAATCTCAACAACCAAAATGCCGCATATGAACTGGGAAATGTCGATGGTCAACAAATGACGCAATATGAAAATCAACACAAAAAGTGCTAGAATTTATAAACCGGCTACTAGCGATGGTGAAGATATTACAGAATTTCAAATTCAAGACAAAGAGTGCCGAAGAAGATAAAAACACAGCAATAACTTTTCTAGGGAGTAGGTATTCTAGGTACTAGGTGCCTTTCATAAAAACAGGAATACTGTAAAAAGGTGGTTTCTAAAAAAAATATTGGTGGTATTATTAATTTGAAAATCGGCATGGGAAACCAAACCAGAAACCAATGTGAGTTTGTGAGCATTGACATGGTGCAAGATCAACAGTAGTGCTCAATGAGCAATATTTTATAAATTAAGTATAGTAGGTGAAAAAGTAGAAAGCTGAAAAAAAAAGGGATTTTTTTTTGCCATATAAGGAAAGTGCTCAAGCTTTGCGTGATAATTCGAAACAGTTGGTCTTGTGTGCGACCAACACATAGTATGCGACGGGTCGGATCCAACCCGATCCGCATAAAACATTTATATTACAAATTTTGCCAAATAAAATCAAAAATATTGTGTGGTGCAATGGTTTGAGGTGTGCCTTCTTTATCTCAAAGGTCAAAGTTCAAAACTTCCTTTGCCCACTTTTTTTTTTCCTTTTACGTTTTGTTATGCTTATTTTTTGTTCCTTTTTTTCTTTGCTTTTTTGTTTTTTCTTTTTGTTGCTTGTTTTTAGTTTTTTTTGTTTCAATTTTTTTGTTTTTTTTTTTTACTTTTTTTTTCTTTTTGTTAGCTCCTTTATTTTCTTCTCTTTTTTGTTTAATTATTATTTTCAACACTTTTTTTAAAAAAACTTTTTTCTACTTTTTTTATTCTTTCTTAATATTACCTTTTTTCCATGTCAAAGGTTATTTTTTCTTACAACTATAATTACTTAACCAAATAATTAAAATTATAAGTTTTCGTGAGTAAAAATAACAATTTTCGTGAAAAAAATAATAATTTTGAACTATTACATTTCTTCATATGAATAATTATTTTCTTTATTAAGATTATAGTTACATTTAATAAGTATAAAATGTACATTTGTTAGCACAAATATATACTTATGTATTTACCTTCATTCAATATAAAGTAGTATTATATAAACTAAATCCTAAAACTTGAAAATTAAACCCTAAACCCCGAACATTAATTCTTGAACCGTAATAGGAATATTTACTTTTAATAAGCAAAAGATATACATTTGTTCGCACAAATGTATACTTATGTTAATATAAGTATAAAATATACATTTGTTAGCACAAATGTAGACTTATGTTAATATAAGTATTTACGTTCATTCAATATAAAATATTTATAAACCCTAAACCCTAAACCCTAAACACTAAATCCTAAATTTTAATAGGAATATTTACTTTTAATAAGTATAAAATATACATTTGTGTTAGCACAAATGTATACTTATGTTAATATAATATTTAGCTTTCATTCAATATAAAGTATTATATTTTCTAAACTCTAAACCCTAAAAACTAAACCCTAAACCATGAACACTAAACCCTAAAAACCTGAACACTAGACCCTGAATACTAAATCATGAATCCTAATTAGAATATTTACTTTTGATTAGGATAAGGTATATATTTGTTCCCACAAATGTAATGTTTCAAAACATTACATTTCTTTATAACAATAACTACTTTTTACAACGACAATAATTACTTAACCAGATAGCTAAGAAAAGTTCCAGCCCATAAAAATAACTTTACTTTTCTTTATATCAATAATTACTTTTGCTTATAAAAATAATTACTTGAACAAATAACTAAAAGTAAATGTTCTTATGAATAAAAATAAACATTATAGTGAAGAAATGTAATATTTTCTAAACATTACCTTTCATCATATCAATGGTTACTTTTTACGACAACAATAATTACTTTTTATTACAATAATAATTATTTGACCAAATAAATAAAAGTATAAGTTCTCATAAATAAAAGTAACAATTATCATAACAAATGTGATAAGTGTAAAACATTACATTTGTTCAAATCAATAATACTTTTTATTATGATAATAATTACTTGACCAAATATTTCCTAAAAAAAAAGACTTGACCAAATAAATTAAAGAAGAAGCAGTAAAACTGAATAAAGAATTGATAAAAATTCCACAATTTAATTTTCATCGAGCAAATCACCAAATCAATTTCTTCATTAAGATAATTACTTTTCATCATAACAATATTTACTTTGAAATAACTCATAAATAAATAGATAAATATAAAAAAGTAAAAAAAGAATAGATATTAAAAAAATAAAAATTAAAAGATAAATACAAAAAAATAGTAAAAAAATTGAGAAATATATAAAAAAATGCTAAAGAAAAATAGTAGAATAAAAAAAAATGCAACAGAAAAGCAGTAAAAAGAAATGATAAAAAAAATAATAATGAAAAGAAATATATATATATATATATATATATATATATATATATATATATATATATATATATATATATATATAGGGGAGGACTACAGTAAAAACACTTTTAAGTATATATATAGGGGAGGGCTAAAAAAAAAACACTTTTAAGTGTATAAAATATAAATGATTTTCACCCCTTAGATCATCAAGATCTACAGTTGATTCGTAACCATGTTGAATGAATTCGTGGTCCTAAGTTCGAATCCCAAAGGTAACAAAAATTTATTTTTCGCAATTCGTAACTCTGTTGGATAAATTTATACGTGTTCTACATAAAATTCGTACGTTAAGAATCGTTTATATTTTATACACTTAAGAATGTTTTTATTCTAGACCACCCCTATATATATATATACATATATATATATATATATATGCAAAAAAACAAAAAAAAACTAAAAAACATAAAAAGAAAAAAAACGTAAAAACAAAAAAAAGAATAAAATCGAAAAAATGCAAAAAAGAAAAAAAAAAGAATAAAAAGATAAAAAAGAACAAAATCGCAAAAAAATGTAGGTACCACCTCATGGAATAAGGATAGTGGCTAACTGTTGCCATTACACCAAATTTTATTTTTGTATTTATTTGTTAAAAATTGTTTTATATAACATACTAACGTGAATTCGGGTCAAATCGGATTAAACCCATCGCATATCATGCAATGGATCGCATGTAATAATTTGTGAATTGGAAGATGAATATTGCTCAAATTTCGCGTGACGGATGAATAACCAACTCTTTTATTAATTGTGTCAAAAGGGAAATCCTTTTATTGTAAAAAAATCTAGCGAAATTCGATTTTTTCTGAAAGAGAAAAACACTGAAAATTGAAGGATATGTTTACTTTCAACTTTTGAAGTATTGAATTTCACCAATAAGACAAGTAGGACTTATTGCACATTTAGAATTTGCACAAAAAAAGCCCTTTCCAACATTTTCTATGACAGCTTCCGTCTGCTCACACGCTCCCCTCTTTCTCTCTCCGCGGCTTTAATTTGAATTGCAGTTTCTCTCTCTACTTCTCCTTTTCGTTTCCATTTTTTTTATGGTTACAAATTTATTTGTTGCTTGATTGCTTCACTATCCATTCCGTGCACTAGACCAAGACAAGAGACTTCTCTTACACACCTCTCTCTCCCTCTCCCTCTCTCGATATATTCACCAATTTCGTCGAATTCTCACAAAAAATTATCGTTGGTTGACTTTGCCGGATTATAAGTTACTAATCCGAATAAATCAGTACCCTTGCTAGGGTTTTTTCTTCTTCTTCTCTCCCTTTTCTTCATACGGTTTTCTGATTTGCAAGGTTCTCGCCATTGTTTTCTCCAGGTAACTTATAGTCTTAATTTTTGTATTTACATCTTAGTCTCAAGCTTTCTTTCATACGGGTTTCGATCTTTTTATTCTGGGTCTTTAAGTGTCTTATTTTCCTTTTCTTTTTCCTTATTCGCCCCTTTTTGGCAAAGGGCGAGTGTGGTGGAATATTCTGTATCTGCAATTTACTTTTGCTTTTGTAGTCTGCGTGATTTGGTGTTGGATGATTCATCTTTGCATGCTACTGAGTAAAATTTCTGAGATATTAATGTCGTCCATGTTAAATTTTATAAAGAAAGATTTCAAGATTATGTTTTTGTTGAATGTACAAAATTTAGTCTGATTCGAACTCTTTAAATTGTTGAAAAAAAAAATAACTGGTTATCTATTATTACTGTTAACTAGTATTGTTATGATTTTTTTGCTGTACTTGGGTTACCTGTGGGGAAGATGAATTTCAAGTTAAAGTATTGGAAAACAATTAATTATTTTTAATGTAAGATTAATAGCTAATGACATGGATTGTGCTAAACTTTATGATTCCAAATAGAAGATTTTGTTGCCAGTTTTCTGCTGTCAGTCCAAATAGTCATTTATAGCAACATCACAAGAGTTGTGAATTGGTGTATATATTATTTTCCATTATTGGATAAGCATCTTAATTCAAACACAAAGGTTATAACATGATTCTATTTTAAGTTTCAGGTTTGTGTTGAAGGAACGTGAAGGTCTACTAGATTTCTAATCTTGTTAATGCTGCTGACATCTATAAATTGAGCTGTGTTATAAAGTTGTATAATGGAGTTTTCTGGGTGGTGTACATTGTTTCTGTGAGCATTACAATATCTAGTACATATGCTTCACGCATGTGATGTGAGTGCGTCAACCTTAAAAGTTTTGACATCTTTTCTGAATCAGCGATTACCACCCTTTTAGAGATGATATTGTGCAGTTGCTGAATTTTTTTGCTGCAATTTTATGTTCATACCCTAAAACTAATGCGATGCATCATTTTATTTGCTGGATGGAATATGTATGTTTTATTCTTGTTTTTATGCTGTATCTGTGACCAACTCTGTGATCTATTAAGATGGCAATAAAGTGCAATTTATGGTAATGTTATGTTTGTGCTTAGCCTGTTTATAGTGAGTGAAATTAATCGAAGAAATTTCTGATCCAGTTGTGTCCGATTCTTGTTGCAAAATAGGCTTGTTGTTGCTCTGAGGTTGAACTGCATTCTGTTTTCTTGTTTGCTTCATATCATCGTCTTATCACTTATGTAGTCTGTTACAAACCATTTATATGTTTTGGTTTAGTTAACTTTAAGTCTCATGTGCAACAGGGCCCACCATACATGCTTCCGATGTCAAGTGGAAATTCCTACTATGATGACTTGCGAATGAAACCTGAGGTCATTGATCCACCTGAAAATGAAGACACATTGGACATTGGTGAGCATGTCAATGACACCTCAGAAAGTGCTTCAAAGCCTAATGTGGCTATTTCGACAAATGTCCGTGACCTGCTGGAGTGTCCTGTTTGCTTGAATGCTATGTACCCTCCAATTAGTCAGGTACAAATATTTTGTTTTGCAAACTACAAGGTTGGGCAGTCTTCAACTGGTTATTCTTATATCATATAGGAATTTCTTTTCGTTTAGTCCGAATGGGTCGGTTATTTCTGTTTTCAATGCAGAAGCATGAGCTACATGCTTATTATTTTTTTGAAGGATTGATTTTCTCCTCCAGATCTTGGGAGCTTGACTGTAAAGTTTAGTTTTAGTTAATTGGGGCTGAATTTTATTTTTGTTTCACATAATATTTGAGATTTCATTATTGGCTGTAACAAAAGTTTTATGGGAATACACGGCTTTGAGGAATCGGAGAACTACTTCTCAAAAAATAACTTATCTACACAGGAATTTACTGAAAGTATTATGCTTTGATGCATGAGGTTTATATTTTATGAATAATATCAGTCCCATATTTTAGTGTGAAATGAGTTTTTGTATGGTACTGTTGTGGCCTACTATAAGAATTTTTTCACTGCTTCTTTTTACTTTTAATTGTTACTTTGCCCCTTTTCTGCTTTCTTTGGTTCTTTCCTACTAAAATCTGATTCATTTGTCTTTATCACTACAGTGCTCCAACGGTCACACGTTATGTTCTGGTTGTAAACCCAGGGTGCACAACCGATGTCCAACTTGCAGGCATGAACTTGGTAATATCCGCTGTTTGGCATTGGAGAAGGTAGCTGCATCCCTCGAGCTTCCGTGTAAATATCAAAGTTTTGGGTGCATAGGCATCTATCCTTACTACAGCAAGCTTAAACACGAATCTCAGTGCACTTATAGACCTTACAATTGTCCTTATGCCGGATCAGAGTGCTCGGTCATTGGTGATATTCCATTTCTTGTGAGCCATTTGAAAGATGATCACAAAGTAGACATGCATAGCGGTAGTACTTTCAACCATCGCTATGTCAAATCAAATCCACATGAAGTTGAGAATGCAACATGGATGCTTACGGTAGAGTCTATTTTCTCTCTCTGTACTTTTGATATCTCAACTTGTGATGGTTCTTTGTCAGCCAACTGCAAAAAGCACAGAACATGCTTCCTTTCTTTGCCTTGTTTGGAAGAAAAATTTACTACTGCAATTCATGTGTTTGCTTTTATTGATTTTTCAGGTTTTCAGTTGCTTTGGGCAGTATTTCTGTCTGCATTTTGAAGCGTTTCAGCTTGGAATGGCGCCGGTTTATATAGCATTTTTGCGGTTCATGGGGGATGACAACGAGGCAAAAAACTATAGCTATAGTCTAGAAGTTGGAGGCAATGGAAGGAAGATGATATGGCAGGGAGTGCCTAGGAGCATCAGGGACAGCCACCGAAAGGTTCGTGATAGTTTTGATGGGCTCATCATCCAACGCAACATGGCACTCTTTTTCTCCGGTGGAGACAGGAAAGAACTGAAGCTGCGGGTCACTGGTAGGATCTGGAAGGAGCAGTAACGCGATCCTTGCTCACCGCTGCTTGTAGTTGTAGAATTAGGTTTAGCACAACGGAATCTTCAGTTCATGTGTTTTGGGTGGCAAACTCTCCTTGCATCAATTACATGCTGAAGAATCCTGGTTAGTTATCCACTGTTATGTGTTAGGATCTTGATTAGTGATTGTATGAATCTGCTGCTGCTGTTCATGTTGTATCTTTGTGCTTGGAAAACATTGCTGCAAGGAAACATGGGCTTTTAAGTAATTTACTATCCCGCCTTTTTGCTATCTTACATTGTTCCCTACAACTTATCTATTTTTTCAAACTAGTACTATTTGTCGTGCGATGTATGGGTCATGATATATTTTACTACATTCGTTTCATTAGAAGTGACTTAATTTTTTAGCACGAACATTAAGGAAAATGTAAATTGACTCAACTCTTATTTAAATGTTAAAAATTTCATTTATGAAAATAGGCCACTTACTGGAACAAATCAAAATGGAATACAAGTTATTTTAGTGGGACGGAGGGAATATTATTTTTAAGATTTTAAATTATATAAAAATATCAAAGTATCATATTTATTAGTTAAATTAATTGGTAATAAAAAAATATATTAATTTAAATATTAGTGTTTGATTTAGAATAGTACTATATCATAACAATATTACTCCATTAGTCTAATGAGTGAAAGATATTTAACAATTATTTTAAGTCTCATTAGTAATATCTCACTACTTTTAGGCACAAAGATTAATAATAGTGTAGTTAGTATATAAAGTGAGTTGATGGAAGATATTTAACAATTATTTTAGTCAGTTGGTGTATAAAGTGAGCTCAACCCATTGATAATAATATTTGAAAATACCAACCACCTATCTAAATACACATATAATATCTTGCAGATACCAACGTTAAAACCAAGCGTGATACCGTAACTCAACAAGTAACAGAAACTGTAATAATCATGGACACGCGAAATTGGTAAACCCAGTTCGGTGATAGAACACCTACGTCTGGGGGGCCTCGCCCAGGGAAAACGATTCACTATGAGAGATTAAATTACAACAGGACTTACAACGACTCAACCTTCTATGCCTCTATAATTTCCCAAAACCTCAACACTAGTAAAACGTTGAAAGCTCGATAACACTAACTTCCTAAGTGTGAACCCCGACGAACGCACTTACTCCCTTACAACTCAAACACCAACTCACAAAGGAGATTATCGAAAATACCTTGCTAGCAATAATCGTAAAAGTAAGGTAAAAAGGAACAAGAACATAAAACAACCTATAATGTTCTTATTCACAAAAACCACGCAGCACACTCCAACTACTTGAATGAATGCCAAAACAACTGAACCTTGAATTATGAAGGAGATCAACAACGTTCTTTCACTGAAAGTGCAGCGCTCAATAATAGCTTGAAAGAATGCATGAAAATTCCCCAGCCCTAGCTCCAGGAAACTTTCGATTTATATATGAGAGAAATCCAAAGTTTCCTTCTATGATAAGAACTCTTCTATAAAGACTTGCAAGCCAATCCAAAAGATACACAAAGATTTCCTCCGAAAATCACCCAAAAATAGGAAATAAAATCTCAAGATATGAGCTTATCCAAAGAAAATTCGTCAACAGACTTGGTATCACTTCTAGTAGCTCGTTTGGTATCAACGAACAAATCTATATAAATGACAAATATAGAATAAAGTATACAATACTCTAACAATATTTTAAATGGTTAATTTTTACTAAAAATATATGAAATATTATTAGTGGGACGTAGACATTACTTTTTTTTTTTATCAGTAAAGTAAACTTTTATTGAAAGAAAAGGGATCAAGGCATCAGGAATGCCACTCAAAACAACAAAACAAGTTTGAAGTCTTTGGAACACCAAGAAGTAAAAGGAATTCCTAACTCCACAATTTTGTAAGTCTCGTTCCAACTCCAAAGTCTCCCCTTAATCTGTAAGACAAGTCTATCAATATCCCAAGCCTTGTCCTGAAAACGACTACCATTCCTGCTTTCCCAGAGCAACCACACTGTTCCCAAGACATTACTAATGAGACGAATAGAGTATTAACTTAATAAACATAATATTAAATTTAATGAGTATTGTCTAATGATAATTAAACATGTATATAATAATTAAATTTATAAATTGTAAAGCAAATAATTTAAGTTAATGCCATTTGAGCAAATAACGCTAAACCATTAATATAAGAAAATTAATAGCCGTCATTTAATATAACAAGTTGGCTCTTAAAAGTCCAAATTATTATTATTATTATTATTATTATTATTATTATTATTATTATTATTATTATTATTAAAAGTTCATATTTAAGCAGCTCAAAATTAAAAATCAAGAAAAAAATACGAATAATATAAAAAAGAAAATATTACAACGAGTATGTTTATATAAATAAACAAATAATTCTTACAATTTATTAAATAAATATATACTACTCCCTCCGTCCCGCCGAGCTTGAGGTTGGGCACGAGAATTGAGAAGTTGTAGATTAATATTTTAAGTGTTTAGTATAAAAGTGATAAAATAGGAGAGAGAAGTTAATAAAGTGATAAAGTAGGAGAGATGATGTAATAAAGTGATAAAGTATGAGAGAGAAGGTAATAATGAAGTGATTAAGGAAAAATAAGGGGTGCAATTAGTTGCCTAATTTTTGCCAAAAAAGAAAATGACTCAATTTCGGTGGGACAGCTCGAAAATGAATACGACTTAAGCTCGGTGGGACGGAGGGAGTATAATATTTTAAATTCTATTTTTTAAAGATATAATTATTTTTTTTATTACAAATTGAATACAAATTTTATTTTCCCTAATTGCATTAATAGCTAGCATAATTTAAAATATTTAAATTTAAAATAATTATAATTAAACAATCATGTAAATTTCTTTGAAATGATAAAAAAAATGACATCTACTTATTTTTTCACCAACAAATGAAAATAAAATTAAAAAATAGTAATGTTCAACATTAAAGATAAATGAAAGACACAAATTATTTTGCACTTTAAATGATCATAATTTATTCGTTTTAATTTTATTTTTTATAATTTTTACATCGAATTAAAGACCTTTTCGTAATTTTTGATTTAACTATCAATCATATTGAATATTATTTCATGAAACAAACTTAATGATTTTATGATTCAATATTTAATCATATTTAATATTCAATTTATTATGACTTTTTCACGTCATATTAAATACTCCCCCTCTCCCATTATAAATGTTTTATTTCTTTTTAGTAACATATTCTCTTTCTATATCTAATATTTAAATAGTTTCCACCAATCCAATTTATCTATTAATTACGCATTTCTTAATTTATGTGCCCGAAAGTAATGGGACTGAGGGAGTATTTGTCAATTTACGATGGCCAGAAATCAAAACGGTGGAAAAATTGAATAAATGTCAAAGTTTGTAATAAAACATGAATTTTTTAAAGATTGTGGGCAAAGTGAATTTCAGGTAAAATTCGTGATATTACTTGCATTTAACCCTTGATTCTATTGGTTTTGTTTCAAGTGTTGTGGTCAATTTTTCTCAATCTTCCCATAAAACTAGTTTCATCAGTTGCATACATAGATCGGCATACATCACACATAAACATGAATTTTTTGGCTCTTGCATGTTTGGTGTGGGTCTTCCTCTCCGAGAGTCAAAAAAGAAATATCAAAAACTGACTCAATTCATCTGAGATTACAATGTTGAGGTAACATCCCAAAGCTAAACACGGCTTTGTTTGAAAAGTAGGAAGACAACAACAGCAAGAGGAGCGAAGATCATGAACAAGGCCTGTGCAAGATTGGGTTGAGTCATTTCCGGAAATATAATGCTTCCATATTTTATGGCCGCTGCACCTGCCACCGACGCGCCTCCTAATTGCACCAAATACTTCACGTCTTCCTATTCAAATACTCTTTGCTACTTAGAAATCTATTCTACATTAACATAAATATTACTCCATTTGTGTTACTTTTCATGATTAGTAAAATAAAATACACGATTACTAACATTTCTCCAATCTTCAAGTCAAATTAGCTCAAATAATTTTTTTTATCACTAAAATTTCAATTTATCGTAATAAGCAAAAAATTAGCATATATTATGCTCTCTTATGTGTTATTTCAATTTATATTATCTATTTGAGCTAATTTTAAAAGTAATTCCCCCAGAGAATGTGTTTTATATTTCTACATGCTTTGTTCTGATAGCATACCTGCGAAACAACCGGTGGCTTGTCGTCGGCGCTCTGGCGCTTGGAAGACGCAAAGACTAGCGGTAATACCCTCAACGACGCCGTTTTAAGGTGAAGGTGAGCTCCAATTCTGGGCACTAAGGCATTGTTTGGCAGCAATGATGAGCGATATCTTGTCTGAGATGCTGCCATTGCCATTGATTTTAGTCAAAAAGATAAGAGAGAGAATATAAATGGATAAAAATGGGTTGTCCGTAAAAAGGCTTTTCATGTAAAAAGGCAAATATTATTCATTTTATTTAACGGTTCGGATCCTCTGTCCCACAAATGGTGTCCCACTGTTAAAACTACGTAGTTTTGATAGTATTCTAACTTAATACATAAATTAGAGTTAATCAATTCACGGCTTCTCGGCTTGGCTTCAATCCAAAAATCAAATCTTTTTTCTTGAAGAAGATCTCTTAAGAAGGAAACTTTCCGATGGATATCCTCCCTCTATCCCCTTCGTTCTTCCCACAGCCACCACTCCATTCTGTATCAAATTTATTGCTCTGTTCGCTGCTGCATCTATTTCGTTTCTTTAATCAACGCCAACTGCTCGACAAAAGTTCTGTAAGAGAATTCTACATTCTTGAGGCAGCGGTTTGGCGCGGTGCATTGCTTTATGAGTGTATTTCTATAGTTCCTAGTATTAATGTGTAGTGCACGTTTGTTGGCTGGTCCTTTGATATGTTGCTGTTAATCACAGATGACATTATGCTGTAAATATGTAATAATTGACTTCTCAGTTTTCCTTCTAATGATTTTTATGTTTCGTTTACACATTTAGCAGTTCATTATAATGAACTCGTGCTGCTCTTCTTCTGAAAAAAGATCTAGTTTGCTTACATTTTTCCTTTCTTCTGCCCTCCAATTACCTTTCTTTGTTTGAGAAATTGTATAGGTGACCCAAAAAATGATTTGTCACAAGCTATTCTGATGATCAGCAAACATTGTTTCTAAGTACAATCTTTTTATCTCATTCTCAATAATCTTTTCTTTTCTTGATGAATCGATGATATTGCTTTTATTAGTCAATTAAAATAGAATTTCCAACCAATGTCTTTGCACATTGTGGCAGCTAGTTCTTTTTAGAATTCAAAAGCCAAAATTCTGAAATCTGATTAATTCACCATCATTATTTGTTAGTGATTATCTTAAAAGATTATGAAAATCACAATAAGTGAAGAAAATGTAGAAGCATTTCAAACAACCACCCATTCGCATCACTTAATGCACAAGTCTGCAAATAGATTAGTTAAAAGGCAAAATGTTTCCAAACAAGGACTGCGGATGCCAAGCCAACTCCAAGTGTTAAGAGTATAATGCAATCTGCAACAACACACGACTCAATTAGCCTTGCTACAATATTACAAGAAAATATAACTATCTATCAATCATATGACAAATTAATAATACCATAAGAAACATGATAAATCTTACAAGTACGTGCAATCAATCTTCACGATTTTAGATAAATCGATTAGGTGCGGCTCGACCACGATTAAAGAATTGCGTTGCTCGCGTCGCCAAACGTATCGTTTCCCTTGAAAGCAATGCACCGCGCCAAACCGCTGCCTCAAGAATGCAGAATTCTCTTACAGAACTTTTGTCGACAAGTTGGCGTTGATTAAAGAAACGAAATAGATGCAGCAGCGAACAGAGCAATAAATTTGATACAGAATGGAGTGGTGGCTGTGGGAAGAACGAAGGGGATAGAGGGAGGATATCCATCGGAAAGTTTCCTTCTTTTTCGAACCGAAAGAGATCTTCTTCAAGAAAAAAGATTTGATTTTTGGATTGAAGCCGAGCCGAGAAGCCGTGAATTGATTAACTCTAATTTATGTATTAAGTTAGAATACTATCAAAACTACGTAGTTTTAACAGTGGGACACGGAGTGGGACACCATTTGTGGGACAGAGGATCCGAACCGGTCATTTAAGATAAATTATTTCTAAGATATTCATTCAGTCCAACCTTACTTCACTTTTTAATAAAATATTCATTTCTCTCTTATTCATCTATACAACCCCCAACCTAATATAACCTTTACTCCTAATGGTGACACCAACTCAATTTACATATTTTTTCTTTTCACGTTATTTTAAATTAAAATTAAATATTTATTTATTATATTTAATAAAATAAAATATATATTTTTAAAAAAAATTGTAATCATACTATAATTAAATGTTATCATATACTATAATTGATATTTAACTCAATCACAAATGAAGATCACAAGAATTAAACACATAACTGAAATTAAACATATCAAAGTACAATACGTGAAACTTAAAAATACAACTAGAAAATACAAATTACATACTCCCTCCATCCCGACCAAGACGCTACATTTACTTTTCGGCATGAGATTTAAGGAGTTGTAGATTAATGTTTTAAGTGTGTAATAATAAAGTGATAAAGTAGGAGAGAGAAAGTAATAAAGTGATAAAGTAAGAAAGAGAAGGTAATAAAGTGATAAAGTAGAAGAGAGAATATAATAAAAAAATACTTAATTAGTGTTAATTAAGTGTTTAAAATTTCTTATTTTGCCAAATATAGAAATGTAGCATCTTCGTTAGGACGGCTAAAAAAGGAATATGTAGTATCTTGGGCGGGACGGAGGGAGTATTTAATTGTCAGTGCCAAATTTTTCCCATATGTGCTCAATCAAATAATCTTTAAGAGTCCTATGAGCTTCTCTATTGCGAAGTTGATCTCTATTAGTCATATAAGCAGACAAGCTCGCAATACGTTCAGTAGAATAGCGAAAATGTTTGTCGTCTTCTTTTTGTACTCTTGTAGGTGTATCAATAAAAAATTATGTTGGATAATAATAATTTTGATAGGTATCTCGTTCATCCTCGACTATCATATTATGCATGATGATACAAGCCGTCATAATTTTTCTCATCAAAACTTTGTCCCAAACAAAACATGGGCGTCGTAGAAATGCAAATCGAGCTTGTAGAACTTCAAATGCTCGCTCAACATCTTTTTGGACAGACTCTTGGTGTTGAGCGAACAACTTGTGTTTGCGTATCTGTGGGGAAGTAATTGACTTGACAAATACAACCCATGAAAGGTATATACCATCAGTTAAATAATATGCCATCTCATAATGATGACCATTCACTACGTAATTAACCTTTGGTGCTCGAGCTTCTAAGACATCATTAAAAACAGGAGATCGATGGAGTACATTAATATTATTGCACGAACCTGGTGTTCAGAAGAACGCAAGCCATATCCACAAGTTGTATGAAGCAACAGCTTCCAAAATGATCGTTGGTTTTCTACTTCTCCCAGTATATTGGCCGGCCCATGCATTAGGACAATTTTTCCACTCCCAATGCATGCAATCAATACTGCCAATTATGCCTGAGAAACCACGTTGTTCTCCAACATAGAGAGCCTTGCCAAATCTTCTTCATTAGGCCTTCTGAGATACGTACCACCGAAGCAAGAAATAACACCTTCAATAAAATGGACTAAAGCGTCTCTTGTCGAAGATGAACTTATTCGTAGATACTCATCCCACTTCTTCTTTGAGTGTTTGCTTCCCTGCAAGTAGCAACCCATTTGTTTACATTTTCGCTAAAACGTTTCCAGCAACCTTTCATCTATTCAATGTTTCGTTCGTTGAGCTCATTCGGATTTTCTGCTTGAGTGTTGTGATACAATTTAATTATGAACACGTGACCAAAGCGATTCCCCCTTTTGATTTTTTTCTCGAACGCTAACTTCGCTAGCATAGATCCAAGATGACATAAGAGCTACATCTTCTTTCACACACCAAGCTACATTTTTTGCCCCTTTCTGATTTTTGTTTGGGCGTTGAACACCCATAAACAAATTACAGGAGACATTTTTCAATGTGAAAATTCTTTGAGATGTAGGAATCTGACATAGATTTGGAGAAAATTGAGATTGAGAAAGTTGAGAATTTGGTGGATTTTAGAAATTTGGAAGAAAATGAGGAGTCTGATAAGGTGAAAATTTTACAGAATCTTGAGGGTTAAGATAATCGTGGGAATTTTGATCATTTTGAGAATTTGGATAAAAATAATTGGGATGATTTGGATCCATAACTTAAGATGGAAACAAATTTGTGAGGAAAAAATTCAACGAAATGTGAAATGAAGAAATAGAGAGATTTGATCTATGTGTAAAAATATGCTGAAATTGGGTTCTATTTATAGAGCTAAAAATAATAAAAATTTTAATTTAATTTTTATATATTTTTCATACAGAAAAATCATTATTAAATTTTATTTATCATAATATTTAATACACCAATTAGACTTTGACATGTGGCAACATTTGATAAAAAGAGAGAAGGTGATCCTGGGGCGGCTGACATTCCTGGTTGGGCAATTTGCATGACTTTGCATTTTTTTTTTGCCAATTGATTTGTGGTGACCCTCAGCGAGGGTCACCGTTGGGAATGGTCTAAGATATTCGGTAAATCTCGCTGCCGCCCAAGCTTTCTGTAGGCAACGAATGATAAATTCTTTCTAAATATTTAATTTGGGATTATAAATCTATAATTATTTTTATTAATATTTTAAATAAGAATCTATAATGTGTACAATGAGCGCTATGAATATAATTACCCTAAATCTAAAAGATTGTAAATTTTACGGTGAATTCATCACTTTACTGGATGAATTTAATTTTATATTCACAAATATTTATAATACTATATACATAAGAATTATAATATTAGAAAAGAAATAATAAAAGAACTATGATATTATATAATAATTGATAATTTTAAACAGAAAAAATATAAAGAATCATAATATACATATATTAAAGTCATTTTTCACAATTTAAAAAGTAAAACTTAACATTTTATAAAATCAAAAAAGTCATTCTATCACGACAAGTCACGCTTCTTCATTGCGTTTGTGAGCTAATCAAATAATTTGTATTCGATTCGATATTCGTATTCGATTCAATATATATATATATATATATATATATATATATATATAGAGAGAGAGAGAGAGAGAGAGAGAGAGAGAGAGAGAGAGAGGTTAAACAGAGAATGATAAGTATTTAGAGAAAAGAGAATTAATCTGGAGCATTCAATCTTATTAATCCAATGGACATATTTGTATACCTTTATTTCCCTTAATTATATCCGAAAGGGACAATCTGGTAATTCCAATTTTGCACTAACCGTGTATTAAGAGAACAAATCTTAAATTATCTATTTTATTTTGGTAAGATTTGATTCTTCCATATCTTTTCAATTTGCATTCACGTGTAATTCATAAATTCGGTATCTTTGCAAATTTATTTATATGTATTCACGCTTAATTTAGTCTCGTTAATCTATTTAATTATTTATGTATCTGTATTCGAAAAATTCAAATATTTTATTTAGTTGTTCGTAAATTTTTTTACGTCTGTTCGCGAAATGCTTTATGTTAAATATTTTATGTTAGTAAGAACATTCAAAATAGTTTATTTTGGTGTTCATAATTTTTTTATGCTTGTTCGAAATGCTTTATGTTATGTATTTTATGTTAGTAAGAGAAATTCAAATAGTTTATTTAGGTGTTCGTAATTGTTTAAAGCATGTTCAAAATATTTTATGTTAAAAAAATGAGAAAAAAAATCAGATTTTATAGCAGAAACGAAAATAAAAGTGATTCACCGAGAACATAAATGAACAGAACACAATTTATATATGAACAAAACACAATTTAGAAATGAACAGATATATTCAGATTTACTGAACGCATAATATCCCTAAAATTCCAAAATTGCTCATTCAATTTGACGAAAAAGAAAATAGCAGTGCATATCATTGCCAATGAATGCCAGCTCTGGGTGGCGAGTGATGGCCAGCTCTGGCGAATGAATGTCAACTCTGTCGAGTTGGTCAGCTCTGTCAAATGAATGTCAACTCTGTCGAGTTTGGTCAGCTCTGGCTGCCTTGACGACTGGTTTGAAAATGAACAAAGCACAATTTCTAAACGAACAGAATATAATCAGATTTCGTGGAAACATGAATTTCTCCAAATTTTTAAAATTCTTATAATTCAGCTCAAGAGAAATTTTAGAATACGCAAATTTTCCCAAAACTGCCTACTTCTCCAGAGCTGACAATCATTCCAGAGCTTCCTACGTCTCCAGAGCTGATCATGTCATGCCAGAGCTGACCTTGTCGTAAGCCTTTGCCAGAGTGCAGCCCTCCAGATCCAACTTTGCCAGAGTACAGCTCTGCCAACTCCAGCCTTGCCAGAGTGCAGCTCCTCCAGATCCAGCCTTGCCAGAGTGCAGCGCTATCACTGCCAACTCTGTCAAGTCTGCCAGAGATAGCTCCGCCGACTCTGCCACCGAGTTGGGCTTCACTTCACTTGCTACACTACAGCGACGTCGCGCGACCCTCTGTTTTCCTTCTGTTCTGTCGCGCGTTGACTCACGAACTTTCTGACGCTCGTTCTTCTTCGTTCAAATGTTCAAATGTTCAAACCACTATGATTTTCAGTGCATCTCTGATCAACAACCAACGCCGAACACTACCATAATCGAAATTAATTATGTGAAAAACGAAACAAACAAAGAGATTTCAGAGATGACACAAACCAAAATTTCTCTCTCTAAAATGGCACTGAAGGTAGATGGTGGTCGTCGTATACCACCAAAATAATTCCTGCAGAATTATCAAGAGTAAATTAGTACACTGATAAGCAGGGTCGATCCCACAGAGAGCAGATTAATCATCAATTCCCTAAATCTATAAAAAACGGTGATGCCACCATGCCTTAATTTTAAGTGGAATTAATTAAACTAAGAATGCAAAATTAAATCAAATAAAATACGTTTGAAGTAAATCAATAAAAAGGTAATTCGGCTCAAATAAATCCACTCTAATTCAACTCTGATCATCGACGCAATAATTAATCAATCCCTATCAACCAACCAGTTATAGGATACCGTGATACGCACTGACATACCCCAATTCCTACTTACTATGTCGATAAACAGCTAGATACGCTAGTCTTGTCTATTTCCCTTATTAAAATATAACCTAGCTGGATACGCCAGTCTTAGATTTAATATTCTAACAGCATTAAGAGGAAGGAACCCAATTTAGACCAATTATCCTAGATACGCTAGTAATAATTAATCCACCAATTTATTCCTACTACAAACATGGTAGTTTTGTCACTAATCAGCCCTATTCCAACAATTACGGATTGGAGGTGCTAATTGACTATAATCCAATTGAACCTAAGTTGATCAGACTTAAATAAGATCAGAATTATCATTGAACCTAGGAATTAATCGGAATCAATAGGAATCAATTTTAAACCAATTAGGTCTCACAGATCATTAAATCAGAGTTTCATTATTCTCGCCGAATTAAAAGTTTAGCTACTCATGCTTAAATTAAGAACAAACAAAGAAATAAAAGTAAACATAGACCAAAAGAATAAATTAAAACGCAAAGAAAATAAAATAACCAATCTGGAATGAAAAGCGTCTGCACTAAAAACTGAAACAAAAGTATGAATGTAATCGAAGTAAACTAATAAATCAAAAACTAAAGTTGCGGCTGCCAAGGGAAAGATGATCTCCAGCAAAAACGAAAATTAGAGCAAAAGATTGTGTATCTGAAAGAAAAACTAGGCCCTATTTATAGACTTCGAATCCCTATGGATCACCATGGAAGTTGCCATGCAAAGAAGAATTCTAAAGGTAATAGAATCGTGCAAAATAAGGCAACTTCCAGCTGGATGCGCGCTTCTGGAAAATACTCCTACTCTCGCCAACTTCGCAGCTCTCGCCAGAGGAATGGATGATTTCCCTGACCTCGCCAACTTCGCAGCTCTCGCCAGAGGAATGGATGAATTCTCTGCTATCGGCTCCTCTGCTCTGGCCAGAGAAGTCACCAATTCTCTGGCTATCGACTCCTCTGACTGGTGATTCCTCTGGGGCTTATGATTCCTCTGGCGCTTCGATTTCTCTGGCGCTTCGACTCCTCTGGCGCTTTCGATTCCTCTGGCACTTCGATTCCTCTGGCGCTTTCGATTCCTCTGGCGCTTCGATTCCTCTGGCGCTTTCGATTTCTCTGGCGCTGGCTTGTGATTTCGCTGCTCTAGAGATTGGTTTCTCTGACGCGGGTCTTCGGCTGACTTCTCTGGTCTGGCTACAGAGTTATGCTAAAAACACCCTCTTTAGCCCCGAAATCTCCAAAATTATATTCTTCCATCTAAAAACCTAATTCTCCTGCGAAGCATCAAACAAGCCATAAAACGCACCAATTTCCAGAAGATTCTCTTAAAATAAAGCTTATATAAACCCCAAAATTTAGCACAATTAAGCATAAATCAACCCCCCCACACTTAGCCTTTTGCTTGTCCTCAAGCAAAATCCATATGAATCATTGGAAGAGATTGATTTCAACAATGCTAATTTCCAATCCAAACATTCACAAGTCAATTCCAGATTTTACAATCAACACACATCTTCTTGACCATGCAAGTAATTTAAAGTTTAAGAAGCAACAAAAGAGTAATGCAAGTAATTCGATCAGACCCAATTCTCCGCTAGAAGTGAATTCCCTAATGTGATCGCCTTTATAATCAATATCACCATTTTTTATACTTTTTGTGCTTAAGATTTTTCGACAGTTGAGCCATAATTCATGAAATAAAACCATTTGGATGTAATCCAAAGTCTTTTCACGTGGTTTCCCATGCTCATAGTTGAACTAGAGGAGCAGAGACTCAGAGCTGTCACATTTTCAGAGCAGGCCAGATGTTTCAGAGCTGGCAATTTCCAAAGTTGGCAATTCGTCCAACATTTTCTCAAATAAGATACGATCGTAGGCAATCACAATGACAACACTCCTTCTAGCATCTACCGGACAAATCACGTTTTACTAACTTACAATCGTGTTGTAACAAAACTCTTAATTCTTTGCACAATCAAGAAACATATATCAAGAGTAAAACAAGAATAACCACCATTCATTCACAAACCCGAAATTCGCATCGAAAACCATCTACTCTTCCACAAATTCATAAAAATTAGCAAGATTCGAGACCAAAAACTAAGCATAGAAAGACTAATCTCGCCCAATTGAAAGCATAAGCGCAATAAAACACACCCCCCCACACTTAAAGCATGCCATGTCCTCAGGGCAGAAAAGAAATAAGAATAGAGGAGAAAACGTCCCTGATTATTGGCATGGGAAAACTGATGCATCGTGAGAGGTGGTGAAGAGGGGAATTCGCGTCTGTGGCAGAGTGGAGAGTTGCAGCGAGCGCGGAAAAGTGCAGCGCTGGCAAGGCTGCACTGATGGCAGAGGTAGGGCAGCGAAGTGAGTGGCTGCGCTGGCAACCGAACTTAAGACAAAACACCAACTAAAAACAAAACAAGAACAACAAAAACAAATACTAAAAACAAACCATCGGTGGGTTGCCTCCCACCAAGCGCTAGAGTTAAAGTCTCCAGCCCGACTGCTCATGTGCTCAAAAAGTGCCCGGAATCAACAGCGAAATAGACTCCGCTGGAACTAACGAGGAGGCATCATAGAACGGCTTCAAACGTTGTCCATTCACGGTGAATGTCTTCGCCGTATCCAGGCTGCGTATCTCAAACGCCCCATTTGGGCAGACAGACTGAATCACGAACGGACCGACCCATTTTGTCTTCAGCTTTCCGGGCATTAAACGCAGCTTCGATTGGAACAAGAGTACCTTTTGCCCGACCTTCAAGGATTTCCCTCGTAGATTCTTGTCATGCCACATCTTAGTGCGCTCTTTATACCACATGGCTGCATCGTATGCTTCAAGACGAATCTCCTCCAATTCTTGAAGTTGAAACTTCCTTTCCTTGGCACACTTAGGCAACTGCTTATTCACTTCTTTCACGGCCCAATATGCGCGATGCTCCAACTCAACCGGCAGGTGGCACATCTTCCCAAAGATTAGACGATAAGGTGACATACCTATTGGGGTTTTGTAGGCAGTTCTGTACGCCCAGAGTGCGTCATCTAGCCTCAAGCTCCAATCCTTGCGAGACGGGTTCACCGTTTTCTCTAGAATTTGCTTCACTTCTCGGTTGGAAACTTCGGCTTGGCCGTTGGTTTGAGGATGGTAAGGAGTAGCCAATCGATGATGCACACCATATTTCTTCATCAATGCTTCGATGGTGCGGTTGCAGAAGTGTGTCCCCTGATCGCTAATCACTGCCCGAGGTACTCCATACCTAGTAAAGATGTGGGACTTCAAAAACGCGGCAACCACCTTGGCATCATTCGTTTTCGTGGCCTTTGCTTCTATCCATTTCGACACGTAGTCAACGGCGAGCAAGATGTAGAGATTGCCGTATGAGCTTGGGAATGGTCCCATGAAATCCATCCCCCACACATCAAAGATCTCACAAAAAATCATCGGGACTTGGGGCATCTCATCTCGCTTGGAGATATTTCCGGTTAGTTGACAACGATCACAACTTTTACAAAATAGATAAGCATCTCTATGCAATGTGGTCCAAAAGAAACCAGAATCAAGTACCTTCCTCGCTGTACGTTTCAGACCAAAATGACCGCCACAAGCTAGAGAATAGCAGTGTACAAGAATGGCTCGTTGCTCTGCTTCGGGAACGCAACGTCGGATAATCTGATCAGCTCCGACCTTCCACAAATAAGGTTCATCCCAAAAATAATACTTGCTCTCACTTCGAAGCTTCATCCGCTGTGCCTTTTTGAACAAAGGTGGGAATATTCCAGAAGTCAAATAATTGACGATGTCGGTGAACCATGGCTCGGATCCACTTTTGTCCTCGACTGAATATGCTGCTGATATCTCCGGAGCAGAACAAATGTGCCAGAGCGGAAGGTCATTTCTCTGGCATGACAGAGAAATCGCCATTTCTCTGGCGGGAGTCCATTTCTCTGGTGTGACTTGTTTCCGCTGCTCTGACTCGGAGGAAAAATCCTGTCTGGGCAAACTAACGGCTGAACATGTCTGGATATCATAAAGATGTTCTTCTGGGAAGGCTTCATTGATAGGAGTAACACCCTCATCTTTATGGACCAACCGACTCAAATGATCAGCAACATGATTTTCAGCTCCCTTCTTGTCTCGAATCTCCCAATCGAACTCTTGCAACAAAAGAATCCACCTTATCAAGCGCGGTTTTGACTCCTTCTTCGATAGCAGAAACTTTAATGCTGCATGGTCCGTGTAAACAATTATTTTTGCCCCCAAAAGATATGAGCGGAATTTTTCAAACGCAAAAATAATTGCTAACATCTCCTTCTCGGTTGTTGCATAATTGCATTGGGCTGGATTCAACGTCTTTGAGGCATAATATATCACGTGGCTCTCCTTCCCTAGTTTCTGTCCCAGAACTGCGCCTACGGCATGGTCACTGGCATCACACATAAGCTCAAAGGGGAGCTTCCAGTCAGGCGGTTGCATGATCGGG
Organism: Salvia miltiorrhiza; assembly: GCF_028751815.1. Taxonomy (NCBI): domain Eukaryota; kingdom Viridiplantae; phylum Streptophyta; class Magnoliopsida; order Lamiales; family Lamiaceae; genus Salvia; species Salvia miltiorrhiza. The sequence goes on along the minus strand of NC_080387.1, from coordinate 18,367,289 downwards.
GCCGTTGTCAACTTAGTTTTCAACAAGTCAAATGCCTGCTTGCACTTATCTGTTAGGGCGAACGGAACATCGTGTGCAGCAGACGGGTCAACGGTTGCGCGATCTTTGCAAAATATTTGATGAATCTCCTGTAAAATCCAGCATGTCCGAGAAAACCTCTGATCTCCTTAACATCCCTCGGGTATGGCAGCTTGGCTATCAACTCCACCTTGGCCTTGTCGACTTGAATCCCTTTTTCTGAGACAACATGGCCTAGAACAATACCCTCGTTCACCATAAAGTGACACTTTTCAAAGTTCAAGATCAGATTTTTCTCCACACATCGAGTCAAAACCTTATCCAAATTGTGGAGGCAGCCCTCAAATGATGTCCCATAGACTGTGAAATCATCCATGAAGATCTCTATGCACTTTTCGATCAAGTCAGAGAAGATGCTCATCATGCATCGTTGAAAAGTGTCGGGTGCATTGCTGTAACACCCCGTATTTTGAGAAGCTATTTGTGCCCTAGCTCGTATTTAAATTGAGTTTAAATAGTAGCTAGAGGAATTATGCACGTGGGCGAATAAATGAGATAAGAATTATTTTTGAGAATTATAGAAGGCGATATTATTTTTCTCGGGTCATATAAATTCTCTTATAGAGAAACCTATCTTCGCCCTATATTTTATTGAATTGTCTATGTGATTTAAATATTTTACGTGGTAGAATATTCACATATGATTTTGATGCATTGTTATTATGATATTGTAATATCATAATTGAGATAAGTTTTTCCCACACGAAAATAAATATATTTCCGTGGGATATATTCCTACACACTAAATTAGTGATGTATAGTAGTCAAGCATATATGTATATAACTATCTATATTTCTCTCTCTCACTCTCTCTCACTCTCGACTCTCTCTCAATCTCTCTCACTCTCTCTCACTCTCTCTCACTCTCGACTCTCTCTCAATCTCTCTCACTCTCTCTCACTCTCTCTATCTCTCGACCTCTCTCAATCTCTCTCACTCCCTCTCGGTTTCTCTCCCTCACGCAGCCCTCTCTCTTCTCTCTTCTCTCCCTCATTACTTCATTCTCCTCCCCCATAAATGTAGCACACATGCAAGCATAGTAAGGCCCTAAAAGGCTAACCTAGTTAGCCAAACACAATCCCAAACTTTAAGCTCTCACACCTCTCTCTCATATCTCTCTCTCTCGTCCCTCACTCTTCTCTCTTCCCTCCTCCTCTCTTCTCCTTCTCTTCACCTAGTATATATATGTTATATGAGTTCTCATAGTTGGCACATACCGTGAATATAATGTCTGCAGACTAATGATATTATTATGATGATGCAAATGAGTTTATGACAGAAAAACGTGAACAGGTATTTTAAATCTTATGTAAATCCTGTTGATGCATTGAAAAGGGCAAGATTGACATATAGCTCTAAGAGCAAGATTTCAATTATTTTCGGCATGAGTCCACTGAGTGCTTTTTGGTACTCAGCCCTGCATATATTTCTAAATGTGCAGGTCTGGCTTGGCGCGAGGATGGGTGAAGGCTGTTGGAATTGTCAGTTGACCGTGTCTTTCTATGTCTCATGCTTATCTTATTGCTATGACTCTATAAGTTATTAAACTCCCTGCTATATGTCTTCACACATATAGTAACGCATCGCTGCACAACTCTGATGAACCTCTTATTTATATTGCTGGTCTGTAATATCCCCTAAGGGAAAATACTTTCAAACCCTGCTAAGTCTTTAATTATGTTTTACCAAGCAAGTAATTTAATTTAGTCTTAAAGTCTTTCTTGAAAAAGAGTATAGTTGCAAATGCTTCCGCTAAAGCAAGACGTAAATTCTATTTCTTTCATGATTATTATTATTAGTCGTACGATACTTGGTATACGCTATCACTGGCTATATCGGGCTGCGACAATTGCACAATCCAAACGGCATTCTTTTGCATGCGAAGGTTCCAAACGGGCACGTGAAAGTAGTCTTCTCTTGATCATCTTGGTTGACATAAATCTGAAATTACCCACTATAACCATCCAAGAAGCAGAAAAATGCTTGTCCAGCTAAGCGCTCCAACATCTGATCAATAAATGGAAGCGGGAAATGATCCTTGCGAGTAGCAGCGTTCAGCTTCCGGTAATCGATACACATGCGCCATCCAGTAACAAGACGCATCGGCACCAACTCATTCTTCTCATTCTCAACCACTTGCAATCCAGACTTCTTCGGAACCATGTGAATTGGACTCACCCACTTGCTGTCAGAGATAGGATAAATAATTCCTAAAGCTAGAAGTTTTAGAACCTCCTTAAGCACTATCTCCCTCATGTTCGGATTCAACTTCCTCTGCGGATCTCTAACAGGCTTAACATCCGTCTCCATCAAGATGTAGTGTTGGCACACGTCAGGACTTATACCGGTGATGTCCGCCAATGTCCACCCAATAGCCTTCTTGTGCCTCTTAAGCACGGTGATCAACTGCTGCTCCTGGGTTGCGGTCAGATCGCTGCTAATGATGACTGGAAGAGTATCGGCATCCCCTAAATAGACATACTTCAGATTCGGATGAAGAGGTTTGAGCTCCAGTTTAGGCGGCTTTTCATCGGATCTCAGCGGTCTGTCGTATGGCGTCTGTTTGGGCAAACAGGACTGGCTTCCCGAACTGACCACCTCCGGTTGTGCATAAAGAGACATGATGGCCTCCTTGACCTCTGCATCGTTCATCCCTTGAGCATCAAAATCTGTCCAACTCTTAATCATAGTGAGCTCCAACTTATCCTGCATGAATTCGGTCTCAAGAAATTCTTGGACAAGAGGGTCAATCACATCGATAGAATAAGCATTTTCAGCATCATTAGGAGTTTTCATGGCGTCATCCATACTAAAAGTGTATTTCTCCCCATGATAATCCAGACAAATTGTGCCATTACTAACATCTATGATTGACTTTGCAGTTCTTAGGAACGGACGTCCTAAGAGGACTCCCGTTGAACCCTTAGCTTGCACTCCACTCATACTCACCACATAGAAATCAGCAGGATAAACAAAGTTATTGACACTCACTAGAACATTCTCAAGCAAACCTTCGGGATAAACACAAGACCTATCGGCTAACTGAATGACTACTCTAGTATCCACCAACTCTACACCCGACAAACTATTATAAACAGCAAGAGGCATAACATTGATAGACGCTCCTAAGTCACACATAGCATGCTCGATCCTAGTATCACCAATGTAAATAGGAAGAGAAAACATACCTGGATCCTTGCACTTAGCCGGTAATTCCTTCTTGATTGCTGCTGAAACATTCTCTCCCATCACAATCTTTCCAGTTGCCTTGGACTTTCCAGCTATGAAGTCCTTCACAAATTTCCCAAATGGGGGAATTTTCAATGCTTGAAGAAAGGGGAGATTCACTTCAAGTTTACCGAAGATCTTCACAAAATCAATGAGCTCCTCCTCCGGCTTCTTTTTCGCCAATCTTCCTGGAAAGGGAACTGATATTGCAATCTTAGGATCAGGTAGGCTCGAAGGGGTAGAGATCTTGGTCTGTTCCTTCTTGGTAGAGTCAACTGCTACTTCCTTCTGTTTCTGCATATTTGTCGAACCTCTGCTCTGGCCAGAGAAGTCACCAATTCTCTGGCTATCGGCTCCTCTGCTCTGGCCAGCCAAACCAGACTGTTCTGTTGATTGAATGAATGGATCCGTCGTACCAACAGAACGCTCGAATTCCTCCACACGAAACTCGACTCCAGAATCTTCCTGCGGATCATTTTGAGAATTCTTGGGTGTTGGTCCGTCCAACTCAGTACCACTCCTCAATGTGATTTTGTTGACATTCTCCTTGGGATTCACATGAACTTGAGATGGTAAAGCTCCATTATGTCCCTTAAGTTGATTCATGGATGTGGCGAGCTGAGACATCTGACGGGATAGTCCTTCGATTTGCACCTTCTGCTCGGCTTGAGATTGTTGCAGCTGCTGCACATAACCTTGCAGAAACTGTTGGTTACCAATTAAATCCGCCATCATCTCCTCAAGTGACTTGCTTTGCTTCTCGGAAGGATGTTGCTGAGCTTGTGGAGCTTGATATCCCGTCCTTTGATGTGGAGGTCGGTAGTTTTGCTGCTGTGGTGGTTGCATTGCTGGTGGCTGCTGTTGTTGCCTCTGCTCCGGATCCCTCCAACGAAAATTTGGATGGTTTCTCCATGGTGCATTGTGATTGTTCGTGTACGGGTCCCGTTTGGGCAAAGGTGGTAGTGGCGCGTCGCAGCTGTAAAAATTATGGGAAGAATTCGCTTGGGCTTGATATTCTTCCTCATCTCCTGTGCATTGCAGGCTGGTGTGGCTTGGATTACCACATGCGCCACATGGCTTCTCTGTCGGTTGTCCAGTAGTTGCGACCTTCTCCACCACAGTGCTCAACACTCTCTCCAATTTTCCCATCCTTGCTTCGAATTTGTCCTCAAAATCTGATGAACTAGTGTGAGCTGCTTTCTTGAGCATTTGAATGCGTGGTTCATCATACTCCCTTGCATCTACCAAGTGTTGAATTAATCGTTTGGCTTCACTCACAGTATTCTGGGAAAATCCTCCTCCACTCGATGAATTCACAAGGTTTTTAGTATCCACGGTCATCCCCTGATAGAAGTACTGCAGCAAATCTCCTTCAGAGAATTTGTGGTTTGGACAGCTATCCACCAATCTCCTGAACCTGGTCCAATAAGTGCTTAAGGACTCATCATACTCCTGCTTTGCACCACTGATTTCCTTCTTTAGCGCATTTGTTTTGGTAGGAGGGAAAAAGTGCTCCAGGAATAGCCTCTTCATCTCCGCCCACGTAGCGATAGAATAAGGTGGGAGACTCGCGAACCAAGAGTTCGCCTCTGCTGTCAGGGTGAAGGGAAAAACAGCTAATCTGAAGTGTTCCTCCGTAACTCCAGTAGGGCGCTTCTGCACTTTGCAGATCTTGATGAATTCGCTCAAGAAATTGTACGGATCTTCTCCCTTCTTGCCATAGTACTTCGGGAGAACATTAAGCAGTCCAAGCTTAATCTCAATACCGGTGGCAGCTGCCGGCATACGAATTGGGGTTGGGGGGTCATCAGCTTCGTGGCTAGAGAGATCACACAGTTTAGGATCGTCAGCCATGTCGTCTCCGGTGGTCTCGTCGGAAATTGACTTAATTTCCTCCTCACAATCAGTTTCTGCCTCTGATTCACAGTCTGTTTGGGCAAACAGAGTCTCGTCAGCAGCGGCAGCACTGGGTTCCGCCTCAATGAACTGTTCCGTGTTGGTTGACAGGTCAAGTTGCGAATCCAGCAATTCCAGCAATTTCCTTGCCTTAGCCTCCTTTCTTAGTTTCTTTTCGGTCTTCTCGATTTCACTATCGAAGAGGAGGTTTGGTTTGGACGATCTGCTCATAAACAAAAGAAAAAAAAAAAATAGACAAAGGGAAAAGAATTAATTAACACCGCTCCCCGGCAACGGCGCCAATTTGGTGGTCGTCGTATACCACCAAAATAATTCCTGCAGAATTATCAAGAGTAAATTAGTACACTGATAAGCAGGGTCGATCCCACAGAGAGCAGATTAATCATCAATTCCCTAAATCTATAAAAAACGGTGATGCCACCATGCCTTAATTTTAAGTGGAATTAATTAAACTAAGAATGCAAAATTAAATCAAATAAAATACGTTTGAAGTAAATCAATAAAAAGGTAATTCGGCTCAAATAAATCCACTCTAATTCAACTCTGATCATCGACGCAATAATTAATCAATCCCTATCAACCAACCAGTTATAGGATACCGTGATACGCACTGACATACCCCAATTCCTACTTACTATGTCGATAAACAGCTAGATACGCTAGTCTTGTCTATTTCCCTTATTAAAATATAACCTAGCTGGATACGCCAGTCTTAGATTTAATATTCTAACAGCATTAAGAGGAAGGAACCCAATTTAGACCAATTATCCTAGATACGCTAGTAATAATTAATCCACCAATTTATTCCTACTACAAACATGGTAGTTTTGTCACTAATCAGCCCTATTCCAACAATTACGGATTGGAGGTGCTAATTGACTATAATCCAATTGAACCTAAGTTGATCAGACTTAAATAAGATCAGAATTATCATTGAACCTAGGAATTAATCGGAATCAATAGGAATCAATTTTAAACCAATTAGGTCTCACAGATCATTAAATCAGAGTTTCATTATTCTCGCCGAATTAAAAGTTTAGCTACTCATGCTTAAATTAAGAACAAGCAAAGAAATAAAAGTAAACATAGACCAAAAGAATAAATTAAAACGCAAAGAAAATAAAATAACCAATCTGGAATGAAAAGCGTCTGCACTAAAAACTGAAACAAAAGTATGAATGTAATCGAAGTAAACTAATAAATCAAAAACTAAAGTTGCGGCTGCCAAGGGAAAGATGATCTCCAGCAAAAACGAAAATTAGAGCAAAAGATTGTGTATCTGAAAGAAAAACTAGGCCCTATTTATAGACTTCGAATCCCTATGGATCACCATGGAAGTTGCCATGCAAAGAAGAATTCTAAAGGTAATAGAATCGTGCAAAATAAGGCAACTTCCAGCTGGATGCGCGCTTCTGGAAAATACTCCTACTCTCGCCAACTTCGCAGCTCTCGCCAGAGGAATGGATGATTTCCCTGACCTCGCCAACTTCGCAGCTCTCGCCAGAGGAATGGATGAATTCTCTGCTATCGGCTCCTCTGCTCTGGCCAGAGAAGTCACCAATTCTCTGGCTATCGACTCCTCTGACTGGTGATTCCTCTGGGGCTTATGATTCCTCTGGCGCTTCGATTTCTCTGGCGCTTCGATTCCTCTGGCGCTTTCGATTCCTCTGGCGCTTCGATTCCTCTGGCGCTTTCGATTCCTCTGGCGCTTCGATTCCTCTGGCGCTTTCGATTCCTCTGGCGCTGGTTTGTGATTTCGCTGCTCTGGAGATTGGTTTCTCTGACGCGGGTCTTCGGCTGACTTCTCTGGTCTGGCTACAGAGTTATGCTAAAAACACCCTCTTTAGCCCCGAAATCTCCAAAATTATATTCTTCCATCTAAAAACCTAATTCTCCTGCGAAGCATCAAACAAGCCATAAAACGCACCAATTTCGCGAAGATTCTCTTAAAATAAAGCTTATATAAACCCCAAAATTTAGCACAATTAAGCATAAATTAGTAGAGAAGAAACCTGTGGAGAAGAAATCTGAATGCTCAAACCCTGTTCCATTTCAAACCAAAAACCCAAAAGAACTTCGAACAAAAACGCAGAAACCCCTTTTGCTAACCTATTCGATTTCGGCATAATCGACGTCTTCAAGAATGAATCCTAATTCGAATTTGTTGAACAATAACAATGAAAAAATAAAACAAAAAAAAAATGATTCAGCGAACAACCGAAAATTATTAATTGAGAATCTAAAATCAAAAACCATGTTCTATTTCAACCAAAAAACTCTAAAGAAATTGGAACAAAACTCATAAACCATTTCCGTACCCGTTCGATTTCAGCAGATTCATCGTCTTCAAGCATGAACTTTTATGAACAAATCGCCGAACAATTGAAAATTGAAACAGAAATAACAAAAAAAAAGTTTCAGTGAACAATAAAAAATAATGGCAGACGAAAGAGAAACCCTAGCCTTCGTTTCCGGCTGTTCAGAAACGAGTGAGAGTTGAAATGCGGTTAATAGGAGTAAATTTCGCTCCTTCCGTTTTTACCAGAGTGTAATTTTACCCAAATGCCCTAATTATAATTAAAAAGCAATTTCGAACAGGTTTAATACTAATTAAAATTTTCAGGCTGATTTAATTTTAGCCACACGATCCAGCATAATGTATGAATGAGATTTATTCTTTATTCTCTATACATAGGGTCATTCTTTGTTTAACTTGACTATATATATATATATATATATATATATATAGGGGAGGGCTACAGTGAAAACACTTCTTAAAATATAAATATAAACGTTTTTTAATGTACGAATTTTATCCAACAGGATTACGAATTCATCCAACATGGTTACGAATTGTGAAAAATAAATTTTTGATACCTGTGGGATTCGAACCCAGGACCACGAATTCATCCAAAAGGGTTACGAATCAACCGTAGATCTTGATGATCCAAGGGCTGAAAATTGTTTATATTTTATATTTTAAGAAGTGTTTTTATTTTAGCCCTCCCCTATATATATATATATATATATATATATATATATATATATATATATATATATATATATAGGGAAGGGCTAAAATAAGAGCATTTCTTAAGATATAAAATAAGAATCATTTTCAGCCCTTAGATCATCAAGATCTACGGTTGATTCATAATCCTGTTTGATGGATTTATGGTCCTGAGTTCGAATCCCAAAGGTAGCAAAAATTTATTTTTCACAATTCATACATTTATACAGCGAATTCATACGTGTTCTACATAAAATTCATACATTAAAAATTGCTCTTATTTCTTATTTTAAGATGTGCTCTCACGGTAGCCCACCCCTATATATATATATATATATATATATATATATATATATATATATAATTTGGTTAGTATTCAAATACGAATACAAAATCACGATATTCGATACTATTCGATTTCGTTTACAACCTTATCTGCACACTCCCTCCTCAAGGCTACTCTGCCGCCGCCTTGGTGCGACAACGCCGTGCAACGCCGACCAAGCAGACTCCCCCTTGGCCTCTCCTATCCAGCAGCCATACACACTTATTTCCCCCTTTTTCTTTCTATTTCTTTTCTGTGTAATTAATGGAAATTTATTCTATTTTGATTTCTTATATAAAATTCAGATAAATGACTGAAGTTTTCTTTTCGAAGGAAGTAAAGCTTTGGATCTAAGTAATGAAATAATGGTTTGATGCCACAAAGCTATGTGTTTATGATATATTATGTTTTTGTATGACACAAACGAAGAAGCAAGTAATAGCTTTGTTGGGATAAATTAAAATTATGGAAAAGATTTACTGTTCGAATTTTTGGAGTTCTGCAGATGAGAAGTGAGTTTGCTTGGTAACGATAGAACGAGAAGTTTTTGTTTGTAGTTTTCAGAAAATTTCATAAATGAAATGGTGAAAAGTGGGTGAAAAGTGTGAATAAGAATATGTGGAACGGATGACATGATGATAGAATTGTGACTGAAAGAAAATCTATATCTATATATCTATATCTATATATAAGTGGCATCTACCTATAGTTCAAAAATAGGTAATATTTTTTTTTGTAAATATTCCAAAAAAAAAGTAAGAACTTCTTTCGTGGACGAAGGGGGTATATAGCATTTACATATTGAAGTCACCACAACAATAAGTTCTTTCATGGACGGAGGGAGTATATAACATTATATATTGAAGTCACCACTTATGTTATGCCATCCCCACTTATGCTATGCAATGTTTTAGATTGCCAGATTCTATTTGTGACGATATTAATCAGCTCACAACAGGTTTTTGGTGGGGCGATAAAGAGGAAAAATGCAGGCTTCATTGGAAAAAATGGGAGGCCATGTGCATACTGAAGGAATGCGGAGGTATGGAGTTACGCCACCTCAAGGGTTTCAACCAAGCTCTCGTTGCTAAACAGGTTTGGCGTTTGCTTACCAAGCCGAATTCTTTGGTTGCTCGGGTCTTTAAAGCTAGATATTATCGGGATGGGGATTTTCTTAGTGCCGGATCGAAGAATAATGGATTTTTTATTTGGCGATCCCTTCTATGGCGTATTTGTAATGGGAGTAAAGTGCGTGTTTTTATTGACGCGTGGGTTACTGGTCTGGAGATGGGCTGTGTTCGTGGATGAGATAGCACCCCAGTTATGGAGACACATGTGGAGGAGCTCTTGACTGATCAGAATGAGGGTTGGGATGTGGCTAGATTGCAGGAGATGTTTTGGCCCTATGAAGTAGATGCAATTAAAAAAAAACCCATTGGTGAGCATGGGGTCGTGGACATGGCTAGTTGGCGCTATGATCCTCGAGGTACATTAACAGAAAATGACTTATCTCCTTTCTATAGGTTACTATGATGCACACCCTAACCATAGCTTGAGAGATCGCAAATTTTGGGCTCAGGTGTTATGGAGTAATAATATTCCCCCGAAAGTTAAAGTCTTTGTATGGAGGGCTTTGAATAATTTGATTCCTACTAGAGTTAACTTGAAAAAGCATAAAGTACCGGTTGAGGGTGTTTGTGAAAGATGTCACAGTCATTGGGAGTCGATAGAACATGGGCTTATTTTCTGCCCGGCCGTGCGTGGTGTTTGGAAGAGCTTAGTTTTCTAGCGGATATTGAAAAATGCTCATGACCTAAGATTGATGGAGATTGCCGAGATTATATGTCGAGAGTTGAGGAGGATGATTATGGTCTGTGGTGCTCGATTCTTTACAGGTGTTGGTGCTATATTTGCGAGCTCACACATGGTAATGACAGAACAGTCGTGCCATCTTCTTCGGTGAACTGCCAGGCGACGTTGGATGCGTACCATGCAGCGAAACCCACATTTGCGGTTGAAAGTTTGATGGGGTTGAGGTTGGGTAAGAAATGGTGGGTGCCGCCGAAGAAAGAGAGATTTCGGTGTGATGTGGATGCCTTATTTGACCCGGATGCAGGGGCCTATGGAATATGGGTTATTGTTAGAGACTACCTTGGAGAACTGCAGCTTACGGCGGCGAAAGCCTCAAAACCTTGCTCAAGCTCTTTGATGATGGAGATTATAGATGTTGTTGCTGGTATAACTTGGTGCATTGAGTATGATATCATGCCTATTGAGATTTTTACGAATTCTATGTTGGCAGCGCGGGTGATGGTGTGTCCAGTGGAAGAGGGTCAGTTTTTACCTGACGATATTCTTGATATTTTGTGTATTGCTCGTTCGTCTATGCTTGTTGATGTTAATCATGTGTATAGAGAGGCGAATAGAGTTGCTCATAGTTTAGCACAGTTTGTGCATTCTTGTCAGCAACTAGTTTGTTGGTTGCTGATTTTTCTCGCTGGCTTGGCGGTATTATTTCGGATTATTACTCCTAATATAATGGTTCTTTTTTGGTTTCAAAATATATACTCCCTCCGTCCACAAAAGAACTTCTTATCTTTTATTTTTGGGACGTCCACAAAAAAACTTTCTACCTATTTTTGGACTATACCCATGATAACTCTTGTATTAAGAGGTTATTACTCATTCTTTTAAGCTTTTAAGAAGAGTTTGATGCATGTTTTGTGTAGTTCTTTAGGTTTTCTTTTACGTTTTATTATCGTTTCGCTCTTTCGTCTTTGGGTGTTTGAGATTTGAGATGTATGAAAACTGATGCCAAAAGTTAGCTAATCTCGTATAAAAAGTAGACAAATGAGAGTTTTGTTGGTTTTGTGTAGGGACTACAGCGTTGCTGGCATTTTGCTGCAGCATTCTGCTCGGTTGACTTGGACGAGATTTTCATGTGCAAAAGAGAGGGGACCACTTGCTAAAAGTGAAAGTTAGCTTATTTGGCACAAAAGTTGAACTTCTCTCAGCATAAAATCGAAGGAAGAAAGAGGAGCACTGGAAATCTACAACAAATGAGGGCAACATGGACTTTTCATGGGCTATTTTTGGGGAAACCTAGCTGCTACATCTAGGAGGCGGCCGCAATTGAGGTGGGAGAACACGAAAAATAAGAGGAAATCAGGGGGAGCACGAGAGAGAGAGAGAAGGAGCACCTGAAATTAAAGACAAGGACCATATTTTTGGAGGAAGAGAAGAAAGAAGCAGAGCACATCATTAATCCTAACCATTTCTAGCTTCCTTTCTTTCTCTTACTCATTATTTTCAATCTGCAAACTATAGTGTTGGCTACTGTTAGCATCATGCTTAGCTTTGAGTTCATTTTCTCTTTCTTTATGTTAAGCATGAGCTAAACTTTTGAGGCTTGGATTGTTGATGAACTCTATGTCTTAGATTTGTAATTTCTTTGCACTTTATTTTAGTGAATCTCTCATTTTCCATTCAGCTATGCTTCATGTTATTTCTTGCTCTTGACTGGCCATCTTGTGCAAGATATTTAGCTACTTCTTGATTCTGGAAAGGTTGGGAGTAGTGGACTAGGTTGAATGGCATAAGAGCATGTGGCATAGGAATATGTTATTTGCCTTGTGTGCGGTTAAAAATTGGAGCTATGTATCTGTTGTTCTAGGCTGGACTTGGCATAGGAATATGCTCGAGAAAGTTGTAGAATGAAAAACCATAGGATTTGGGAAAGTTCTATGAATGTTGGTGAATTTTCATAACTGTGAGGTTTTGCTTGAATATTGCTGCAGCAATCTGTTCAGTGTGAAAGACATAGAGGGATTTATCAATCCAAGTCCGTTTCTCTTATATATTTTCTTCGTTTAATCTTTTATCTTCTGTCTAGTTAACTTTAGTAAAGATTTTAACCAACCTTAGTTTAATTTTAGTTTATTAAAAAACTATCCTCTTGATTTAAAGCTTTATTTAATTTCTAGTTTTCAAGTAGTTCTTGTTTTGCTTATTTCTTTGGAAACGGCTCTCTTTGATCGACAAGAGATGTGACATCTCTGAAAAGTAACCACCAGATAGGAATGACCTCTGCAGAGATAAGATATTGAGATATCTCTGCATTTAATGCGGTTGTACTTGAGCGTACGTGGCTTCCTCTGAACGTTGGAAGATCAGTCCTAGGAGGAATGTTCAACTGATACTTGACTTTAGTATCAGTCTATGGCGCGCATTAAATAATCAGTCTTCAACTGATTCTTCAACTGATACTTCAGTTGGTAACTCCAGTCTTCAGTCTTCAGTCTTTGACACTGCAGCTAAACTAGAAACGAACTCTAACACTTGAGTTCAAAACGATTCTAGTCTATTACATCTAAGTCCTATGAATTTTGGTATCATCTAAACAAGGGTTAGGATATTCCACAAGGTTCCCAACAATTTCCCCCTTTTTGATGATGCCAAAACCACACAGCAGTTCTAGACAATAAAAAAGACTGAGCTCTCAGTATAAGTTCTAGACGAGGGGTGAAAACAGTTCCCCCTTAACAATAGAACCTAAACAACTTATACTTAGAGCAAGAAAGAAAACAGTTCTAAACATAGAACTTAAAGAAGACAGAAAAACCATAAATCAGAGCCTGGACAAAGAGTTATTGTCTTCAGGGTGAGGTCAATAAGAAGTTCATTTTATTAATAGGACTGATAAGCCATCAGTCGAGGTACAGAGCAAGACTTACATTGGAGTAAAACGATAAACAACAAAAAAACATCATGGTTAAACCATGGACTCCAGCAGTCTGCTTGGCTGCGCCCTTGAACTTCTTGATCTCCATCTTCTGTCTTCGTGTCTTCATGTTCCTAAGCTTGTTCCACTCTCACTTGTTTTCCGTTGAATTGAGGTCTGTTCCGAAACGTCATCCTTTTAACTTCTGGTGATCCTTTGCTGTTCCATCATCAGTCAAGAGTTAGAGGACAGGGAGCAACCTCAAGAAAAGGTTTCTCTCTGACTTCTGACTTTTCCAACTTTCCCCCTTTTTGGCAACATCAAAAAGAGAGATGACGATGGAGGCTATGATCAGACGGTACCCAACTCCGAGTCTCAGAAGTTTGTGAAAAGATTTGAGAACAGAGTGAGTCCGGATAAGCAGAAGAGGAGGACATCAGTTGTGGGGTGAGGAGATGAGGGAGACGGAGAAGTGGAGGAGGATAAGAAAACGTAGAAGGCGGAAGATAGAAGAAGGCTGCCTTGGAAGAAGGAGAGGGCTGCCTTATGAGGAGAAGGATCAGATTGGTGAATTGGAAAGAAGGAGAAAAAGGAGGGAAGGGTGTGAGAAGGAAGAATTGAAGCGGTGGCAGCTGAGAAGACAAACACCGTCGACTCGCCGACCCAGGGTCTGTGAAGAATAGACCCGGTGCGGCTGAAGATGCCGGCCAACAACAAGAGTGATCTTGTTGTTTGTTGCAAGCCAGGAAGGAACACGAGATATGCGATACGGTATATCTCCTCCAGAAGCGGTGAAGCTTCTTGGCGCCAGGCATGAGACTGGAAGACGCTCGTTTCGCTGGATACAAGTGAGGGTAGAGCAAACTTTGACGTCAGAGAGACGTTGTGATCCAGTGGAAGGGTCCGGTGAAGACCAAGACTATGAGTGTCATTCTTCCACTCCATGACTTTGCAGTCATAGATTTCTCCTTTAGTCGGAACAAATTTTCTCTGCAATTTGTAAAAGAAATTGAAACTTTTTCTCACAGTGAAGGCTGTGGAGTGTTGTTAGTTTATGCAGAAAAGTCGTGAAGACAGCATGGTGTATAAATAGACAAGATGTGAACCATGTAGAAGATGAAAAGGTTTTTCGAAAACTGTGCCTAAATTGCAATTGAAGAAAAATTTCGCGTCCGCCGTCACTGCGAAGGACTTTGAAAAGCATCATTACATATGTCATGTCAATGAGTATTTCAAGAAATTTTATTGCAGAGGCAAAAAGGTTGGAAGGATTTTTGGCAAAAAGATCAGGACAAGTTCAATCAAAACAGATTTTCTCTTTATAAAAATCTTGTCCTTTTCGGATATTCCATTTTCCAACAATTCCAACAATCAGTTAAAGTTTTTGAAGAAAACTGATCAGTTAGAGAAAGGGTTTTGAACGAAACACTTAAAGCTCTAAACTGAAATAACTGATTTTTGAAAAGGTAAGCATTTAAAATACTTACTGATCAACTGAATATTGTAGTCAGTTGATACCACGTGATCCTGGTTGAATCATCAGGATGACTTCTTCTTCAGATGAGTATTCGGACTTTATTGCTTTCCACGTCGGCGATCGTAGAAGCAGCAGTTGGTTGACCACTAGTCATCAAGACTGTTTGAGAAAATCTTCAAACACAGCATCACTCTTCAGGGTTGATGAGGCCGATCTTTGCACATAGATCATTGAACCTCTCTTCTGGAAGAGCCTTGGTCAGCAGGTCCGCTCTCTGAATAGCAGTGGGAATCCATTCCACAGAGATATTCTTCTTTTCGACATGATCACGAATGAAGTGATGTCGAATCTCAATGTGTTTAACTCTGGTGTGATGAACTGGATTCTGGGAGATTGCAATAGCACTGGAGCTGTCGCAATAGATAGAAACTTCCTTTTCCTCGATCCCATAGTCCTTTAGTTGATGGACTAACCACAGGATTTGTGAGCAGCAGCTTCCAGCAGCAACATATTCAGCTTCAGTTGTAGAGGTGGCGACTGAAGTCTGCTTCTTTGAAAACCAAGAGATGAGCTTGTTGCCTAGGAATTGACAAGTTCCGGAGGTTGACTTGCGATCAAGCTTGCATCCACCGAAGTCAGAGTCTGAAAATCCGGTAAGCTTGATGTCGTCGTCTGCTGGGTACCACAATCCTAAATTGGGTGTGCCCTTGAGATATCTCAGAATCCGCTTAGCTGCATCCAAATGAGCTTCCTTAGGATCTGATTGATATCGTGCACAAACCCCGACTGCAAATGCGATATCTGGTCTGCTCGCAGTCAAATACAGCAAAGATCCAATGATTTCTCTGTACTTCTTCGAAGAGACAGAGCTTCCTTCTGAACCTGGATCAACCTTCCAGTTTGTGTTCATTGGGATCTTGACTGATTTCATGTGCTGAATACCGAACTTAGCTATCAGCTCCTTGGCATACTTGGACTGACTGATCAGTATTCCTTCTTTGGTCTGCTTGACTTGTAATCCGAGAAAGAAATTCATTTCTCCCATCATGGACATTTGGAATTTGTTCGTCATGATGTCAGCAAACTTATTGCACATGCGTTCGGATTTGGATCCGAAGATTATGTCATCGACATAAATTTGAACAAGCAAGAGATCTTCTCCTTCTTTGAGAATGAACAAGGTCCTGTCCACAGATCCCTTTTTGAAGCCTTGTTCAATCAGATACTCAGAGAGAGTATCATACCACGCTCTTGGTGCTTGCTTCAATCCATAGAGCGCTTTCTTCAGCTTGTACACCTTTTCTGGTCCAGCAACCTCAAATCCGGGAGGTTGTTCTACATAGACTTCATCTGTGAGCACTCCATTAAGAAATGCACACTTGACATCCATTTGGTGTACCTTGAAACCTTTGTGAGCTGCGAAGGCTAAGAAGAGTCTGACTGCTTCCAATCTGGCAACTGGGGCGAATGTCTCGTCGTAGTCGATTCCTTCTTCTTGACTGTATCCTTTAGCCACAAGCCTTGCTTTGTTTCTCACAACGTTTCCTTCTTTGTCTTCCTTGTTCTTGAAAATCTATTTCAAGCCAATCACCTTTGCATCGTCTGGTCGATCCACAAGCTCCCAAACTGAATTCCGATTGAATTCATTGAGTTCCTCTAGCATTGCGATGACCCATTCAGTGGACTTCAGAGCTTCTTCAATATCCTTGGGCTCTGTAGTTGATAAGAAACAGCTGAAATTCTTATCTTCGTTGATGCAGTTCTGGTTGATATCGAAGACGAGGTTGCACATTGATCTCCGAGTCTTGACGCCATCTGATGGTTCTCCAATGATGTTCTCTTTAGAGTGGAGTTCAAACCATCTTCGATACTTCTTGATCTCTTCAGGGGATGGTGGAGTTTCTTCGGTCAGAATAGCTCTGGGATGTTGAGCACCTTCTGGAGCAGGGGTGAGTTGAGCTGGGGCGGCTTCTGCGCGTTCAACTTGAACTTCAGCAAATGGAGTTCCCCCTTGACTGATGCCATCTGCATTGACTCCAGTCTGAACTTCAGACCGTTGGTTGATCTTCTGATACTGGAGCATCTCAGTATCTTCATCTTTGCCAGGTCCCCACACTAAGACAGTAGAGGGCTCGACAGTGTGAATTTCAGCTTTGGAACCTTCAGCGATCTGAACAACCTTTTCAGCATCTTGTTCCCTGAAATCATCTGTAGACTCATCAAAGATCACATGAGGTGTTTATTCTACACAGAGAGTTTGAGTATTGAACACTCGATAGGCTTTGCTTGAACGTTCTGTTCCAGAGTATCCAAGGAAGACTCCTGGATCAGCCTTGCTATCGAAGGTGTTCAACCTCTTCTTATCATTGTTGTGTATGAAATACTTAGAACCGAAAGCATGAAAGTAGGCAATCGAAGGCTTTCTGTTCTTCCATAACTCGTATGGAGTTCTTCCATGTCTCTGAGTGAGGAAGGAGCGATTCTGCGTGTAGCATGCGTTGTTGACTGCTTCGGCCCAAAACTTTAAGGGAAGTTTTGACTCGGCTAGCATCGTCCTGGCTGCTTCCTTAAGAGACCTGTTTCTTCTTTCTGCGACTCCATTCTGCTGGGGAGTTCTTGCTGCAGAAGTTTGATGACTGATTCCTTGTTCATCATAATACTCACGAATGACAGTATTGAGGAACTCAGTCCCACGATCTGATCTGATGTTGATGATGTTGACTTCCTTTTCAACGCTCAGTCTTCTCACCAGCTTTGGCAGTTCCTCCAGTGTCTCTTTCTTTTTGAAGAGAAAGATAACCCAAGTATATCGTGAGTAATCATCCACAACTACCAAGGTGTACTTTCTACCGTTGTAGCTTCCTGGAGTGATCGGTCCAAACAGATCCATGTGAAGTAGATGCAGAATCCTTTCAGAGGAGTGTCCTGTCTTTGACTTGAATGACGTCCGCGTCTGCTTTCCTCTGAGGCATGCTTCACATTCTTGCTTCTTCTGGAATACAATAGAAGGAAGACCTTCTACCAGTTGATGTTTAGCAAGTTTGTTGATCGTCTTGAAGTTGAGATGGTTGAGTCTCTTGTGCCAGAGCCAATTGAGCTCCGAGCTGCTCTTGCTGATGAGGCACGTTTCTGGTGGGCTGTCTTCCCAAGAAACAACGTAGAGACTTCCTTGTCTGAATCCCTTCAGAACCACCTTTTTCTGATTGTTTCTAACAGTGAATTCATCCTTTTTGATTTTCACTGTGAAACCACTCTCACAAAATTGACTCACAGACAACAGATTATGTTTAAGACCAGAAACAAAGCTAACATTACTGATACTGGCGTTACCCATGTTGAGCACACCGTAGCCTTTTGTTTCTCCAATCGAGTTGTCTCCGAATGCAACTTTGGATCCAGCTTTCTCGACATACTGGGATAGATATTCTTTGTAGCCCGTCATATGCTTCGAACAGCCACTATCCAGATACCACGTTCTGATTGAAGCTTTGGCCTCTTCCTTCTTTTTATGTTTCCTGACATTGACCTGCAAGGAAGAGTTGCTTCAGGCACCCAATCAAACTTTGGGTCATTCACTGTTAGTTCGAGTTCCCTTTGGAACCCAAATCTGCTTCAGAATTGGTCTGGCTGATCTTTTGCGCTTTGTTGGATGTCTGATCGATGTCGTTGGCGCTTCAGGTGGCACTTGAGCATTCTTCTGTTGAGAAAACTTTTTGAAGGCCTCACTCTTGTAGCAGTTCTGTCTGATGAGTGGTTGAGGTCTTCTTTGCTCGGTGAAGTATCTTCCTTAAGATACTTTAGTCTTTGCAGACTTATGGAGATTTGTCTGTCGTCCAGTGACTTGTCGTTGAGGAATTGGCATAGCTCGTCTGGACTCAGCAATGCTTGATCTCCATGGATGTTGTTCCTTCTGAAACTGAACTGAGGATGTCAGTTTCTGACTGATGTGGCCTTTCTTCCCCCTGGATTGATGAGGAAGATTCTTCTTGACTCCTGATGTTCCTTCCCGGATCTTTGACTGAAATATGCTTTCCAGCCTTTTCAATAAGATGATCTGGTTGGGAGCCTCCTTAGCTCGTCTGTAGCTTCGTGGAGGTGGAACATTTGATCTGGCCATCAGTCTGCGCTTGTGAACTTCATCCACATCATGGTCTCTTGATTCTTCTGAGGTTGTGATTTCAGAAGGATCATTCTTAGAGATGATCATGATTTTCTTTCCTTTGGCAGCTGCAACCTTTCCTCCGATGCTGTTGACCAATCTTTTCGATGGAAAGTTGCTCATCATGGGAGACTGCATCATGCAGCTCTTGACTGTTTCTTCCAGCTTGTGATTGAGCCTCTTGATTTCATGAGATGCTCTTTCACATTCTGAGTTGGAGACTCTGAGCTCTTCTTCCAGTCGGCTGTTCTCC
This sequence comes from Salvia miltiorrhiza, assembly GCF_028751815.1. Classification (NCBI taxonomy): domain Eukaryota; kingdom Viridiplantae; phylum Streptophyta; class Magnoliopsida; order Lamiales; family Lamiaceae; genus Salvia; species Salvia miltiorrhiza. The sequence goes on along the minus strand of NC_080387.1, from coordinate 18,348,122 downwards.
ATGATTAGCTGATCAAGACAAGTTTCATCCGGAAAGTAGATGATTGTCTGATGTTAAGCTCGTTCATCATTGATCTCCTTATCCATTTTCTGATTCTGCTTGAGGAGATCTTCGAACATTTTCCTCAGTTGACAGTGATCAGTCAGGAGCTGATCAAACTCGTCATTTTCAACGGATGAGCTATCTCCAGATTCTGAGTGGTCTCCTGAAAGCATCAAGAAGTTATCAGTATATGGAGTTTTTGTGAGAGATTTTACCTCTGGGCCATTCATTCCATTGTCGTAGCTGTTGTCGGCTACACTTTCTGATTTATTGGCCATCAGGGCTCGGCTCTCATCATCTGAGCTGGAACTGTCGAGGTCGGATGATTCTGATGTGTCGTTGGATGAATCAGCATCATCAGCAACCATAGCTTTCTTCTTCAAAGATCTGCGATCTTTCTTTGCTTTCAGTTCCCTGCGCTCAGCTGGAGTCAATTCAGGGCATTCATTTCGAAAGTGCCCTTTCTTTCTACATCCAAAGCATTCCAATTCTTTGATGTCATAAGCGGCTGACTTCCTTTCTCCGCTTCGATCTGTGGAATGTCTGGAGTCCCCTTCTCTTTCTTTTCCCTTGTAGTGCTGCTTGTGGAACCTTCTGTACTTCCGGAACTTGGACTCCATCTTGTTGAATCTGTCAGTCAATAGGGCATATTGACTGAAGAAGTCCTCAGGGTTAAGTTCCGTTGGCTCCTTGATCTGCTTCTTGCCTTCTCTGATTGAGGCCTTCAGTGCAACTCCTCTTGAGGTTGATGGACCATCTTCGTCTGATCCTCCAGCCTTCTTGTTACCAAGATTTCTCATAAGGTCGAACTCATTTGCCATGAGATCGGAGAAAAGCTTGTTTGTCGGGAGCTGACTGAATCCTGGCTTCTTGTTACCATTCTCCACGTGGCAGTGCTCGAAGAATCTTCAGACTGATTTCTCGTTGAGTGTATTTGTCTTTGGAAATGGATTGAACTTCATTCAATATAAGATTGAATCTTTGTTCCATTTCCTCGACAGATTCATTCTTGAGCATGAGGAAGGAGTCGAATTTCTGGCAAGCTATGGATAGCTTATTCTCCTTGATTTCCTCAGAACCTACGCACATTCTTTCCAGAATGTCCCACATCTCCTTTGCTGTTCTGCACTTGATAATCTTCATGACATACTTGTCCGGAACGGTGCCGGAGATGATGCTTTTGGCGAGGTTGTCTAACTCATCTTGCTTCCTTTCTTCTGTGGTGAAGTCTGCCTTAGACTTGGGCTGGTCCTCATCGTAAGGTTCCTGATTGATGTCAGTAGGAACCCTTTTTACAGTTTCGGTGATGATGATCGGACCGCTGGTGATGACTTCCCACATTCTGCAATGTTGGGCGGTGAGGAAGCTTTCAAGCCGAAACTTCCATATGTCGTATTTTTCAATACTAAACATAGGTAGAGAAGATAATCTGATGTGGTTAGTCTCCATCAAAAAAGAGAGAACAGATAATAGCAGATAGAGCAAATAGCAAGCACAAAAATAAGAAAGAGTAAAACTTCTTCGAGACCTTTAATAAAGGATCTAGTTCAAGTAGGAACTAGTCAGATACAGATAGTTCTTGCGAACAACCTGCTCTGATACCAATTGTTAGGTCTGGGGGGGTCTCGAATAGGTGTATGGGGGGGGGGAATACACCTATAGGCTATTTTTGGTCTATCTACCAACCTCAATCAGAGGGATCTCAGTCAGAGATAGAAAAGAAACTTTACAAGCAAACCAGACACCTGTTTAACCGAAATTAGTTTTGACCAACAGGGTTGACGACTGATACTGAAAGCTCTTCAGTAAAGAGTTATCAGTTAAGTCACAAGAACTTAACTAATCCACGTAAGAGCTTCAGTCGTGTTTGCAAAGATAGAGATGATATCACTCTTCCTTACTATCAGAGGATAGTTCAGTCAGATTGATATCACACGCAGCGGAAATTAAACTTAGTTTCGAATAGCCTCGGTGGAGCAGATAGTTGGATTAAGGTTTCTCTAGCAGTTAGTCAGTGTCCAGTTTTATCAATAGAAATAACACAGTTAAGAATGTAAAACTGAAAGCTGTAAATAACACTGAGACTTTTACGTGGTTCGGAAAAACTCTTTCCTACATCCACGGCTGGTTGATCAGACCAACAATCCACTCCGCAAGTGCTTGCCTGGTGCACTGCAAACCGTGAACTGAAGATAAACTCTCTTCAGCACCTACATACCTCGCGTAGGATTTCTCCACCTACACACCTCGTATAGGATTTCAGCACCTACACAACTCGCGTAGGATTTCCCTGCTAAGCACACCTCGTGCTCAGACTTCTCTTTCAGAGTTCAGAGTACCTTCCTGAATCTCCGAATCACTCAAACACTCTTATGGGGGAGAGGTTTAAATGAGTGCCAACTATACTTACAAAGAACAAGTTCTTTGAAGCAAGTTTGACCTTTGGCTTCTGAGTACACAGAATATATGCCTAGGGTGTAAGAGAATGTATGTAATCGGCAGTGACTGATTTTGGCTTTGGAATTCTCTTCTTCGATTCAAGCTTTGAGCGGTTTAAGCTTTGGGCTGAGTAGCTATTTCGGCAGAACTTCAGCTTATGTTGTTGAATCGGTGAAGATTTGAAGTGATCCTCGAGCGCTATTTGTAGGAGAATTCTTGAATAGATCCGTTGGCGTAAATCGTCCTCAAGATTTCTTCCGTTGGAGAGCAATTCGAATTTGGGCTGAGGCTTCAATCTTCGAGGTTCCTTGTCTGTGTGGAAACGGCTCTCTTTGATCGACAGGAGATGTGACATCTCTGAAAAGTATCCACCAGATAGGAATGACCTCTGTAGAGATAAGATATTGAGATATCTCTGCATTTAATGCGGCTGTACTTGAGCGTACGTGGCTTCCTCTGAACGTTGGAAGATCAGTCCTAGGAGGAATGTTCAACTGATACTTGACTTTAGTATCAGTCTATGGCGCGCATTAAATAATCAGTCTTCAACTGATACTTCAGTTGGTAACTCCAGTCTTCAGTCTTCAGTCTTCATTCTTCAGTCTTCAGTCTTCAGTCTTTGACACCGCAGCTAAACTAGAAATGAACTCTAACACTTAAGTTCAAAACGATTCTAGTCTATTACATCTAAGTCCTATGAATTTTGGTATCATCAAAATAAGGGTTAGGATATTCCACAAGGTTCCCAACAGATAGTTTAAGTTCTAATCTGCATTCCCTGTGGAGATGATTTTGGAATATTTCCTCTTATTACTTGTTGAGACTACGTGCACTTGTGTATTGAATTGTGTTAATCGGATTTTACCACAAACAAGTTTTTGGCGCCGTTGCCGAGGAATGAAACTAGAATTTGTGTTGTTTCAGTTACCTTGCATTTTAGTTTTTATATTTTGTATCTTGATCTGAATTTCTCGATCTCTTTCTCAATAGGTTCCTTTGTGTATGAACAAGCATGAAGGCCTAGCGTTACTCGTGTTCGATCCAGAGATTGAACGTACATTTAGAAAGAGAAGAAAAGAGCAACTAGATCGACGTCTTAAAGAGATGGCTGCAGAGGATAATAACAATGGTCATAACGCCATTGTGTTGGTCGACGATAGAACATGCCCTATACGGGAATATGCTGCACCTGCTTTTAACGAGCTTAATCCGGGCATTCAACGACCAGAAGTTCAAGCTGCACAATTTGAGTTGAAGCCTGTGATGTTTCAGATGCTCCAAACAGTGGGACAATTCAGTGGTCAGGCTACGGAGGACCCTCATCTCCATCTTCGCTCATTCTTGGAAGTGGCTGATTCGTTTAAGCTACATGGCGTTACACCGGAAGCTCTGAGGTTGAGGTTATTTCCGTTTTCATTGCGAGACAGAGCCAGAGCTTGGCTCAATACGTTCCCACCCAACTCAATTTCCACATGGAATGAGCTAGCAGAAAAGTTTCTACTAAAGTATTTCCCTCCGACAAAAAATGTAAAATTTCGAAATGAAATCATATCATTTCAACAATTGGAGGATGAATCTGTGAGTGAAGCCTGGGAAAGGTTCAAAGAGCTGCTAAGAAAATGCCCACACCATGGAATTCCACATTGCATTCAGATGGAGACATTCTATAATGGTCTCAATGGTCCTACTCGTATGGTGTTGGATGCTTCAGCAAATGGTGCTATTCTTTCTAAGTCGTATGACGAGGCTTATGAGATTCTAGAGAGAATTGCTACCAACAATTATCAATGGTCTAATTCAAGAGCTCCAACGGGTAAAAAGGTAGCAGGAGTACTTGAAGTTGATGCTTTGACAGCCTTGTCAGCTCAAGTAGCATCAATGAGCAACATGTTGAAGAACCTTAGTGTTGGGAGTAAACCACCACAAGCACCAGTGGTAACATCTCAAGCACCTGTGGTAACTCAACCGGTGGCAGAGATCTCTTGTGTTTACTGTGGCGATGCTCAATGCTCATACCTTTGAGAATTGTCCTTCGAATCCCGCTTCAGTTTACTATATAGGGAATCGTAATGCCAACCACAACAATTCCTACTCTCACTCTTACAATCCGGGATGGAGACAACACCCAAATTTCTCATGGAGTGATCAGGGAACGAGTTCGAATGGTGGACAGATGCAAGCTAAGGCTACTTATCCACCAGGTTTCCAACAACAACAAAAGCCTCCACAAGCTACTCAAAGCAACTCTTTAGAGACGTTACTGAAAGAGTATATGGCTAAGAATGATGCTGTAATTCAGAGTCAAGGAGCTTCATTAAGAAATCTTGAGGTTCAAATGGGGCAGCTTGCAAACGAAATCAGAACTCGAGCACAAGGTACACTGCCTAGTGACACCGAAAATCCAAGAAAAGATAAGGAGCAGTGTAAAGCGGTTACATTGAGAAGTGGCAAAGGTTTAGATTTGAATGAAGATAAATTGAAGAGAAAATCTGAGCCCACTTCAATCCAAAAAGATGTGGAGAAGGGTGATGAAGCAGGAACTTCAAAGCTAACCAATGTTGATTCTGGGACAAATGCTTCAGCATTTTCTCAGCAAACTGGAGCAGAACAGTCACATGTGAAACCGCCGCCACCATTTCCACAACGATTTCAAAAGAAGCAGGATGATGCTCAATTCAGAAGATTCTTGGATGTTTTAAAACAACTCCACATCAATATCCCTCTAGTTGAAGCTTTGGAGCAAATGCCAAACTACGTGAAGTTTTTGAAAGATATTTTGACAAAAAACAGAAGGCTTGGGGAGTTTGAAACAGTAGCTTTGACAGAAGGTAGCAGCGCTATTCTAAAGAACAAAATCCCTCCTAAATTGAAGGACCCTGGTAGTTTCACTATACCATGTTCCATTGGAGGTCGAGATGTAGGTAAAGCTCTTTGTGATTTAGGAGCTAGCATTAACTTAATGCCACTTTCAGTTTTCAAGAAGTTGGGAATTGGAGGAGCAAGGCCTACCACAGTTACTCTACAATTGGCCGATCGTTCCATGGCTCATCCGGAAGGAAAAATTGAAGATGTTTTGGTACAAGTCGACAAATTAATTTTTTCGGCAGATTTTATCATTCTTGATTATGAAGCGGATAGAGAGGTGCCAATTATCTTGGGAAGGCCATTTTTAGCAACTGGACGAACTTTGATAGATGTTCAAAAAGGAGAGTTGACAATGAGGGTAAATGATCAGCAAGTTACCTTCAATGTTTTCAATGCTATGAAGTTTTCTGACGAGATTGAAGAATGCTCTGCAGTGAGTGTCATTGATGCTATTGTGGCTGAAAAAGTGAACAAGGAAATCTGTGGAGGAGATGTGAATGGAATTTCTCTTGAAGAGGTTGAAGAAATAGGTGATGAAGAAGAGGCTCAAATCACATGGGTTAAATCAAAGCAAAACTCTTCCAACATCGGGAGAAAATTTGAATCTTTGGGGTTATCGGAAAGGGAGTTCAAACCACCTAAACCTTCCATTGAAGAACCACCACAGCTTGAGCTGAAACCCCTGCCTTCACATCTTAAATATGCCTACTTGGGAACTGAAGAAACTTTGCCCGTGATAATTTCAGCCATTCTCGACTTAGAAAAGGAGAATATGTTGCTTGATGTGTTGAAGAGGTATAAGAAGGCAATTGGCTGGACAATTGCAGATATAAAGGGTATATGTCCTTCTATTTGTATGCACAAAATTTTATTGGAAGAAGGATGCAAAAATTCTGTAGAGCAGCAGCGGCGACTTAATCCAGTTATGAAAGCAGTCGTTAAAAAAGAGGTGATCAAGTGGTTAGATGCTGGAATAATATATCCGATTTCGGATAGCTCTTGGGTCAGCCCTGTTCAATGTGTTACAAAGAAGGGTGGAGTCACGGTGGTGGTCAACGAGAATGATGAATTGATTCCTACAAGGGTAGTAACGGGATGGCGTGTTTGTGTGGACTACCGGAAGTTAACCAATGCTACCAGAAAAGATCATTTCCCGCAACCTTATATTGACCAAATGCTTGATAAACTAGCAAGGAATGAGTATTTTTGTTTTCTCGATGGCTACTCCGGTTATCATCAAATCACCATTGCACCCGAAGATCAACATAAAACAACTTTCACATGTCCTTATGTCACTTTTGCTTGTAGGTGAATGTCATTTGGGCTATGCAACGCACCTGCCACCTTCCAACGGTGTATGATGGCAATATTTTCTGATATGGTGGAGACATCGCTGGAAATATTCATGGATGATTTTTCGGTCTTCGGTGATACTTTTGGTATATGCTTGGCTAACTTGGAAAAAGTGTTGGAAAGGTGTGAGGAGACAAATTTGGTGCTAAATTGGGAAAAATGCCATTTTATGGTGCAAGAAGGTTCGGTCTTGGGTCATCGAATTTCCAACAAGGGCATTGAAGTGGAACGAGCAAAGACCGAAGTTATTGACAAACTTCCACCTCCTACATCAGTTAAAGGTGTTCGAAGTTTTTTAGGCCACGCGGGTTTCTACAGGAGGTTTATTCGAGATTTCTCAAAAATCTCAAAACCGCTAAGTTCTTTGCTAGAGCAGAATCGGCCATTTGAATTCACTAAGGAGTGTTTAGATGCCTTTTTGCATTTGAAGAAAGCACTTGTAACAGCTCCCATCATTGTTGCTCCGGATTGGTCTCTTCCTTTTGAATTAATGTGTGACGCGAGTGACTTCGCAATAGGTGCTGTTCTTGGGCAGAGAAAAGAGAAGATCCTTCACTCTATTTATTATGCTAGCAAGACTTTGACCGATGCTCAGTTAAATTACACAACTACTGAAAAAGAACTATTGGCTGTTGTTTTTGCATTTGATAAGTTTAGATCTTATCTGGTGGGCACTAAAGTAGTGGTTTATACAGATCATTCAGCGATCAAATACCTCATTTCGAAGAAGGACGCCAAGCCACGACTTATTCGATGGGTTTTACTTCTTCAAGAGTTTGATTTGGAAATTAGGGATAGAAAAGGAACAGAGAACCAAGTTGCTGATCATCTCTCTCGGCTGGAAGATGGACGAGAAAAAGGATTTGAAGAGCCAATCAAAGAAACTTTTCTTGACGAACAACTTCTGTTGGTGAAACAAGTATTTACTCCTTGGTTTGCTGACTTTGTTAACTACTTAGTGAGTGGGCTGCTTCCACCAGATTTGAATAGACAGCAACTAAAGAAGTTCTTTCATGATGTAAAGATGTATTATTGGGATGACCCCTTTCTGTACAAAGAATGCTCCGATCAGATTTTGAGGCGATGTGTGCCTGAAGATGAAGTTCCAAGCATTTTGGAGCAATGTCATTCAACCCCATATGGAGGACATTTTGGAGGGCAGAGGACAGCAGCTAAGGTTCTACAATCGAGCTACTTTTGGCCGTCTATCTTTAAAGATGCTCATGCATTTGTAAAGAGATGTGATAGATGCCAACGTGTGGGAAATGTGTCTGCTAGGAATGAAATGCCCTTAAACAACATCCTTGAAGTCGAATTGTTCGATGTTTGGGGAATTGACTCCATGGGACCGTTCCCTCCCTCTTTTGGAAATCTCTACATCTTGGTCGCTGTAGATTATGTTTCGAAATGGATTGAGGCAGTAGCAACGCCTACTAATGATTCAAAAGCAGTGGTAAAGTTTTTGCATAAGAATATTTTCACGCGTTTTGGAACTCCGAGAGCCCTTATCAGCGATGAAGGGACCCATTTTGTGAACAAGCTGTTGGAGAATTTATTGGCTAAGTACAATGTGAAGCACAAAATTGCCACTGCCTATCATCCTCAAACAAACGGTCAAGCGGAGTATTCTAATAGGGAAATCAAGGGGATACTTGAGAAGGTCGTGAACCCCAACAGAAAGGATTGGTCTCAAAGGTTGGAAGACGCTCTATGGGCCTACCGAACTGCCTTAAACGCCCTTAGGAATGTCCCCATATAGGCTGATTTTTGGAAAAGCATGTCACTTGCCTTTGGAGCTGGAGCACCGAGCTTATTGGGCCATCAAAAAGCTAAACATGGATCTTAGAGCTGCTGGTGAAGTTCGGATGTTGTAGCTGAATGAACTTGAAGAGATGAGGTTGTTTGCTTATGAAAATGCTAAGCTTTATAAGGAGAAAACCAAGAGATGGCATGACCAGAAAATACAACCTCGTGCCTTTGAAGAAGGGCAGCAGGTGTTGCTTTTCAACTCTCGTTTGAAGTTGTTTCCAGGAAAGTTAAAGTCAAGATGGTCAGGACCGTTTACAATTGTCAAGGTTTATCCCTATGGAGCTGTTGATCTGCGAGAAGATCATTCGGGTCGTGAATTCAAAGTAAATGGCCAGAGGGTGAAGCATTATTGGGGTGGAGATGTCAATCGTCACAAGACCTCCACCATCCTGAACGAGCCATGAAGAAGGGGGTAACTTGGGTTGTCTAGAAAATCAAGCACTATCTTAAAGACAACCCAATCAAGTCGAGGGCCACTTTGGTTCCTCATTTTCATGTTTTTGCTATTTTATTTTTATGCCTTTAATTTATGTTTTTTTTCTTATGTTTCTGGTTTTTGTCGATGTTTTGCAGGTAATGGTCTATCAATTAGCTGAGTTGAAATCAAGTTTGGGGGTTGAGGAGTTTTATGATTAGTTGTGACAGCAAGGTGTGGGTGAATCATGGTTTTTGAATATATAAAATCTGGGCTCTTCTGATTATTTTGCTGCAGCATTAGTTTTGAACATCAAATTTTGCTTCAGCAATACAGACGAAAAAAGGGGAGGAGATGAGTTGTTTTGTCACTTGGGTGAAAAGTTCTCTCGTTTTTTTTTTATTATTATTTATCCAACATTTGCCCCACTTTCTCTCACTCAACCCAAAGAAAAGAAAAACCCTTCAACTCCTAAAGCCCTAACAGCTCCTAAAGCACAACAGCTCTCATTTCTCTTCTCCATTAAACCCACCATCGCGAATCTCACCCAAATACAACTCACCATCTCTACATTTTTCCAGTCACCGTCAAATTTGGAGGCCATCGCTTTCGATTTTTCTAAAGTTGAGCTAAGTGGAAGTTTTCTCTCTCTAATAGCTTTTCCTTGGTAGTTTGGTTGCTGAAATTCCATCAGATTTTTGCCGACTTTTGCAAGCTAGACTGAACAGGGGTAACTATTTCTCGCTTCTCCATCAATTTTTAGAATTGCATGAAGGGATTGGGTATGTTATTGTTGGAGAAATTGAGTTGGAGATAGTTACAGAGGCATTGTTGTGCTACTTCTTTTTGTTGGGTCAGTGTTGGTGGTGCGAGGGTTGTGTTTAATTGAGCAGAGGTTGGTTGATTGAGAATCGGTTTTGGGGTCTTTCAGTGTTATTTGTCTACCATGGCTCCTCCAAAAACCCGTCTTCAAGAGAGAAATTCCAGTCCACCCTCTACTCCACCACCTTCCAAAAAGACTTCAAAAGGCTCCAATAAACCCTTATCTAAGCCAACTCAATCAGCCCCTTCTACCACTAAAGCTCCTGCCAAAAAGAAAGCTAAAGTGCAGCTTACGTCAAAACAGCAAACCATCCCTCCAAAAGCCATTGAAAAATTCTCTTCTGCTGAGGCCAAAGAAAACCACGAGCTTATTAAAAAGAAGAAACTCTTACCAGAGAAAGGTTTCCTACCCTCTAGTGTTGAACTCCCACAGTATATCACTGAAGTAATTGAAAAGCATGATTGGGAAACTTTTTGTTTAAAACCAATGCGAGCAATCGTTCCTTTAGTGCGTGAATTTTATGCGAATTTGGTATCTTTGCTTGCTGACATCAATACTCAATCCCGCCAAGATAGAGTATAAAAGAAGTATCCTTTCCTCTGATACAGTTGTGTCATGCGTGGTGGGTAACAAACGACTTTTTATAAAGTATAGCCACACACTTGCTGCTGGTGTCAACTTTTGAGATCGAAGTGTGCGAACCCAACTCTTTGAAATTTCCCAATGAGCTTCATCTTTTGCCACAAGGTCTAAGAGCCGCATCATAATTTGCAGGACATGGAGATTGTATCATTTCATTAAAATCGGCAACATCAAAATTCTCAAGGCCAAATAGAGAGTTAATGACAGCTGCATTCACCATAAATTTCTTTCCCCTGACAACTACCTCTGAGCCATTACCAGCAAGCAAAGATACCAAATTCGCATAAAATTCACGCACTAAAGGAACGATTGCTCGCATTGGTTTTAAACAAAAAGTTTCCCAATCATGCTTTTCAATTACTTCAGTGATATACTGTGGGAGTTCAACACTAGAGGGTAGGAAACCTTTCTCTGGTAAGAGTTTCTTCTTTTTAATAAGCTCGTAGTTTTCTTTGGCCTCAGCAGAAGAGAATTTTTCAATGGCTTTTGGAGGGATGGCTTGCTGTTTTGACAGTAAGCTGCACTTTAGCTTTCTTTTTGGCAGGAGCTTTAGTGGTAGAAGGGGCTGATTGAGTTGGCTTAGATAAGGGTTTATTGGAGCCTTTTGAAGTCTTTTTGGAAGGTGGTGGAGTAGAGGGTGGACTGGAATTTCTCTCTTGAAGACGGGTTTTTGGAGGAGCCATGGTAGACAAATAACACTGAAAGACCCCAAAACCGATTCTCAATCAACCAACCTCTGCTCAATTAAACACAACCCTCGCACTACCAACACTAACCCAACAAAAAGAAGTAGCACAACAATGCCTCTGTAACTATCTCCAACTCAATTTCTCCAACAATAACATACCCAATCCCTTCATGCAATTCTAAAAATTGATGGAGAAGCGAGAAATAGTTACCCCTGTTCAGTCTAGCTTGCAAAAGTCGGCAAAAATCTGATGGAATTTCAGCAACCAAACTCCCAAGGAAAAGCTATTAGAGAGAGAAAACTTCCACTCAGCTCAACTTTAGAAAAATCGAAAGCGATGGCCTCCAAATTGACGGTGACTGGAAAAATGTAGAGATGGTGAGTTGTATTTGGGTGAGATTCGCGATGGTGGGTTTAATGGAGAAGAGAAATGAGAGCTGTTGTGCTTTAGGAGCTGTTACGGCTTTAGGAGTTGAAGGGTTTTTCTTTTCTTTTCTTTGGGTTGAGTGAGAGAAAGTGGGGCAAATGTTGGATAAATAAAAAAAAAATGAATGAGAGAGGTTGCTTGTTCTGATTTAAGCCTTCCACCGTTCATCCTTGCAGTGTTAATGATGCTTAAAAAAAATGTTTTAATTGTGCTTGTGTGTGCATAGTTCAACCAAACCATCTTGAAACTTAAAGAGAGTTAGGTTCTTGTGAGAGTTTAAGTTCCAGAGTTTCTTAGTGATTTTTCTTGAGGCGAAATCCTAGACTGCACTAAATCAAGGACATGATCTAGGCCATTTTTTTGGATAGATTGAGCCTTTCTAGCCTGCCTATACTGCATATTTCTCCCCTAGTCACCCCATTGAGCCTGATCTTATCCCTTCAATTTTAAGCCTATCACTAGCCTAGCCTAAATAAAACACAATCTTCCACCTGCCTCTTGAACGCCTTGATCATTGCTTTTCGATTATGTGAGTTGCATATGAAAGGGTTTGAGGTGTTTGTCCTGTTGGGGTAGTTTTGTTTGAGATTTTCCTTATCCTATCTTCTCATTCCAACATTGGGGACAATGTTCATTTCTAAGTTTGGGGGTGGAGAGGTTATCCTTTTGGTACTATCGTGTTTATGGTTGTTGTATTTAGTATGTAAAAAAAGAAAAAAAAAAACAAAAACTAAAAAAGGAAAAAAAAAGAAAAAGAAAAAAAAATGTTGAATGGCATGATGATATGATTGTTGTGGGCTGTCTTGATGGGAAATGATTGAGAATAATTCGATGGTCGTAAGAATGATCAAGGTGTTCAGGGTGTTCAAGCCACTATTAACCATATATCCTACCTGAACCCGAGCCCAACATTATAAGCTTTTAAAGTCCTTTTGATCTTTGGTTCAGTGTTTGTCTACATTAGTGGAGAGGGAATCATTAAGACAATATTTGGGACACTAATTAAGCTTGAGGAACGAGGCCTAGCTTGATTTAGAGTGTTTTGAGATAGTTTGGGAAGAACTATGCAGTGCATAAAGTGAAGCAATAAAAAAAAATGTGTTTCTCTTGTGAGCATCATTACTACTTGAGGATTGTCAGTTCAAGGCTTGGAAAAGAATGAATGCTTGTTCTCTAACTGGATTCAATGTCTGAGAGCTCTTACCCATGTTGAAACTCCTGCAGATTTAGTATATCCTTTCTTTTGTGTGTTTTAGTTGTTTTGTTTGTCCTTTTTGTTTTTTTTTTCCTTTTCTCTGCATCACTCGAGGACGAGCAATGTTCTAAGTTTGGGGGTGTGATAACTCTTGTATTAAGAGGTTATTACTCATTCTTTTAAGCTTTTAAGAAGAGTTTGATGCATGTTTTGTGTAGTTCTTTAGGTTTTCTTTTACGTTTTATTATCGTTTCGCTCTTTCGTCTTTGGGTGTTTGAGATTTGAGATGTATGAAAACTGATGCCAAAAGTTAGCTAATCTCATATAAAAATAGACAAATGAGAGTTTTGTTGGTTTTGTGTAGGGACTACAGCGTTGCTGGCATTTTGCTTCAGCATTCTGCTCAGTTGACTTGGACGAGATTTTCATGTGCAAAAGAGAGGGGAGCACTTGCTAAAAGTGAAAGTTAGCTTATTTGGCACAAAAGTTGAACTTCTCTCAGCATAAAATCGAAGGAAGAAAGAGGAGCACCGGAAATCTACAACAAATTAGGGCAACATGGTCTTTTCATGGGCTATTTTTGGGGAAACCTAGCTGCTACATCTAGGAGGCAGCCGCAATTGAGGTGGGAGAACACGGAAAACAAGAGGAAATCAGGGGGAGCACGAGAGAGAGAGAGAAGGAGCACCTGAAATTAAAGACAAGGACCATATTTTTGGAGGAAGAGAATAAAGAAGCAGAGCACATCATTAATCCTTACCATTTCTAGCTTCCTTTCTTTCTCTTACTCATTATTTTCAATCTGCAAACTATAGTGTTGGCTACTGTTAGCATCATGCTTAGCTTTGAGTTCATTTTCTCTTTCTTTATGTTAAGCATGAGCTAAACTTTTGAGGCTTGGATTGTTGATGAACTCTATGTCTTAGATTTGTAATTTCTTTGCACTTTATTTTAGTGAATCTCTCATTTTCCATTCAGCTATGCTTCATGTTATTTCTTGCTCTTGACTGGCCATCTTGTGCAAGATATTTAGCTACTTCTTGATTCTAGAAAGGTTGGGAGTAGTGGACTAGGTTGAATGGCATAAGAGCATGTGGCATAGGAATATGTTATTTGCCTTGTGTGCGGTTAAAAATTGGAGCTATGTATCTGTTGTTCTAGGCTGGACTTGGCATAGGAATATGCTCGAGAAAGTTGTAGAATGAAAAACCATAGGATTTGGGAAAGTTCTATGAATGTTGGTGAATTTTCGTAACTGTGAGGTTTTGCTTGAATATTGCTGCAACAATCTGTTCAGTGTGAAAGACATAGAGGGATTCATCAATCCAAGTCCGTTTCTCTTATATATTTTCTTCGTTTAATCTTTTATCTTCTGTCTAGTTAACTTTAGTAAAGATTTTAACCAACCTTAGTTTAATTTTAGTTTATTAGAAAACTATCCTCTTGATTTAAAGCTTTATTTAATTTCTAGTTTTCAAGTAGTTCTTGTTTTGCTTATTTCTTTGTAGCTGAGATAGTTTAAGTTCTAATTTGCATTCCCTGTGGAGACGATCTTGGAATATTTCCTCTTATTACTTGTTAAGACTACGTGCACTTGCGTATTGAATTGTGTTAATCCGATTTTACCACAAACAACCCACTACTTATAATTACTCTTACTTTTCACTTTTCACAACTCTCAATATTAATTATAATACCTTTTCACCACTCCCAATACACTCAACTACCTTTTATCCACTCTTAATACACTCAACAATATTTTTTCTTAAAACCCGTGTCATTCCCTACTAGGAAGTTCTTTCATGGACGGAGGGAGTATATATATATATATGAAGAATAACGAATAAATCTATAAATTTTATGAACTGATCAGCATAACTAATGAACAAATGTATTAAGTAAATACAGTAAAAATAGTGAAAATCTCGCTCATCTCAGGATTCGAACTCAGGCTAAAATCTTATTCATACGATACATTGATTTATTCATCAAAATTATAGACTTATTCGTTATTTTTTCACGCATTCTCTATTCTCAAATAATTTATCATTCTTCATGGATCTTCTCCCTATATATATGTATATATATATTGAAATCACCACAACAATTCTCTCTCCTAGGTGGCATCCTCATGTTCTTCCATTCTCTTTTTTCTAAACTTTACTCCCTTCGTCCTTATAAAATGTATCCATTTGTAAATGCCATTTGTAAATGTACACGAGTTTTAATAAAGTAGTTGAATGTGTTGTATCACCACAACAATTCTCTCTCCTAGGTGGCATCCTCGTGTTCTTCCATTCTCTTTTTTATAAATTTTATATTTTATTCATTCTTAATTCTATTCTATATTTCTAACAATTTATTTTTCTTCATAATGCAAGCACATTATATTTACTACATAATTAAAGACACTTTTTCAATCCAACCATTTCTATATCTTTATTATGTATGTCCATTCTCTTTTTTTTTCTTTCTAAACTTTGCATTTTGTATTTATTCATTTTTAATTCCATATTATAATTATAATCATAATAATATTATGAGTCAATATATGAAAGTAGTCATTTTCTTTTAGTAAACTTAAAATTTACCCACTCAAATAAAAACTTAAAAAAATACCCAGTTTTTATGTTAAATGACTAAACTGCCCATAATAATAAAATTAAAAAACTACCCACCAAATACATCATCACAAACACACTACAAATTTAAAAAAATAACATATCTCATTTCTCTCTCTCTCTCTCTCTCTCTCCTCTTTTTTTCGGTACACGCACACACACACACACTCTCTCTCTCTCTCTCTCCTCTCACTTTCTCTTCTCTCTCTCTCTCTCTCTCTCTCTCTCTCTCTCTCTTTTTCTATATATATATATATACACGCACTTTTCTCCCTCCTCTCTCCAATTCAAGAAGTCGTGAAACTCGCCATCGTGAATTAACTGACTCAGATTAATCGGAATGAAAGCTCGCCGCTGTGAAACTAAGCTTAAGGTGGCCGATGAGAGCTCTGCGATTTGAATTTTTTTTCATCCACAATTTGAGGAATTTGTGGAAAGTGATGGCATGTTTCGATTTTTTTTTTCATCCACAATTTTCACGAGCCAATGTCAGCGTATCTTGTTTTTAAGAGGAATTTGAGGAAAAGTTAAATTCAATTTGATTTTAATAAAAAAAAAATACAAGTAATGAAGAAATTGATGAAAATCACGCAACTTTGTACAAATGTTCTTGAATTCACAACCAGATCTATGAATTCACAACTTAATATTCTTGAATTCACAACCAAATATATGAATTTACAACTTGAACTAGAATTCACAACTAGCTCAATAAATTCACAACTAAATCGTTAGTGTTGGTAGTGAATTAAACTCGAATTCACAACTAGTTGTTTTGGTTGTGAATTCGAGTTTTAAAACTAGAATTCACAATCAGTTTGATGAATTCACAACTGAATACTAGCTATTTAGTTGTGAATTCGAGTTTTAAAGCTTGAATTCACAACTAGTTGTTTTGGTTGTGAATTCGAGTTTTAAAATAGAATTCACAACTAGTTTGATGAATTCACGACTAAATTACTAGTGTTAGTTGTGAATTCGAGTTTTAAATCTTGAATTCACAACCAACTCTATTGCTAGTTTTTTTTTTCTCAAAAAAAAAACTCTATTGCTAGTTGTGAATTCAAGTAGTCGTGAATTTGAGTTTTAAAACTTGAATTCACGACTAACGATATTTCTAGTTGTGAATTTACGCAAATTCACGACTAACACTATTTTTAGTTGTGAATTCAAACTTTAAAATTCAAATTCACGACTACTTGAATTCCCAACCAAAATAAATCCTAGTTGTGAATTCGGCTGGTTGTGAAATGCGCGAATTTTTTAAAGGATCATTTTTTTAATTTTTATATGCAAGGGTAAAATGGTAAGTGTGGGTATTTTTTTAAGTTTTTATTTTAGTGGGTAGTTTTTAAGTTTACTAAAAGAAATAGGCTATTTTAAAATCCACTCTAATATTATTGTTATTATTCTTAACAATCATTTGCAATTACCATAATTTCCACTCTATCTATCGATCTATTAATTTTATATATCTATCTATCTATCTATTAATTTTATATAACAACACACATTAGAGGCCACATTTATCCTCAATCTTATATGAAATTTTTAGAATTTTCAATTTTTTAAATCTTCCAATTTATACCTTTTAATTATAAATTACGAAGTTTCTCTTTTATTTTCCTTCCATTCAAAATGCCATTTTCGGCAGTTATCAATCAATCAAATCATACAATACAATAACTTTATCATAGCACAATTGATGATAATAAATTAAATATTAAATATAATTACTAATATTAGTTACATGTTAATGTCAAATTGACAATAATTTTTCTTTTCTATTTTTACATTGCTTTGTGCCCATATATTTCAAATTGTTAGGTCCCGAAAGGTCTAGAATAGGTGTATGAGGGGGGGAAGGGAGAATACACCTATAGGCTATTTTTTAGAACACACAGAACAACCTTTTGAAGTTAACTGAAAACTTCAGTTACAAAGGTTGAAGGCTGATACTAAAGGTAACTTCAGTAAAGAGATATTAGTTAGGCACATGGCTTTAACTGATATTCACGTAGGGCTTCATTCTTGATTTTAAAACAGAGGAGTGTTATGAATCTTACTGATTATCCAAGGATTTATCAGTTAGACTAATAACACTGGCAGCGGAAAACTTAACGTTTGAAATAGCCTTTGTGATTAACACGTTCAGTAAAAAATAATTTTGTGCACAGATAAGAAAGTAAAACTGAAAGCGATAAACGACACGGTCAGTTGATCACACTGACAATCACTCTGGGCTTGTGCTTGCGGGTGCACGGTAAACCTTTAACTGAAAATACACTTTTCAGTACCAACACTCTCGATTGAATTTCTCGCTCACTCTTAGCACGCTAAGCCACAACAATGCCTTTTCAGCGGATGGCTAAGATCTCTTGGAGTCAGAACACTGGTCTAAACTCCTCTCTACTCAAACACTCTTTTCGCTCAGTTGAAAGGAGGTTCGAAGTACCAACTAGATCACAGAGAACATGCTCTCTATAATCGGGAACTTAGGCTTTGGATTTAAGAGAATGTATGTAATCAGTAGACTGATTTTTGCTTTGTGAATTCTCTTCTTCGATTAAAACTTTGGAGGCTTTGAATGGTTGAGTTGCAATTTTGGCAGAGTTTCAGCTTGTGCTTTTGAATCTGTGAACATTGAAGTGATCCTCGAGCTCTATTTATAGGAGAGGTCTTGAATAGATCTGTTGGTGGAGATGGTCTTCAAAAATTCATCCGTTGTGAGAGTAATTCGAATTTGGCTGTGGCTTCAATCTTCGAGGTTCCTTGTTTGGTGAGAAACGGCGTCTTTGGTACAGGAGGTAAGGCGCTTCTGAAAAGTAATCACCTAAAAGGAATATTCTGCAGAGAAAGGACGATCCTCAATATCTCTGCAATTAATGCAACTATACTTGAAATGCGTGGCTTCCTTTTAACTCTGGAGATTTAGTCCGAGGAAGAATATCAACTGATACTTGACTTTAGTATCAGTCCGCTAAATCCACGTAGCCGACATTAATGAATCAGTCACAACTGATTCTTTAGTTGAGAAACTCGAACAGTCAAATCATTAGTATTTGACTTGCCTTTCATTGCTAACTTCAGTTGAGTTCTTCAGTCTTCAGTCTTCAGAACACTAGTTAAACTAGAAAATGAACTCCAACACTTGAGTTCAGAAAGTTCTAGTCTATTACAACGAAAACCTAAGGATTTTGGTATCATCAAAACTAGGGCTACGATGTTTCATTAAGTTCCCAACACAAATTAATTTCTACAATAAAAAATTTCCATACTTGACTACATCTTTGACACCATAAATCTAGAGAGCAAGAGAGACACAAGTTGAGATAACATTGCTTAAATTCAAGTTACACATAAGGATACCCAATGTTGGTTGTTGGACAAAGCAAAAATCATAAACAATGGTTAATCAAAATATCTTGGCTAAAAGAAGTGACCAAGGCAAGCGCGTGCGGCTGGATCTCACTGTAAAGGTGCAACTTTTTTCCTCACTATCGCACAACATTCTCCATTGTTATGTAGCTGTACTAGAGAAACAGAGGATCTTCATCCAAGGTCACCCTAACGTACATCGACCTCACGAGGCTCAACACATTTTGCATTGTTCACGAACAAATTTAGGGTCTTGTTAGAAAATGGAGGTGATTATATAATGGTTTGAGTGTGGTGAGTGATTGTAGTGAAGTGGTGTAGAGAATATTGTGAGTGTAGTGTGTGTAGAAATAGAGAGAATGATTTTAGAGTGGAGCTCTTGTCTCCAAAGAACCTAGAATATATTAGATGTGGTTGGTGTGACTTGTTTTTTCTTTTAGATGGTTACAAGAGCTCTATTTGTAGGTGTGGGAAGATCTCTCTAGATCCCACTACATTAGTTTAAATCTAGAATTCTCTACAAATCTCTACTTGAGAAATTCTCTAGATACCCTATGGAAAATATATAATCTCTATAATACTCATGACTTCTTCTAGGTATCATTTAGAATACTCTAGATAAATGCATCACATTTCAATACTCCTCCTTGATGCATTCATCAGTTACTCCAAGCATTCTTCGTAGAAATTGAAATCTGTCACTTGGTAGCGCTTTGGTGAATGCCTACTAGTTGTTCTTATGTTGGACAGTACTTCACCTCAATAAGTTTCTTTACTTCAACATCTCTCAAGAAGTGATACTTGATGTTAATGTGCTTGGTGCAATTGTGCTGAATTGGATTCATAGCCATTGTTATAGCTGACTTGTTATCGCTCTAGATATCTGTCGATGAGTTTTGCAGTTCTCCCATGTCCGCTAGTGATACGATCCTTGCCAGACCGATCGAACGAACACACAAACGGAAGACTTGAAACGAACGATAGATAATGGAAGATCCCAAAATCTCTGAATCTAACCCACATAATGATATAGGCGATGGAATTCCTATACCCCAACGTGATGTTGACGCAGCAACTCGGGGACAATGAATGACACCCAACGAGGGTTGGTTGACTCGCTGTTACGCTGATAGATGAATTTGTCTTTGAAATTTTAAGAGGAATTCGAAAACTCTCAAGAGAGGAGTAAAAACTCACAAATTTGATTGATAATAGGTGTAATTTTCATCCATCACAAATAAACCATATATATAGGCTAAAACTAAACCTAGTCTAACAAGGAAACAACTTAAAACAAACCCTAATAAGCCAAACAAGGCCCTTATTCCCTAATTTTCGTGTATAACAACCCCAATATATAGGGTATGCGAAAACCTAACCAAACTAGGAGAATAAACATGGAAAATAACTCTTAATCTAATAAGGAAACAATTCCTTAGTCAAAACAAAGTATAAAACTCAAAACTGACTCAACTAAGGCCCAATTTCAGCCACCCTAATATATCCCACGAAAATAATAAAATAAAAATAAATAAAATACTCGATTAAATCAGCCCACATATGCAACATAACTTGGGCCTCTATGGCATGCATCATTCCCCTCCTCTAGAAAGGGATTTGTCCTCAAATCCAAGTCGTCAATTCAAATTCCGGGATCAAAAATCAGACTTTCTGTTGGACTATAGCTTTTCTACCTTGTCCATCATTCTTCTTCTTCGGCTCTAACTCTAACTTCTCTTGAACCTTGAACATGAAGGAGTTCTTGTTGAAAATATTGCCATGCTCACTTTTCTTCCGAACAGCCATGGTTGCTCCAACCATTTATATGTAGCTTGCATCGGTGCTTCATCACAAAAGACTTCACTTTCATACTTGTCGATTTGATACGGACCCTTCACCAACTTCATCAGCTTGGTATCTCCAATATCATTCATCCATTGCAGCTTAGGTTGCTTTAACAAGATCATCCCTAACTTATTTGCAGCATCGCATCTGATTAGATTGATGTTATTTCGCTGCTCCTTTTCAATGCCCTTAGCTTGCGTCAGAGCCTTTGCTTCCAAAGTAGATGGAGTAGATTCCTCAAGCACTTCCTCGCGTGAATCCTTCAATTCTAGCAACTTAGGATTAGACTCATCATCTTTGACATCAACCTCTCTATCAACTTCCACCAACTCCTTTGGATTCAGACATGCCTCGTCTTTGATATCCACCACGACTTCCACTTCAACCTTTATCTCCTTTGGATTCAAACGGTGGCTTGCCTGGTTGATCGTGACAGTGTTTTCTAGTTGTTGCGTCGACAATGGCTGATTCTCATAGATCCAATTATCCCACTCCCCTCCAAGATACGATTTATAATGGTGATTATTTTGGATTGATGGAATATTTTGCAATTTGATATCCTCATGATCCCTTGCTCCACCTCGTCTTTTCTTGCTGCCATAAAATTGTCGATGACCATTCTTGAAGTCTTTCTCACAAGATTTTTCTTGTTTCATAAGACCCCTTTCGAAGACACCTAATTGACTGAAGAAAATTCTGAACCGGTCTCTGAGATTGCTCAATTTGATATAACCTCTCATGGAAAGGCTTAAACTCATTCTTTACAATTCTCCGCATCTCTTCCACCATATACATCAAATCGGCTCCAGTCATACTCAAGTCAGTTTGAATCTAAACAGAACTAAAAACTAATCTAACGAAAAGAAAAACAAAATCATTTTTTTGGGATACGATCTGATTATAAACAGATCTGATCTGATGTGAACGAAAAAAAAATTAAAAAAAATTCAAAATAGAAAGAACCTGGTCGAAAAAACTGGCTCTGAATACCAAATGATACGATCCTTGCCAGACCGATCGAACGAACACGCAAACGGAAGACTTGAAATAAACGATAGATAATGAAAGATCCCAAAACCTCTGAATCTAATCACATAAAGATATAGGCGATGGAATCCCTATACCCCAACGTGATGTTGATGCAGCAACTTGGGGACGATGAATGACACCCGACGAGGGTTGGTTGACTCGCCGTTACGCCGATAGATGAAGTCATCTTTGAAATTTCAAGAGGAATTCGAAAACTCTCAAGAGAGAAGTAAAAACTCACAAATTTGATTGATAATAGGTGTAATTTTCATCCATCACAAATAAACCATATATATAGGCAAAAACTAAACCTAGTCTAACAAGAAAACAAGTTAAAACAAACCCTAATAAGCCAAACAAGGCCCTTATTCCCTAATTTTCGTGCATAACAAGCCCAATATATAGGGTATGCGAAAACCTAACCAAACTAGGAGAATAAACATGGAAAATAACTCCTAATCTAATAAGGTAACAAATCCTTAGTCAAAACGAATAAAACTCAAAACTGACTCAACTAAGGCCCAATTTCAGCCACCCTAATATAACCCACGAAAATAATAAAATAAAAATAAATAAAATACTCGATTAAATCAGGCCACATATGCAACGTAACTTGGGCCTCCATGGCATGCATCAGCTAGTATTCTTCTAAGCCATATACCTTGATATGCTACTTCAGCTGCTACAACATACTCAGCTTCTGCTGTTGATAGTGCAAATGAGTCTTGCTTCTTTGATCCCCAGAAAAAATTCCTTGCATGTATCTAAGAAGTCTCATTTTTGCTCCATAGTGAGTCTCATTCGGACTTTCCATGAATCTGGATAGAAGGCATGTTGCATACTTGATGTCAGGCCTCGTTGCCGTCAAGTATAGTAGACTCCCAATCAAACTTCGATAGTTGGTAGCAATGCTGTAAAATTAGGTACTCGCGGGTACCCTACCCGCAAAATGTGGGTACCCGTGGGACAAAATCCGCCGAAATCCCCACCCTCACCCGTCCCGCTTACATGCTGCAGGTACCCGAATACCCGTAGTGGGTATCCGCTGCGGGTATGAGGGTACCCGCACAGTCCCGCAATTTTTCATATATATTGATTGGAGTACAGAGAACATATGGCCTCAAGCTCAACCACTAAATTGACTGATCCCAGATCTTTTAGCAAATTATGATACATGAAGTTGCGCATAATGTAGACTTCCATTTATTTGCCTTTCATATTGGCAAGTTAATTTTCCAGAAATGAATTAGCACAAAGATTAATTTTAAAATAAAGCAGTCACATGCACAGACAACAAAAAGCAATAAGGATAAGACAATAAGCTAAACAGCAGGATAAATATTTAATTGATACCGTAAGAATGGATTCGCGGATAGTTTAAAAAATCAGGGAGTTGTTGCTTTGGAGGACTTGAAGAAAGCACTTCCATAATTCCTATATTTCCCGGTGGGCTGTGGCGAACCGCGGATGGCCGGAGTTCGGAGAGGCGGCGATCGGACGAAGTGAGAAGGCAGCGGTGGCGGACGACTCTTCTCAGTTCTCAGTGACAGTGAGGGTGGGTGGGGCTAGCGAGAGCGAGAGAGTCGAGAGGCAGTCGCAGTCGCAGATCTTTTACAAACAAGGGCGAGGGTTAATTTCAATTTCATTTCCTAATTCCTATATTTCCTAAAAATTACTTAATTTTAAATAATTATTGCGGGTATGCGGATACCC
Organism: Salvia miltiorrhiza; assembly: GCF_028751815.1. Classification (NCBI taxonomy): domain Eukaryota; kingdom Viridiplantae; phylum Streptophyta; class Magnoliopsida; order Lamiales; family Lamiaceae; genus Salvia; species Salvia miltiorrhiza. The sequence continues at coordinate 18,324,838 of NC_080387.1, read as the reverse complement.
ACGGATATACCCGAGGGTACCTGCTACCCAACATTTTTGAGGATATGATACCCGCACCCGATCCTCCTCTTTAAATTTGCGAGTATCGGGTACTCGATACCCGCGCGGGTATCAGTGCGGGTGAGGGTATACCCGATACCCGCAACCCGATTTTACAGCCCTAGTTGGTAGAATCCATCGGTTTTGACCTATCTTCTTTCTTCAACTTCTCATTTGGAACGAGAGGTGTAACCACTGGCTTGCAGTCTTGCATCTTGAACCTCTTGAGCATATCTTCAATATACTTCTTTTGTGATAAGAAGATGCCTTCTTCCTCTTGACTTATCTCCATTCCGAGAAAATAGTGCATTAATCCCAAGTCCGTCATCTCAAAGGTACTCATCATGTCTCTCTTGAAATCCTCGATCAATTTTGTGTTATTCTCTATGATAATTAAGTCATCAATATAAAGAGAGACAATTAGAATGTCACTTTCACCTTGGGCTTTGATGTATATAGTGGCCTCGTTCTTGCTCCTCATGAACCCTTAACCGGTGAAATATCCATCTATTTTGTTGTACCAGGCTCGTGGCACTTGTTTGAGCCCATAGAGTGCTTTCTTGAGGCGAAGAACTTTGCCTTCTTGTTTTGTGAATCCTTCTGGCTGCTCCACATATATCTTATCTATTAGATCTTTATTGAGAAAGGTCGACTTAACATCAAGTCAAGCTGATAGATTTTTCATTTCTTCTGAGCCGCTAATGCTATAAGTGCTTGAATTATGTACATCCGGGTAACTGGAGCAAACGTTTCTGTGTAGTCGACTCATGGCACTTGAGCGTATCCTTTTGCGACAAGTCTTGCCTTATGCTTCTAGATTGAGTCATCAGGATTCAGCTTTGTCTTGAACTCCCATTTGACACCAATGACTTCTTTGTCAATTGGAAGATCCACCAACTCCCAAGTATCATTCTTTTTAATCATTTTTATCTCCCCCTCCATTGCTTTAATCCAAACTTTCTCTTATGATGCTTCTGCATAGTTATGTGGCTCCAAAGAATAAAAGTTGCAAGTTTCATAAATATCAGTGGATTCATATAAATCTGCTAGAGTTCTTACCCGAAGAGGTGGAGATTCTGGTGAAGAGTCTGAGTTGGATCCACTTGACATATTGGCTTCTAAGGAGGCTCTTGGTGTAGATGTGGGGTTTTGTTGATCTCGTTCTTCTTGTCTTGGAGTTTCTTTGAGGTGTGTGGTTATTGCCCTCCTTTCCACACTTTCTATTTCCCAATTCCAAAAAGTTTGCTCATCAATCTCCACATCTCGACTTGTCACCAATTTCTTATTTTGGAGATTGTAAATTCTATATCCCTAAGAAATTAAGCTGTAGCCGAGAAAAATTCCTTTCTTCGTCTTGTCCTCCAGTTTGTGTCTTTTTACTGAGGGAATGTGGATGTAGCAGATACTTCCAAAAACCCTCAAATGTTTGGCTAAAAGCTTTTGTCCTGACCAAGCTTCAATCGGCGTATTGTTTAGCACGACCTGTGTTGGACATCGGTTGAGTAGGTAGATTGATGTATACACTGCCTCCGCCCAGAACTTCTTTGGAAATCCTTTCTCTTCCAGCATGGATCTCGCTATCTCCATAACTGTTCGATTCTTTCATTTCGACACGCCGTTTTGTTGAGTGTAGGCCACCGTTAGTTGATGCTCCACACCTTCATCTTCACATAACTTGTCGAACTCTTTCGAGTTGTACTCGGTACCTTACGACCACTTTGTTTTTCCACAAAGTTCTTAATTCTCTTGAAGATTTTAAAGACTTCTGATTTTTCTTGGAAGAAATATACCCAAGTCATTCTAAAGTAGTCATCAATAAACAGTATGGAGTACCTGTTTTGGTTTACTGAAGGTGCATTGGACTGCAAATGTCGGTGTGGACAAGCTCTAGTATCTTCTTGGCTCGCCATGTTTTCTCTGTTGGAAATGGTTATCTGTGTTGCTTTCCGGTCATGCATGCTTCGCATACACCTTCTTTTTCATTTAGAAGAGGCATATCCCTCATCATATTTTTTTGATGAAGTAGTCTCAAGGCATTTAGGTTTAAATGCCCAAATCTTCGGTGCCATAGACTCGTATCATCGACGTGAGCTAGCATTGCCTTTTGAGGATATTTCCATACGATGGGAAAATTTCTATTATTTCTCATCTTTACTTCTGCAAAATCTTGATTATTTTTCATGTCGTAAATTCGACATGAATTCTTCTCAAAATGAAGGGCATATCCATTTTCCATCATCTGGCCAACACTGAGTAGATTTTGTGCAAGATGTGGAAAGATGAGAACATTTTTAATAAATCGCGTACCTTTCTTGGTTTCAATGGCGATGGTACCTTTCCCTTTTTTGTCTCCACAAGTTATCCATTTTCCATCTTGACCTTTGATTTGATAGAAGTTGTGATTAATGCCATCGTCACGGCAACAGTAAATTGTTGCTCCCCTTCCGAACTTTCAAGTTATGAAACAAGAAATCATTAAATGATTCACCTTGATCCACCCCAACTCGGATGCCTCGCAAAAGGACAAGACACAAAGATATGCCAAAGGCTCTCCACACTCTGGTCACAGAGAACACAATCATTTCCCACATTCACATACCTTTCCCTTTTGTCACTTTAATAAGTTGTGATTAATGCCAAAAGTTGTTGGGAAAAATGAACTAATGCCCGAGGTCAACTTGGGAGAGGGAGCAGGGAAGTGGTGAATAGAAGGATGCAATGTCGATGGGTGGGTTTGTTATGACGTGGATGCTACATTATTTCAAGGTGAGAATGTGACTGGGCTGGGTATGATTATTTTGGATCAGCAGGGTGTATTTTTTATGGCTCGAGCAAAATGTTTTCCAGGATGTGTGCTGGTTGAGAAAGGCGAAGCCATGAGGCGCTCTCCTGAAAGAAAAGCCTCGACTTTCCTCGGGTGCTAGTGCATTCAGACATCAGCCTAGTAAGGCGGACGGGATAGACAGGTCAGAGTTTGAGAAAATTTTCCAAGGTTGCTAAGTTCTTATCGATCATTTGATGTTTGTCAGGTTTAACCATATTGTCAGAGATGCCAACTCTTTAGCTCATGTTGTCGCTCGTAATGCTAGAAGCTACAGTAACCCTTATGTGTGGACATTTGTGGCTGGTCTTTCTTTTCTCGGGTGTACTTGCGTTGTTTCTTAAATAAAGCATCTTTTGTTTCACAAAAAAAGAAAAGAATATAATGTTCAGTATTTTTTACATTGATTTATCATTTAATGTACAATAAAACAAGAGTTACAAAAATGTAGGCACCATAGCGAAGAAGAATGATTAGATTAATGAAACACTCTCCTTATAATGCTGAGCCGCATCAGCAACATTGGAAATCAAAAGAAAGTGTTGGTGACGAGCTTATCTGATGAAGCATTATGGCGTAAAAGATCCCTTTTCGACTTTGCTATTGCGTGAGAGGCATACACTCGAGCTCGATCTCCAGCGCGCCTCGTTCAACATTCTGCAAGCAGATGCAAACGACTTGTTTGACCCTACCAGGTTGAAATGTGACGGCACCACCATCACCGGTTGAGGATGACTCCGTAGCCCTAGCAGCGGAGAGCAGTGGTTCAATATCAATCTCCGCATCCCCCATAAAATCATCCGTTGAGAATGTATCCTTGTCATAAACATGCTGCCAAAAGAACATAAATTTCTTAGTAAGTAATGAAGCATTACCATCCCAATTGTACAAGTTTGCAAATGTTGTATTTCAACAATTATGCTTTCATTAAAATCTTCACGACATCTCACTATTTTTATCTTTGCCATTTGACTATGTCTGTAGTTTCAAGTTTTTAAGTGGATGTTTGTACTTTTATGTGTATCCCAGTAGTCCCTATATTTTCACATTTCTATTATTTGATCCCTATTCTTCCATTTTATTTAAGAGAAGTGGTTCGTGAATACTAATGTACTTTCAACTATATTAAGATTAGGCATTCTTTTGGTGTACAAAAGGACCTGATTTTACCATGAATAAAAATATACACTTTTATTTTATATGGGTACAACGTTCTCTTTGGTTGTAAATTTATCGTGCGAAAATGAGGGATAACCAAAATTTCATCCTTTAAATCCTTCATTTCTTTTCTCTCATTTCCTACTTGACCCTTACTCATTCATCATTTTCACTACAAAGGAGTGATAATACTATTACACCATTTTTGGAGGGATAATATTATCCCCTTTGTAGTGTAAAGGAGGAATAAGTAAGGGTCAAATAGAAAATGAGGGAAAAGAAACGATAGATTTAAAGGGTGAAATTTTGTTTATCCCTCTTTTTCCTATGATAAATTTACAACTAAAGAGAATGCACTCTATAAGGATTCAATTTTACTATAAATGGAAGTACAACAAATCAATTTTAACAAAGTAATAGTAAGAAGACCAATTCAAAAATATTTTAATTTGAATTTCCTTCCATAAATAAGAAAACTAACCAACTTCAAAGGAGGTATATCTTCTGGAATCGACAACATTAGGCACTCATTCCAAATCGGGTTGATGTTATTCTTTATAACCCGTGTCTTCATTGACTGCAGTAATCATAGTCATACAAGTAGCTATATTAGCTTCTATTACCATACATAAAATTGCACATGGAGGGAAAAAACAAAAAAAGGTTGATCATAGTTTGTATTTACAACTTTCAGCATTTTTCACAAAAGGCTCCCAACTTATGTTTCACTCCAAAAACCCTCAATTTCAGAAAAAGTTTGATGTATTTCCCGGCTTACAGAATCTGGCAACAGAATAATAAGTCACCTCACCAGAATCTTTATGATGCATTATAAAATCATAGAAAAAACCCTAAACTCCGGTGAGGCCACTTGTCATTTCCATCGTTGGATTTCTTATGGCACTAGAAGTCTAGAACATAAATCAAAGTTGGAGACTTTTGAAGTGAAAACGTAAGTTAATGTCAGTTTTTAGAAACACTTATAGTTAAAGATATAAACTTTGACTAACCCAAAAAAATAAAAAATTGCAGAATGACGTACCTGATTTCCAAGTGAGAGGACAACATAGGGGTCACTACTCACCATATCTCGGACAACTAGGTTGGTGCCTCGTATTATATTGACCTTAATCAGGCCTACAAATTCGACCATACCTGCCTATACCACATTAACTTGCATCACATAATAGATTCAAGAGAGAGATGAAAATATGATTTACAAAGGGATATTCTTAAATTTATTCCGAATTTTGACCTTATGATGACTTTTAGTCACACTTAAAAACAAAATATAGTAACTTGTAGTTATCTATGTTGTGTACTTAATCATCTGAGTAATAAATTTCGAAGAACTTAAGAGGGATTCTGTTTGTTTTTCAATATTTAAAAAGGTATTTCAGATTGTTCGTAGGTATATCATTGGCTTGGAAGCTTGTATTTTGAAGACACATATCGGAGGGAGGCGTTTGGTTTGGTGGGTGAAATAGATAAGATTGATAGGATTGGAGGATGATTAAATAATCCACTTAACTTAGGGGTGATGAATAATCATTCACTTGGATGATTAGGCCGCAGGCCAAGTTATACATCACGGGCCGAATCATGTAAAACAAACATTTGATTAAGTTGGATTATTTTATCAATGAAACCAAATGCCTCCATTAAGTTGGACAATTTTTTTTATTTTTTTATTTGAGCTATTAAGTTAACAACGAAGACAACTACTAACTATATTTGTAAAATGTTTAAGTTCGGGCTAAAAAGTCACCATGGGATCAAAATTCGGGCTATAATTTAAGACTAAATCCTTTATAAAATTTGATAACTCTCCTATAGTCAATTCAAAACCACCTAGTTGGAGTGGATAGTTAAAATATGGCAGAGAGCACATAAAAATTTCAGATTCAATCAAATATTCTACTATCAATAATGATACATTATTCAATTATATATATAATCCCTTTTGCTTCAGGTAGAGTGCTCAACCTGTAGGGTGCGTTTGCTATGAGGTAGAAGGGATAAGCTTTATTTAACACCTTATACCTTGTTTGCTTTGACAGTTTGACGTAATAAAAAATTCGGGCAGGTCGTATAAAATTATAGGCAACACCTTTTTCCTTGGGCAAGATATAATTTTATACCTTAGGGACGGTGTTATAATTTTATATCACCTTATAAACAGTTGGATAAATATATTATCATTTAGAACAAACAATATATAAAAAAAGTAATCCCCACTTTAAATCATAAATGTATACCTCAGAAACTGCAGAATTTGAGTAGTGTCACTTCATGTGATAGCAATGAAATGTTCAAAATAAGGATTTATAGAAGACAGTTAATATCTTTAAATTTTACCGTTGAGTTAGTTATCTTCGAAGTCTTTTCTGATCTTTTCCGGTTGTTGCGGTTACCCGATGTGCGTTTCTCATGTTGGTGCTTCTTATCAGTGGGCAATGCAGAATTCTGATAGGAAGTTGATGAAGATGGAAATGGACAAGGTGGTGGTAAACCACTGTTCAAGAACTGTTGAAGCTCGTATTTTCTCCTGAGAATACAAAATGTAGTCTGCAGTTCAGAAAAACTATATATATACATACTGACCAAGAAAATGGCTGGAGGTTGCTATCCCAGTACTACCTTATAAAATCAGTCCGCTCCTGTGCAGTAGAGTCGGGATTCGGTTTTTTATAGTTGTCAGGAATTTGAGCTTCAAATTTCAAGTTCACAACACTATTTCCACCCATTTCAGTTATAGTATCGACTTGCTCGTGTGTCCACTCATCAAGTTTCACAGAGAATACCTACAGCACCAACATACTAGACATAATAAGTATTGAAATGGACGCGACTGGAAGTGGAAGCTAACCAGTCGACATGCGTTAACTAGATGCAAGCAGCAAAATTACAACTAATATCATATCAAATGTTACCATTTCCCACATTAAAAATTTTAAACCATGAAGTAGTCTTAAGTCAAATGTTAAAGCATTCAAACTTATTTGTTAAAATGGTAGACTATTATAAAAATCGAATAAACTCAAGGCTCATACTTTATAGATAGACGCCTTGCTAGAATAGAGCTAATAACTTGTGCAGCTGCTTAATGAAAATGAAAAGCAGAAAAGCTATGAACATATACTAATCAATAAAAAAAAAACTTGTTAAAAGTGTTTGATCAGATGAGTCGGTTAGTGACATCCACACCTGTGATATATGCACCCCAAGGCTTCTATGAACTCCCGAACATTTGATACAAATAAAAGCTCCAGTGGTAAGAGATCTGGTCGTCAACAATAGAAGAACATCGTAAAACTGAAGTTTTAGTTTTGAAAGTAAATTGAACAAATCTGTAAGGCCACTTACAAGAATTTCCACAGAAATACCACTAACAAAATTTTTAATGTCTTCAATCAAACACATACAGGATCCAGTGATACATAGTAAAATACGGCAAAAATAAAATTGGAAATAGCCAATTTCCCTCTTTAAATTCGCCAAGTATATTCAGATGAAAGAAACAAACATAAGATGTAAAGGAATATTTATGTTCATACGAAATCCAGCAGGATCCATAGATAAATAGATGAACTAAGATGAGTATTAATTCTGAGAAGTACACCCATTTTGGATCCGGTGATCCACAATCTGCACAAGTTCTATTGCCAGCTTCAGATAATAGACTCTCCAGCCTCGCTCGTGCACCTTATAAACAGAATGCATGAGCAGAATGTATTAGTTGCATGCTGAAATTATGGATTCCCAATTATTTACTTACATAGTGAAAAAAAAAAATCACAAGAAAGTGAGTGTAAGCATACTTTGTTCCCTGATTTGCTAAAGAAAAGACATTTGCACACAATTATACTGCTAGAATAAGTAGGAAGTGTAGGCAAAAAGTTTCTAGTGCAGAACAATAACAGAGGTAATATAAACAGATTAACTGAGTTTTTTAATGATGCAAACTGTCATGCTTGAAGAGGCAAGCTTTTATGCAATGTTTTTTAGAATGAGAAAAGAAATCATTCCAGTTAGGGACTTCGACAAAAATTTCATTTCTTTAGAAGTATAGACAGCGGAAGAAGAAAGTAAGAAATGACACATGCACACAGCCTACAATGCATTTTTTACAAAACCATGATTGACATATAAAAAAGGTTTTAGTTGAGTGTAAACAAGGAGTAAAAATCCCAGGTGAAACAGTGTAGTTTAACTTTTTAAAAAATGTTTAGGGAACAATCACATGAAAAAATCCAGCCGAGACATCCTTAGCTGGGCAATGAAATCTGAATATCACCAATGCCTAATCAATTTTCTACATTGATCATGAGTAATTTTACTGAAAATTTACAAACCAATATATGGTATCATTTGATCTCTAAGCACTTCTTATTTTTCTTTCATGGTTCACATTTCTTCATTCTCATTGGTAATAATAAAAGAAGATAATCATCAAAATGAGAAAGTCATTGCAAAATGAAGACTGTAACTATGTAGGTGTGGAAAACAACATCATGAGTTACTTCCTGCAATCACACTACCCAATTAGTAGATTTCGATTGCAAAGGAACTCTTATCTTCGGGACGAAAACTTTACAGAAGTTAAGATAGAGTAGCCGAAAACTCCCATTGGCTACTATGAAATCATGCAACAGTCTATGACAACGAACCCTCACGAAGATGAGTATTCTTCTTACTATAGGTTTTCTTTCTGAGTGGAAGCATATCGGCATTTTCCTAATCCTTTTAACTAAGCTCAGTTTCTCTTGCAAAGGCATGGGCAGTGAATACTTAATTCGAGCACAAGCTATTAGTTTCGGTCCCGCATTAACCAGTGGCTAATTTTCAAATGGTGCAAAAATGAAAAAAGAAACAAAATCATTGAAGGGCAGTTTCCCTCGCCATCACCATGAACAGATAAAGGACCTCTAGAATCATACTATAATGCTACGCACAGAAACGACAAAAGATAACGAGAAATTTAGATAATACAGGATTTTACTTACCTAGAGCAGAATTCTTCCATTTTTTTGAGTAGTGACCCCACTTTGAAGAGGTCTCCATTTTAAGGAGGTCATAAAGACAGGCACCTGATTCATATTGTAACATAAATCACTAGTCTTCATAACACAGCATAATTCCGAAAATCTTATCCTGGAATTTGATACGCGCGCTAAATGACACATAAAAGAACTCCATTAAATTTCCTATATAATCAATGCTTAAAAATGAAACCGTACCATGAAATGAAAATAGTAGCTACGGAAAAACAATAAAGCCAACAGTTTCTCAGAATTACAGTAATTTATTCTAAGAGATAAAAACAAGATAAAACAATATGCTCATGTCTAATAATAGAAGCCTGGTTTCGATCATTGCCCTTTCCTACATTAGCCAACATGTAACCAAATGCAATTCCCAAAGCCGCCTCTATGACTATAACTATTCAGTTTCAGCTTAAAATTAACACAAATCATCAATAGAAGATGAAATCGGGATAAATTTTTCACCAATAATTCAGAAAAATGACCAGAATTAACCACATGAAGAAAAGTACCTGGAACTTCTTTAGTTTCCTTCTTGTTGTCTTCATGAATAGACATTTGTAGGGTCACAAATTCGGGCCGGGTCCCAGATCAGCAAACAGCATCTATAGAGAAACCATATTATCACCTTTTGTTCTGCATTATAAGGAAAATTCATATTATTCATCTCGCACCAAATTGAAAATGTAAGGAAAAAACAAGATCAAAAGAGCATCACGTTTAAAACCAGAAAAGGGGCTCTTACGTGATGATCAAAAGTTGGGCTATGAATGCCTGCTGGTAATGAGAAATTTCAGATAATTCAATCATTGGAACATCGCCAACGCTTCATCATTATTAATTGCATGGATTAAATACTACAGCTTGCAATAATCCTAGAATTCATGAAACAGGAACATAGAAGGATCGGGATTATCGGATTTTAACTGATCAATTGAACATTTGAATTAGGACTAGTGTGGGATTTTTGTAGAAAATTTGAGAAAAAATGTATTTAGCAGGCAAGCAACAAGATCAAAGGTGATGGCATTCTTCCGATCCTTTTTTTCTTTGAGAAAGAAAGGTAATAAGAATAACAATCAGAATTGTCTCAAAAAAAAAAAAAGAAATTAACAATCAGAAGAGATTTTTAAGCGGCGGTGTGGATTATATCTGGCAGTTATGATTGACGGGAAACAAATGCTAATTTTCTCAGTTGACTAGGCTAGTACATCTGTACATGGACAAGGGCTACGATGCACTTCAACATGTAATTTTTAATTTGAAATCAATTTTGAAATTTAGTGATAATTTTATAATTATAATAAAATTAAAAATTATATATACTATTATCCTTTTTCATTATTTTATTTTATTTCTTTATAAAAATTATAAAATTCGATTAATTATAAAATATTTAATATGAATATCAAATTAAAGATCAAGATAAGAACCTTGATATGATACTCCCTCCGTCCGCGAATTAAAGCCCCATTTGAGAGGGTGGGCACGGAGTCTAAGAAAGCTGAAAAAAGTGTTGTAGGTAAAAGATAAGGGTAGTTGTTTACTTTTTGCTAATCTTTACTTAAGAGAATGCTTTTACTTTATTGACTTTAAGCTTTCCATTTAATTTTATGTTTCAATTTAAGTCTTAATTTTATGTTTCATTGATTAATTAATTTAATAGGCAGAATTCGAAATTTAATAGGCAAATGTTTCATTGATTAATTAATTTTGAGAGAGTGGAATTCGAAACTGTTCAAAATTGAATAGGCATAGGCAGAATTCAAATTAATAGGGAAATGGTACACGTGTTGGAGCCAAAACAAATTTATTAAAATAGGCATCATCCACATTGGCTCCAAAACTTTGGAGCCAAAAGTACAAGGGCCCGCCATTACACTATAAATCCACATCTCCACCTCATTCAATTCCCACCTAATTTTCCTTCAATCCTACTGTTACTCAAAAACAAAAAATGGCTAAAGAAAGGCCAAAGTTACAAGATGATCAAAGAAACAAAGTTGCCCAGTGGCTATTAGAGCATAGCAGTGAAGGCAACCTTCGCCATGGAGCAAAAAAAGAGGCGGCACTTCACTTCAAAGTAAACTTGAAGACCATTTGGAGGATTTGGAGCCAAGTCTCCAATCAAAGAGCATCCGGTGTACCTGTCCAGGTTAAATCAATTAGAAAATGATGTATACACAAGGATAAGATGCTCATTGATGGTGAAAAAGTCAAAAAACTTTCAGTTTTAGAAAGAAGTACACTGAGATGCATGTCGACTCACCTAGGAGTGTCTAAATCTTTGCTTCATCAATGGGTGAAGGAGAAAAAACTGAAACCACATACAAATGCCATAAAACCCTTCCTTACCACACAAAACAAGCTATGTAGGCTGAGGTGGAGCCTTAAACAGCTCAGTGGGGTAAGTGAGGATGGTTTTATACCATTCCAAAGTATGTACAACACCATCCACATCGATGAAAAATGGTTCTATCTTACCAAAACCAATGATAGATACTACCTCCTGCCCGATGAGGAAGAACCACATAGGACATGCAAATCAAAAAGGCATATTGAAAAAATCATGTTTATGTGTGCTGCTGCGAGGCCTATCATTGATGAAGATGGCACAGTCATATTCGATGGAAAGTTAGGCATTTATCCTTTCATAACCATAGAGCCAGCACAAAGGAACTCGAAAAACAGAGTGAAAGGTACGCTGGAAGTTAAGGCAATTGCAGCAATCACTAAGCCCATCATTAGAGACAGCCTTATAAAACAGGTAAGCATGCTCAATTTTTTTTTATTAAATGCTATCAGAATATTTGCAAATTCATCATATAGCCTTACTATGGCAAATGGTTCCTGACTTCATGGCCAAGTGGCCGAAGACATCAAGCAAGCACATATATATCCAACAAGATAATGCCAAACCACACATTCAAGCAAATGATCCAGAGTTTCAAGCGGTTGCAAATACTAATGGATTTAAATTCCAATTAGTATGCCAGCCAGCTAATTCACCGGATACAAATGTCAATGACCTTGAGTTTTTCAGAGCTATTCAGAGCCTAAAAGATCAAAAACCAGCCAAGAATGTCGAGGAGTTACTAGAGAATGTGAAAGCTGCGTACGAGGAATACCCACCAGAGAAGCTCAACAATGTTTTCCTAACCTTACAAGGCTGCTATCAAGAGATAATCAAGTGTAAGGGTGGGAACAACTACAAGATTCCACATATGAATAAAGAAAGACTGTCCATGCAGGGGATGTTACCACGATGTATTCAAGTTGAAGAATCACTTGTCAAGGAAGGTCTAGAGTTCCTACAGATGGAATCAAGTGAAGAAGGCGAAATTTTAAGGCTTGAAGATGTCATAGAATGGCTGAATGAAGTGTTACTTATAGATTAGAATTCTGTAGAAGCCTATGTAATTACAAGTGAAAATGTTTACAAGGACAAACACCATGCATGTTTTTGGGGTGTTTGGAATGTAAACTTTTTGTAGATGTTGCCCTCAGACTTTAACATCATCACTGGGCTATTACAATTACCTCAATTGGCACCAATGTCACTCAATCGGCACCAAAGTCACTCAATCAGCACCAACGATGCCGATTGTGCACCAAAGATGCACAATCGATATCACAGGTACATAGAGAGCATCACAGGTACACAGAGAGCAACAAAGGTACACAATCGGCATTCACCATGCAAAACATAAGGCATCACAGAGAACAAATAGAGCATCACAGGTACACAATGAAGGCAGACAGAGAACGCAATCAGAGAGCACAGAGAAGGCAGCAAATACATAAGGCATCACCAGCCATCCCCACCAAAGAAGCTGAAATGAAAACACACATAAGGCATCACCAGCCATCCCCACCAAAGTAAAAATCACGATTTCACCTGGTTTAACAGAACGAGATAACCTGATTCGCTTGGCCTCCTCGCGCTCTCGTCTAAAATATTCTCGGAGGTCTGAAATTCGAGCGGCCTTCTCCCGATCGCGTCTGAAAGATTCGCGGAGCTTTGAGATTCGATCGGTCTTTTTCCTCTCTCGTCTGATGTGTTCAGAGAGATGGAAGCCGTCAGAATCATAGTCCGGTGATTCAGAGAGAGATTCCTCCGATTCAGAGAGAGGGAGGCCCGGCGGCTCAGTTTCTGGCAGCAACCACGGCGCCGCTTCAGCTACCGGCGATATCTGCTCCGATTCAGAGAGAGGGAGACGAGCCGCTTCAGTATCTGGCAGCAACCACGGCGCCGCTTCAGCTACCGGCGAGATCTGCTCCGATTCAGACAGAGGAAGACGAGCCGCTTCAGTATCTGGCAGCAACCACGGCGCCGCTTCAGCTACCGGCGAGATCTGCTCCGATTCAGAGAGAGGGAGACGAGCCGCTTCAGTATCCGGCGGCAACCACGGCGCCGCTTCAGATACCGACGTCGTTTTCTCCGATTCAGAGATAGGAAGGTGCGGCGGCTCGGTTTCAGCCATCAACCACGGCGCCAATTCACAGAGATCAGAGGCCGGGGTTTTCGGCACAATCGATTCAGTTTCAAAGGGATGATCCATGGAGTAACACAACAATGGTAGATTTAGGAAGAACAAGAGAGAGACGATGCAAAGAGATAAGAACCCGATGAAAAAGTCTAGGGTTTGGTAGAGAGAGAGAGGCAACTGCGAAATGTGGAATTCTCTAGAATTCCATTTGATAGACATAAATTTAATGAGGCTTTAATTAAGGATGAATACTTAAATCTATAATTAAGTAGGTTAAAAAATTAGGTGGGATAATTAATGGCAAAGGGTAGTAATTTAAAGTAAAGAGGGAGGGTAAAAGGGTACAAAAAGGCAAATGGGGCTTTAATTCGCGGACAAATATTTAGAGGCAAATGGGGCTTTAATTCGCGGACGGAGGGAGTATATTTTATATAAATATTTGACTTAAAAATGTAAAATTTATATTTATTTAATTATTAAAGTTTTTTAAAAAAATATCTCTCCTCTCTCATCCTTTTTTAAATAAATCTGTTTTTATATTTTTATTTTCAATTTTTAACGTTTTTTTTTTGCTTTTTCATAATACCAATTTTTATTATTGTGAATTAAATTTTATTCTTTTATTTTTTCAATATTCAGCTCAAATATATTCAGTTGAAATTACTCCCCCCGTCCCACTCCAATAGGCTCGTTTTCCTTTTTAGGACGTCCCACTCTAATAGGCTCAGTCTAAAATTAGAAATAATTAGGGACTTCTTAATTTTTATTTTATTTTTATATTTTAAAAATAAAAAGTTACAAACAATAATTATAAAGTGGACAATACAATAAAATAATTATTTTTTGTAAAATAAAATAATTTCTTAAAATAAAAGTGGATAATTTTTCTTAAAATAAAATCCTTACAAAAAATAATTATTTTTCGTAAATAACTATTTTTGCTAAAATGAGATAAGGGAAGCAAAGGTAATTAACAAAAATTAGGTATGTACTTAAAAGATTAAAATTGTGTGGACCACACCATTTATCTATAAAAAAAATGAGTTTCTTAATCTCTGTGCCGAAAAGAACTGAGCCTATTAGGCTGGGACGGAGGGAGTATTATTTTTATTATACTTTTTTTAACAGTATTTTTATTATACTTATAAATATAATGATTGAGTTGGTATCAATGTATATAAATATATAAATATGAAAGTGTTACCCGTGCATTTTACGAGGAGCAAAAATACTAATTATTTTATTATTTTTATCTTTAAATAAAGAAGCACACTTGCATGAGATCAGTTCTATTCTATATATGAGATCGAGTAGGATTAGACCACCGCCAACGGTGACATTTGGTGAGGGTCATGCGTATAGGACAAAATAGATTGAAAAAACAAAAATTGCAAAGTCATGCAAAAGGCATGACCTGGGTGATTGATCACTAATTTCTTAGCAACAAAAACTGCAACTAACACAGGCAATTGTCAACACTATTTACTGCTGTGCGCGACTTTCTTATTTTGGCCATAACTTTCTCGTCCAAACTCCGATTTACGATCCGTTTGCACTCAGAAACTCCTCTTGAGACGAACTACAACTTCTATTTCTGACAACTTTTCCAAATTCGAACTCAATAATCCTGCAATTTCCTTCAAAGTTCGAGTAAGAATCATATTTCACAAGATAAAGCAAATTAAGCACAAAACAATCATCCAACACTCAATTCCTTATAAAAATGACATTATACTAAAAACCATGGAAAAATGAGTGTTATCAACTCCCCCAAACTTAAGCCATTGTTCGTCCTCGAATAATGAGAAGAACACAATCAAAAACACGAATGGGTAAGAAATCTAGCTCATCGATGCCTCCGAAAGATAAAGAATAATAGAATTCTCAAATCCTCAATAATCAAGCACAAAATTCACCAATAAACACAACCTATAGCAAAATCAACCTTGACATTCCAAACAATTGAATCTCACAAGGTATGTGTATCACTCAACTCTCAATCTGATGGAATATTATATAGGACGTTTATGCTCTTATCGAATTCAATGCAATATAGATCACTTACCATAAGCTTGCCAATTGTCTACAATCTCCATCGCTAAAAGTGTGCCAGGACTAAGATCAAAAAGGTCTTTTTCTTCGGGTTATAATGTAAGGACATTGGTTAAGGTAGGAAAAATATAGGCTAAGTGACTCAATTAAATTAAGAACACTAACCCCTTATAACTTCGCAAAACAAGTATGGAATAAATTTCATCTTCCTCCCAACTATGCCACCATAATTAACACAACTCAAGGGATTTAATCATCACATAATAGAACTAAACACTCTTTTATGCTCTCCATTTATTTTCAACACACAAAGTCGATTTTCTAACAAATTTATCAATGTACACTCGACTTCACACTTTTTCTCTTCTTTTTTTTTTCTTTTTTTTTTCTTTTCTCAACAATTTTTTTTTCTCTTTTCACAACTTTCTAGAGCTTATAAGAGTAAATAGTAGCACAATGTCATCCCTTCTTTTTTCATGACCACTATGATATTCACCACACAAAGATCCCCATATACTTCATCACCCCCTATCATCCAGTTAAAGAATAAAAGCTAAATAGGCTCAAAGTAGATAACAAATGATAATTTTTCGTTAAGGACAGTGTTTGGGATAATAATGTGGCTAACAAAATATGGCCTAAATTCATCTCCTAATCCTGGGCACAACAGCAACCTCAACACAGAAACCATGACAAATTCTAGAAGATCACCACATGCATGACAAAACATCACAACAAAGAATAAACTGTGTATGATAAACATTTATGGCTCAAATCCTCACAGGTTTATTCAATGTCTAAAAGTCAAGGTCAAAATCACTCTAGAATTATGCAAATTAGTTTCAATTATGCTCAAATCATTAAAGAAAATCAAATTCAATTTTTTTTTCACAGAAATCATCATTAGCATCTCACCAGAAATCTAATGGAGCAATAATCATCTCAAAAACAAAACAAACACACACCACCAACCAAGCAGGATAAAACAATAAAGCCAACAAAAAGATAAAGTGATACACATATCTACTCTCACCCCCTCCCCCAAACTTATTACAGAACATAAGTTCGAAAATAAGTTTGGAGGAATGATGATATGTGTGTCACTACTCACAGAAACACATGCTCTATGGTGGTGGTATGAACAAGGCGCGAGTTCCCGCATCTTCCAAGCTCAACACTGCACTAAACTCCCAAACAAAACAAAGAAACAAAAAGAAACAAAACGAAACTAAAAGAAAGAAAAACAAAACATAGAAAAACAGTTGGGTTACCTCCCAACAAGTGCTTAATTTAACGTCTAGAGCTCGACAATACCTCATGGCCTCATGGAGGTCGGAAACAACACTCTAACCATTGGAAAGCTTTTCTACTCTTGGGTGCCCTCTCCACAAAAACACTTCTCTTGGCTCGGACATCCTCCACAAGCATTGCCCCCTTCTCATTCTTGTTCCGAAAAATTCGGAATTTCACTTTCTTCTTCTTGAGGGTATGAGTTTTCAATGACCCCCCCATCATGCTCCAAAAACAAACACATCTCTAAATTCAGAACTTCTTTTGGCTTTGGAGTTTTTTTTCTTGGCTTCATACTTGGGCAGCTCATTCTTCTCAACCTCTTCATCCTCCGAATTTGCTAGAAAATTGTCAGCCAAATTAATCACTTCATTCTGGGGAACTTCCTTTGGTGGAGGTTTCTTGAAAATCACTGTTTCCCCATAGGCTCCCAATGTCATCGTCCCCCTTTGCATATCTAGCTTTGCTCCACATGTGGCAAGGAAAGGTCTCCCTAACAGCAAAGGTATCTTTGGAACCTCCGGAATATTCAACACTACAAAGTCGACAGGGAAGAAAAGATCACTCACCTTTACAAGCACATCTTCCGCAACTCCTAGAGGTTTAGAGCAAGACTTATCAATAAGTTGAATTTTCTTGTTGGTTGGCTTCAAATCCCCCAACTGCAATTTCCTATAAACTTTGAGGGGCATGACATTTATGCTTGCTCCGGTGTCACACATCACTTTCTCAAACAATAACTTTCCAATCTTTACAGGAATATTGAAGCTGCCCGGATCTTCTCTCTTTGGAGGCAACTGATACTCCTTCACTGCGAGCACCTCCTCAAATTCATTGAATGCACTCTTCTTTTCCATCACAGCCTTCACAATTTGCACCTCATTTGGCTTGTTTCTCAAGATCTCCACGAAAGGAATATTCACAGCCAACTTCTTAAATGTTTCCCAAAATTTGGAGCTTTGCTCATCTAATCTTGGCCTCGGGAATGGAAGAGGGGGAGAAACAGAAATACATTCATCCTCAACTGAATTATCAACCACCCGAATGGAATGACATTGCTGATTTTGCTGAGGCTATTGATGTTGGCTCTTCGGATTGAACTGAGTGTTGCTAGGAAATTGGCCTGGCTTGTGCTGTGCAGCTGCTTGGTTAGCCATCTGACCAACTTGAGTCTCCAACATCTGCACTTGCTTGGAAAGTGCTGAAAAATTATTTCCAATACGACCCACTTGTGACTCCAAATTGGTCATCCTTGTATTAACAGTTGTCTTCATACTAGACACCTCTGTTAAAACCTGCTGCATAACTCTTCCACTAGACACAGAAAACCCAGGTGGAGGCTGCAAAGCATTGTTTGGGTGCCATAAGAAAGATTCGGATGCGGGCGTGCTCCTGGCTGGAACTGCTGCTGGTCCTACTGATATTGCTGACCTCTGCTATACATTCCTGGTTGTCCTCGCTGAAAATTCCCATAGTTTCTGCCATTAATGTAATTGACATCTTCCATGCTTGACGGGTCTTTCACAGCTTGCTCAGGATGTCCAACATTCAACTCATTGATCTTAGTAGTCAGCTCTGCCAGCTGCGTAGCAATCGCTGCCTGCTGTGTAACCATCGCTGCCATAGGATCAGAACTGGAAGCAGCTGCAACCTTTTTCAATTATACTCTTTCTACTGGCCATTGATAGCTTGTAGCAGCCATACTCTCTATGATGTTCCAAGCCTCTGAACTGCCTTTCTGAAGCAGAGAACCTCCTGCAACTATGTCCAAATGCATTCTTGTACGCTCTCTACAAGTATTGTAGAACATGATAATGAGCGTGCCTTCATCAAATCCGTGGCTCGGACACTTTCTCAAATTCTCTTGGTACCTCTCTCATGTATCTGTCAGCTTTTCTCCCTCAAACTGCTGGAACTGCACAATGTCCATCTTTAAATTCAAGGTCAGGCCAGGAGGATGGAACTTGCATAGGAAAGCTTGAGCTACATCTTCCCACATAGTAGTTGCACTCAAATTCTATGTATGATACCACGACTTCGCTTTATCCCGCAGTGAGAAAGGGAAAAAACGAAGACGTATAATATCATCAGATACTCCATTCATCTTTACAGTGCTGCAAAGCTCCAGAAATTGCGCCAGATGCGCATTAGGATCCTCTATAGCGTGTCCTCCATACTGGTTCTGCTGGACCATTGTGATCAAACCAGTCTTCAGCTCGAAATTATTGACATTGACTCGTGGAGGTTCCTGGTAGATATATTGTGGTATGAATGCCTCATTAATCGGAGGCTGCTTCTGCTCCTCTAGCTTTTTCTGCGCATCCAATAACTGCTGCAGCTGCTCCTGTAGAGCGCGGATTTATTCATCAGTAGCCATCGTATGCAGTGTGCCTAAAAATACGAGAATTAAAAATAAATAAATAGATAAATAAAAAGAAAAAGTAAACGCGGCAACGGCACCAAAAAGTTGATCACTAATTTCTTAGCAACAAAACTGCAACTAACACAGGCAATTGTAGCAAATAATAAGCAATCGAGTATCGTATCCACAGAGACTGTAAAACTGAAATTACTTTAGCTATTCCCTAAACAGACACTCACAGTAGACAGGCAAAGCAAAAAAAAAAAACGGTGAATCAAATACTAAACTTAATAAAAAAAATCTAAACAGCAGAAAAACAATGATAAATAAATCAAATATTAAAAGACTCTGACCCTAGGGATGTACTTTTACTAATTAATTACATGCATTTAATCTATTGATTCAATTACCAATTTAATCCAACCCTGATGAGAGATCACATAACTATTCACAAGCTTCTCTAACGAACACCTATGAAAGTAGATTAATTTACCCCCTTCACATTCAAGACTCCAAGGAATAAATTAACTCTCAAGCGTACACAAAAGAATAGCTCCCTATAGTTTCACCTATCCCATTCAAGTGTCAAGGCTACTACTATAACATGCATTCCTGAATCGGCTGAACAATTATCGCATTCAAGTCTTCAAATCGAACAACTAGACATGTAAATTATTGGCCAAATAATTCACAAGAAATTAAGCACCAGGAATCATGAATCACAAGTTGGAGGGCAAATTGATATCAATAAATCATACACACATAATTAATCAGCTATGTACAAACCCTATGTTCAGATTAACGAACTAGCCAGACATACTAAAATAAATCAAAAACATAAATAAAAAGAAAGTAATTAAAATAAATGAAATAGATAAAACCCGGAAGAAATTCTGGATGAACAGCTTGAATCTGCAGAAATAAATCTAATCTATGAAAAATGAATGTAAAACAAAAAAAAAAAAAAGAAAAGAAATGAGGTGAAGAGATGTGAAAAGATCTGTCTAATAGGTCAGGGAAATGACCTATATATAGGCACAGGAGATAAATACAGTATAGAACTCGAAAATACTGAGAAAATATAAAAAACCCGAAAATTCTCGAAAATTCGGAAATTTCCGTCAACACTATTCACTGCTGTGCGCGACTTTCTTATTTTGGCCATAACTTTCTCATCCAAACTCCGATTTACGATCCGTTTGCTCTCAGGAACTCCTCTTGAGACGAACTACAACTTCTATTTCTGACAACTTTTCCAAATTCGAACTCAATAATCCTGCAATTTCCTTCAAAGTTCGAGTAAGAATCATGTTTCACAAGATAAAGCAAATTAAGCACAAAACAATCATCCAACACTCAATTCCTTATAAAAATGAAATTATATGAACACTAAAAACCATGGAAAAATGGGTGTTATCAGTGATCTACCGCCCCAAGTCACCCATCTCCACTTTTTATCTTTTCATGCCACATGTCAAATTATAACTGGTGTATTAAATATTTTGATAGATAAAATTTTATAATGATTTTTTTTTATAAAAAATATATTAAAATTTTTCTTATTTTTAGTTCTATAAATAGAGCATAATTTTACTATATTTTCACATCCAAACAAAAACTCTCTATTTCTTCATTTCACATTTCGTTGAATTTTTTCCTCACATATTTGTTTCCATTTTAAGTTATGGATCCAAATCATCCCACTATTATTATCCAAATTCTCAAAATCATCAAAACTTCCAAGATTATCCTAACCCTCAAGATTCTGCAAATTTTTTCATCTTATCCGACTCCTTTTTTTTCAAATTTTGAAAATCAACCGAATTCTCAATTTTATGAATCTCAATTTTCTCCAAATCTAAGTCAGATTCCTACATCTCAAAGAATTTATACACCAGAAAATGTCTCCTGTAATTTGTTTATGGGTGTTCAACGCCCAAACAAAAATAAAAAAGGGGCAAAAAATGTAGCTTGGTGTGTGAAAGAAGATGTTGCCCTTATGTCATCTTGGATCTATGCTAGCGAAGATAACGTTCGAGGAAAAAATCAAAAGGGGGAATCGCTTTGGGCACATGTTCATAAATTGTATCACAACACTCAAGCAGAAAATCCAAATGAGCTCAACAAATGAAACATTGAATCGATGAATGGTCACTGGAAACGTCTTAACGAAAATGGAAACAAATGGGTTGCTGCTTGCAGGGAAGCAAACGCTCGAAGAAAAAGTGGGATAGCTCATTCCATTTACGAAGCATGTGGAAACAAGTTTCTAGACTTGGTTGTATTTAATGAAGTTATGAGTAAACATCCCAAGTGGAATGTTCATGATACCACCCATGTTTTTCGTCATCAAAGTGAAGATGTTGATGACCAGCAAAGTGGTGGCAGTTCGAATCAGATTAAAGGTTCTGTCTCCAAAGGCCTTAGCATTGCTTATTGGACACAACAGTGTCAGGGCGTGCTAAGTGTTAAATCTAATTCTCAGAGTGGATTGGTAGGTTCGTTGTGCACCTTTAAGCATAAGCCCAGAGTGTTTGTCAGACAAATAATCTGGCTGTGAAAGTAGGAAAGTTGTTTCCAAACCACGTAAAAATCCTTATGTTCTTTATCTGCTTTCAGTTATTTCCTTACTTGTGCCAAACTATTTTCAACTGAACTGGATTAATTGAAAAGTGTAACTAAGGATTTTACAAGTGACAAACATTTTCTAAAGGCTATTCGCATTAAGTTTAAATTTTGCTGCTGAGTTATTAATCCTACTGACGACTCATCATATAGTCAAAGAGATTAATAACTCTACTCTATTTTACAAATTAGACTGAAGCCTTACTTGGATATCAGTTAAGCCCAGTGCTCGATTGGTGTCAATTTACTGAAGTATCTTCAGTACCAGTCTACAACTTATTTCGAACTGAAATTTAGTTAAGTTTGTTTTATTTGCGAAAAATAGCCCACATGTGTATTCCCTCCCCCCCTCCCCCCACACACCTGTCAGTCAACCCTCCGGGACCCTAACAGCTGGTGGGTTTAGCAGCCTTCGACTTCTTCAGCAAACTACATCAGCTTAAAATACTTGATATTCTTAAACTATGTTTTGATCATCAGTAAGGCTCCATCGTTGATTTTGGCATTAATGAAAACATAGAATTTTCCCAATATCTTATTTACTTTTAAGAAAAGTCATATTTGCTTTTAAGAAAATTCTTATTTGATTTTATGAAAAATGTTATTCCCTCTGTCTCCTAAAAATATGCAACAATTTGGTGACATGGGTTTTAAGAAATGTTAGATAAGTGAATTGTTAATGGAGAAATTGTCCCACTTTATATAGTGCAATGGGTTAATTAACAAAAAGTAATGGTGGACCGTAATGATTTTTTTGTGAATAAGTATAAAAAAGTATGAATAAAAATAAAGGGGTTGTGGTGTGGTAGTATTCAAGAATAGAAAGAGCATATTTTTGAGAGAAAACTCTTAGGACATGTTTGTTTGGCACGGATTCTGTCCTGAGAAAGTAATCTGATGCCAAAATATTAAATTCCTATGTTTGGTTAAATATTTGTCAGACAGGGAAAGTAATCAGAATCCTGAAAACAAGGAAAGTAGTGGAACTTTCCAGGATTCTTATTCCTGTCTTTTCTTAGGTATTCTTTTTCCTCATTCTTAGGATTCTTACTTATATTATATATATATATATATATATATTCAATATTATTTGTATTATTTTATAAAATGCAAATTATTATTATTATTATTATTATTATTATTATTGATTAATTCATTCATGAATTATTTTAAGAAAATCATAATTTAATTCTTAGAATTATGAATCATATTTATTATTATTATTATTATTATTATTATTATTATTATTATTATTATTATTAGGGATAATTGCGTGAAAATACACAAACTTTGCCAAAAATCCATATTTGACGCGAAGTTCGGATTTTACATTTTAATACACCAACTTTCGTTGTTGTCCAAATTTGGCACGACTTAATTCTTAAAAATTCAAAAAACAACCCCTTTTGTAAATAATTATACAAAGACCCACTTATGTTATAATTTGGAACATTTAAACCAAAACAACATATTTCCTTATGATGTTTTCTTTTAATCTTTGATCCGCGCCTAAAATGGTTTAAAAGAAAACATCATAAGGAAATATCTTGTTTTGGTTTAAATGTCCCAAATTATAACATAAGTGGGTCTTTGTATAATTATTTACAAAAAGGGGTTGTTTTTTGAATTTTTAAGAATTAAGTCGTGTCAAATTTGGACAACAACGAAAGTTGGTGTATTAAAATGTAAAATCCTAACTTATTATTATTATTATTATTATTATTATTATTATTATTATTATTATTATTATTATTATTATTATTATTATTATTATTATTATTATTATTATTATTATTATTATTATTATGTAAGAAAAAAAATTGAATTTGATTTTAGAATTATAAATCATATAATTAACCTTAATAATGTACTTTGTTGTTACTATAAAATTAATTAGAGAAATTTATTATGAAGATTAAATTACAATTTAATTCTTATATATATTGATTAATTATTTATTTAATGATACAAATTCAGAATCTTAACAATTAGTTTTGGTATTTCCAAACACTGGATAATGAATCTATTAGGATTCATTTTCCACGGAATCATTTTCCTGTGAATAACAATCCAAATTCACATTACTTTCCTGACAAACAAACATGCCCTTAAAGTCTTAAAATCTTAAAATTGTTATTTACAAATAACAAATCTTAAAGTCTTATTTACTTTTAAGAAAAGTCTTATTTGATTTTATGAAAAATATTATTTATATACTAGCAAAAGTCACATTTATAAATTAAACTCTTAAGTCTTATTTTCTCTTTTGGTTTTAAGAAAAACTCTTGTTTAATTTTATGAAAAAAAATACTTTTTTACATTAAAGTAAAAGTCATTTATAAATAAAAATTCTTAAATTCTTATTCCTTTCGTCCTATAACAAATGTCTTTCAGGACGACAATTTAGGTGGGTGTGATAAAAGAGTAAAAAAAAAAAAACAAGTGATGGAACCTACTTTTATTTTGTGAGATGAATGGAATTAAAGTGAAGATAATTAAAAGGTAAAAATTGGTGTAGCCCACCTTCTTATTTTAAAAAGATGACACTTATTGTGGGACAAATCAAAAGAGAAAGTAGGACATTTATTATGGGACGAGGGAGTATTTGTTAAGAAAAGTCTTATTAATTTGATTTACATTAAAATAAAGTCTCATTTACAAATGAAAAGCCAAATCTTAATTAATTTTAGAAAGTCTTATTTACATTTAAATAAAGTTTCATTTATAAATAAAATATTTTAAAATCTTATTCGCTATAAACAAAAGTCTTATTTGCTATTAAGAAAAATTTTATTTGTTGTTAATAAAACTATAAGTTGATTTTAAAAAAAGTATTCCAAGTTTTTGTAAAAATAAATAAATAAATAAAAAACGCTTCAACTAGGAATTGAATATAGTAACCACTAGATTCATAAATCAACAATTTTATCCATCGGGCAATGGAACTTTTATTGATATTATTATATAGGGTTAATTACATCAAAACTCATGAACTTTGGATCATTTTTCAAATTTTTCATGATTTTTTTTTATCAGTAATTCCCTGAATTTAAGGGGTTGAACAATTTTTCCACGCTTTCTAAAAATCCCCAAAGTCATAACTGACATAGCATTTTTAAGTGACCTCAAATAGGACATGGAATCGCCAGACGGGAACCAAAACGACGTCGTTTAGTTGGGGGTGAAACGACGTCGCTTTGAGCCCAAACCTCTCTCTCTCTCTCTCTCTTTCTTAGTTGGGCGGAGCACGGCGACAGAGCCACCCAGATTCCCAAAACTTGATGTTGTCGGAAACTTCAGAAGGTCCGCTGAGAGAGAGCCACTGAAATTTAGTGACCGGAATGGCAGATTCAAGATCGGTGCCGAAGATTTCATAATGGCCGATCGTGGTGACGGCTCGGAGATCGTCTCTAAGCTCGTACACCATGATGCATTTTGAATTTCTCCTGCTCCACTCGAAACTGGTGAATAAATGCTCGTTTGATGCGCCGATGGCTTGCATTGTTGAACCATACCTAGTCACATTCTCCCAATTTAGGGTTTCTGCGATCGTGCCTTTATCGAGATCGAGGATCTGCAGGCCAAAGAAGTCGGTGGCGTTGGCGACCGAGGGAGGGGGAGAGCGCCGGCAACGAATCGACGGCCATGAATTTGGTGAGAATCGTGGATTTCCGCCGCAGAGGACTTCCCGACCTTCTGAATCAATGTGCGAATGTGTGTGATTTATGTGTGTTCTAGGAATGGATATGAGGGGGTTCAACTTCCAGCGGTCACGATTCCGGCGGCGACGGCGATGTTCCATCGAACTTGGAGGTGGGAGAGGGAAAGGGATGATTTTTTTTTTTTTGTTTATTATTTTCCATGTGTCAATTTTCAGTCCAAGTAGGCGTCATGTCAGCTTGTAATTGCCTAAAAATTGCCATGTCAGCCCGGAGGAAAAAAACATGAAAAAATTGTTCAACCCCTTAAATTCAGGAATTGCTAATATAAAAAAAATGTTAATAAAAAGTTTGAAAATTGGCCCAAAATTCATGGATTTTGGTGTAATTAACTCTATTTATATACTTTATTAATGAAATGACAATATAAATTAAAAAATATTATTAAACAAAATGAGTATACTTGACATTTAATAGATGATAATATTTTTTAAAAAATATGTATCTATGAGCACCTTTTTTATATATATGACACTTCAAAAAAATAGTGTCATGTATGAAGTGTCATCATTAATTGAAATAGATTACATTTCCCTATAGTATACATGAAATACATCACAATTCCCTATATATAAATATTTATGACACTTTATCCAAATTGTCGTGTATAATAGTGTTTTTCTTTATTTACACATTATTATGCTTTTATATATAGTAAGATTACCTTTCACAGTGCATGCATTGACGTGAAATTATGTATTCGAGCATTCAATAATATGTTAAATGGTAAGCGTCTTATCAATTGAGTTGCAATTTCGTGACTTACTGTATATTAATGGAAAATTATAGGAACACAGTTGACCAATCAAGTCTATTACTACATATGGATATGTTGGAGTAATAGAAAGTGATGAAGATGTTCAGGAGCTGCAGAGAGGGCAACGCATGAGGCCGTTTTCGTTGCAGACGGGGCAGCGGTTGGTGTGCTCCTCCTCCTCATCATAGACTTTGCGGCTGCCGCCGCAGTTGACGCAGGCGATGAACCTCATATCATCGCAGACATCGCAGGGCTTGAGGGATCGGAAAGGGAGTCCCTTGATCATCCTGACGAGCTCCCCAACCTCGAGCAGATTCAACACAACCTCGGCTCCCCCAATGTGCTTCCCCTTGATGAACACCTGCGGCAAGCTGACGCTCTCTTCCTCCCCAAACAGCTCCTGCAATTCGTTCTTGTAGGCCACGTCCATCGACACGTCCCGCTCGTCCAGGTTCACCCGGAAGCCTCTGAACAGCATCCGCACGCTCTGGCAGTCGTGGAACGTCCGCCGGATTCCCCGCAGGCTGGTGAAGTAGATCACCACCCTGTCCTCGGTCCCCGGCAGCCGCACGGGGGAGAAATCCCAGAGGTTAGGGGAGTCCGGCGGCGAGAAGGAGGACTTGTTGGAGGTTGGGGAGGGGGACGGGGACGGGGACGGGGACGACGACGGCGACTGCTGCTGCGGATCGATGCTGATGGAGGGGCGGTGCTTTGGGGACTCGAAGATGGAACACATCTTCCTCACCTTCCCCTTCAATGCTTTGCCGCTGCGGAGGGTGTTGATGGAGCCGTTGCGCTGGTACGACAGGGAGTTGCGCAGCGGCATGCTGTTCTCCTCCCCCGCCACCGCCGCCGCTGACGACGGCGTGTACGCCGTCATGGAGCGATTGAAAACCAAGGAAGGGTTGCTCTTGATTGTTAGGTGGGTCTTCCTCCCCCCATTTCCTTGACTCTTGCAATCAGACATCCCAGGGGCAGGGGTTTTGGAAATCAGGGGGTTTCAATCGGCGACGGCGACGGCGGTGGCGGTGGCGGTGGCGGAGCTGGGGCGGAGTGGACGCGCGTGTCGGGAAAACAGATTTTAAGAGAGAGAAAAGAATGAGAGATTGGGGAAGAGAAAGGGGAATGAGAGGGAAAAACGGATTTAAGGAAAGAGGGAAATGAGGAGAATGATCGTTGATGACCCTTCCACCTCGATAACGCTTCTATTTATATGTCACCGGAAATGGCGGCTAGTTTTCGAATTTTTTTTATTAATTCATATTTGCATTTCACCATTTTATTGTCTAATTTTTGTGGATGAGAATGCAATTAATGTCTAGAAGTTGCATTTTTGGAGAATGCAACTTTAGTTTTCAAATTATAATTATAATTTGAATGTTATGTTTTATTTATTACTCCACGAAATTAATTACTTTCTCCGTCCGTCAAAAGTGGACCACTTTGGTTGGGCACGAGATTTAATAAAATTGGTGATAATTTTGATGTAGTGGAGAAAGGGTCCCACCACTTTATGAGATGTGTGGTTGAGATTGAATTTGAGATGGTTTTTCTATAAATAAAGAGTGTTTGTAACGATAAAAGATTAAAGTGGATGATGGGACCATTTCTATAAAAGGAAAGTAGTATACTCTTTGCGGACGCCCGATATAGTAAAAATGGTCCATTTTTGGCGGACGGAGGGAGTAATTTGTATTCACTCCATCCGTCCTACTTTAAATAACCCAATTTTAATTATGGGTTGTTCCATTTCAAATGATCCAACCCAAATTTAGAAATAAAATTAGGCCTTTAACACTAATTCATTTAGCCCATTTAACACTAATAACCTATTTTATTAAAAGGGTTAATTACGTGAAAAATCATGAACTTTGGTCGGATTTCCAAGTTTTCCATGAACTTTTTTTTTATCAAATTTTCCCAGGGGTTGATCAATTTTGCCATGATTTTCAAAACTCCCAAAAATTGAGTGCTGACATGGCATTTTTAAGTGACTTGAAAAGTGACATGGCGTCACCGGCGGTGAATCAAAACGACGTCGTTTTCAGCCCAAAACTTTCACTCTCTCTCTCTCTCTTCTCTCTCTCTCTCTCTCTGTGTGTGTGTTAGTGGTCGAGCTCGCCGGCAAGAAGGTTTTCCGTCTCCGTGGGCAGAGCTCTTCTAATCACCTGGTACTGCGGAGGGGGGCGGCGGATCTGCGAGGTGGTGGGGGAGGGCGGTGGAGAGAGAGGTGTGGTGTGGGAGAAGGCAGCGAAGGGGGCGCAAACCCTAGTGAGGTGTGAGGTCGGCGGCGCGAGATCTGGGGAAGAAGAAGATTTTTGAGGGAGAAGAAGTCGACGGCGGCGATGGATGTTTGGGGAAGAAGAAGAACGGCGCGAGGTTTGTGGTGGACGGTCTGCGTGTCTGAGATCGAGGGACGGAGGTGACTGGCGCGGCGACGGCAGGGGCGCCGGATCTGGTGCGGGTGCCGGAGGCGGTGGTGAGGGTGCCGAATCAGCAGACGTTTGGTGCCTGAGGCGGTGGTGAGGGAGGCAGCGGATCTGCAAGGTAGTGGTGGTAAAGGCAGCGTAGGGGCGGCGGATCTGGTGTGGTGGTGGTAAAGGCCGCGAATCGGAGCAGCGGAGAGGGCAGCGACTGGCGCGGCGGCGGATCTGCAGGGTTGGTTAGGGAGGCAGCGACCGGAGCAGAGCTGACTAAGGCGCCAAAGCTGACTAAGGCCGCCAGAGCTGACAGAGCCAGAGGTAGCTCTGCCGACTCTGCCTGACTCAGCTATGCCCGACTCTGCTCTGCCGACTCTTCCAGAGATAGCTCTGCCTGACCAGAGCAGAGCAGCTCAAGGCCAGAGCAGAGACCAGAGCAGAGCAGCTCAAGGCCAGAGCAAAGAAAAATAATCGATTTTCTATTTTTTATTTTTTTTTCCAAGTAGGCGCCTCATCAGCTCAGTATTACCACGTAGGCGCCATGTTAGCTTGGTATTACCACGTAGGCGCTATGTCAGCTCGGTATTGCCACGTAGGCGCCAGCTAAGACCGGACCTTCACTTGAGGTAAAAGTCGTGGCAAAATTGATCAACCCCTTAAGTTCTGGGAAAATTTGATAAAAAAAAAAAGTTCATGGCAAACTTGAAAATCCGACCAAAGTTCATGATTTTTCCCGTAATTAACCTTTTTTAAAACAAACCCGCATAGGGTTTGTTTATCCGCCTCCCCTCATTTTCACTCTGACTTTCTCTCTGTTCGGGATTCTTTATGCAACTCTTCACCTCCACTACTCTGATCCTCTTTCTTGCCGCCGTGATGAGTTCAGAGCCCTTCTCTTAGGCGGTGACTAATCTCTTCTTCGTACCCTTTTCATTAAAGCTCTGTGATGATATATCTCCGATTAAAATGGTGAATCGCAACTCCGTTCCTCAGTCCATGACTGAGATTGTCGATTCTACTCTTGTCGACGCTAAAATTGTTTGCGCACATATGCATGTGTGCATAGGATGATTGCAAGCGGCCTTTCACCGTTCAGAGGTCCAACTATGGGGCTCCCCTCCGTCCGACGATGGTGGTGAGGCGGATCTGACGGAATCTATGTTTGAGATGGTGGATTTGGCCGATTCTATGTTTGAGATCGTCAAGGTGACCGAAGGTATGCAAGGCTTGGCGGATCTGTCTGATTCTATGGATGAAATCGTGGAGGAGACGGAGGGAATAAATGAGAAGGCAGAGGAGATAGAAGTGGATAGAAAACCATGGGAAAAATCACCGATCGCGGAGCGCATCCTTCTTGTTATATATTTTACCCTGGCTAGATCTTTTCCTTTGGTCTTATGTGTGTTGTGTGGCTTGGTGCAATGTTGTGATGTGTGATGTGTGGCTTGGTTGTAGGAGTTACGTGTGATGTGTGGCTTGGTTGTGTGCTGAAATGATAAGATTTGTTGCTTACATCTGTGATTTGTAGCTTCAGTTAGTTGTTGGCTGCCTGACTGATTGTTGCTCTGTTTAATTGCAACTGGGGATATATTAATTGAATAGATTTACAAAAAAAGGGGGTATACATTTACAGTTCATCTTCAAAAATTTGCATGTACATATACCCTAGGATTTTTCTTCAAAAATTGCATGTTTACAAAACTATAGTGTGCGATTTACCAAAAATCTTCATCTTCACTGCCTGCATGCTCATTCCCATCTTCTAGCATTTCAATCCCTAGTGTAGCTTGAAGTATGTCTATACCATTTGTGATTTCCATTTGCCCTAAATACGTCAAGGCTTGCTTGACCAAATCTGCATCAACTTCCAAATTCAAAGGAAGTGTACTTGCCCTCATCAAAGCTCATTTCTTCATGTGTGGCAGCTTATAGTTGTTCTCTGCTCTTACTTTCATAATTTCGATCATGCACCCTTTTAGTGATAAGAAAACATTGTTCAATATATTTGGAGATAGTTCTTCAAATGATTCTAGAACAGCTTTGGCTAAATCATCAAATGTGTTGCATACTTTCTCCGTTTGTATGGATTGTACAGCTCTAAACCAATCCAAATCGTTCACATTTGTGTCTAGGTTGTTGGGTGGTTGTTGTACTAATTCAAAGTAGAAACCATCCTTGTTTGCAGCCTCTCTGAATATGTGATCATTATTGTTGATATGGGGCTTAGCATTATCTTGGTGAATGTATGTGTTTGCTTTGATTGACTGGCCATTTGGATTTATAGCTAGCAGAATCTACATTGCAAAATTGAAAAGAAAAACTAAACTTTCATTGCATAAAAGGAACATTACATCTCATACAACATTCATTAACTACACTCCAATTAATTTAGCACCACATTACATGCATTTATCTATGTCTTGCCATACATGAATCAAGCAGTCTCTCACTACCTCCTTAGTGACAGACTGTATTGGCTTGGTCTCCATTGTGTCAGCTGCTCTATTATTGCTTGCTCTTTGTACTGGAATTGTATGTGTGAAAGGGAATATCCCTATTTTACCATCAAAATTCACTGACCCATCTTCATTAAATATAGGCCTATATACCGCACTCATAAACATCACTTTTGTGATGAACTTCTTGCTCTTGCAAGTCCTATAAGGCTCTAGCTCTCTTGGAGCCAAGTAGAATATGTGCATTCATTTAGTCATATGGAACCATTTTTCATTAATATGAGCTGTGTTATGCATGCTCTTGAACCTAAGAACATTCATTATTTTGTCCACCTCAATAGCCTCTAGGCTGAATCTAAGCCTTAGCAATTTATTCAGAGCACTAAGATCTGATCTTATGGCAAATGTGTGAGCTTTGATCAGCCCCCTTGTAATCCACCTCCCCACTGTGCTCTTAGAACAGCCAACACCTTGAGCTAACCTCCTCACTGTGGACCATTTTTTCAACTCTAAGCTTGAGTTTAGTTCCAAGTCAATTTCCACTCTCTTAGGTCTATTTTTGTTTCCTATCTTTGCACTTTGCAAATAAGCTGATTTACCTTAATTTTGTTGGTTTTTTGCTTAAGCCCAAAGACGATTGTTGGTGCGTCGACTTTTGGAGAATTTCACACAAGTTACCGAGATCTTCCCCTTCGTTGTTTTTGCCGTTTTTACTGCCCTCTAAGAAAAAATGCAATGCAGCTAGCTTGTCTTTCTTGTGTGTCATATTTTTTTTGGAAGATATTGTGTGGTGTTTTTGAGATTGTAAATGCATCTGTCAGAATACTTGTATTTATAGGGGGAGTTAATGCATTTTGAAGTATTAGAGGGAATATTGAAATGTATGCAGAATTTAGTTATTTGGCACCAAAATTTTCGAATGAAACGAAGTTGACAGCCTATTTTGTGTTTCTCTCTCCTATATATACCTTTAATTATTGTTATTTCTCTCTCCTAATTGCTTTTGTTAATAAGGTTTACAAAAATCATCAATAAAGTTGGTACCACCACTTTACACCTTTATCACACATTTCTTAATCTTCGTGCCCAAAGTTTTTGGGCCATTTGAAGCGGGACGGAGGGAGTATTATTTATTGGGGCATTGGTATTGCCCTGATTAAGTACTACACAAAATATCAAAGTGTAATCTAAACAATCCTCGGCAGCAGCATCACAAAGTTAAATTAAACACTTGTTGGGAAGTAACTCACCTATTTTCCTATTTTTGTTTTACTTCTCCTTTTCATTGTTCTTTTCATTTTTA
Source organism: Salvia miltiorrhiza (assembly GCF_028751815.1). Lineage (NCBI taxonomy): Eukaryota > Viridiplantae > Streptophyta > Magnoliopsida > Lamiales > Lamiaceae > Salvia > Salvia miltiorrhiza. Next base: position 18,292,301 of record NC_080387.1, on the reverse strand, counting down.
TTATGTTTTCTTTGTTTTATTTTGGGGAGAAGATCGTAGAAGAATTTGGAAGATGCAGATTTTAAACTTTGTCCACACCACCACCCTTGAGCATGGTATTATGTGAGTAGTGACACACGTATTTTTTATTCTTCCCTCCGAACTTATATTTGAACCTGTTGTTCTGTAATAAGTTTAGAGAAGGGGAGTGAGATTAGATATGTTTATCACTTTTATCTTTTTGTTGTTTTTATTGTCTTATTTTTCTTAACTTAGTTGTGATGAGGACTAGAATACTCATCAGCACTGTGCCTGGCAATACAAGAACATCTTACTTGATTACTATTATTGTTATTATTATCACAAGAACTAATGAACGCAGGTCTAACTAAAAAGAGTCAATCAGCCTTGACCAAAGTGCAGAGCTGCTGCCTTGCTAGAGTGCAACACCACCAGCGTAGACCAGAGCTGCGCAGCCAGAGCGGATCAGCGTAGAGCAGAGCAGCGCAGCCAGAGCAGAACAGCGCAGACCAGAGCAGCGCAGCACAACAGCGTAGAGCAGCGCAGACCAGAGCAGCGCAGCCAAAGTGTCTTTCCACGCAGCCACGTATGATGGTTCAGCTTGGGGATTAAGATCATTGTACTAAGTTTTGGGCCTAAATCCAATTATTATAGTTCATGGGCCTAAGGCCTTTAGGGCTCACTCTCACATCTATAAATAGAAGGTTAGCTTTAGCATTAGGGGAATAATTTTATTTGGGAGCAACACTTGTAAAATGTAATCATCTCGAAATATAGTGGAAAAACTCGAAGATCTCCCGTGGACGTAGGTCTTAACGACCGAACCACGTAAATCCTGTCTCGATTACTGCTTTTTAGATTAGGCGTTGTTTTCATGCTTCACCAACTGGAGTATATACCACCATATGTGCTTTCTCGAAAAAGTTAGCAGGATATTCGAGCCTTAATGGAAACTCAGCCGCGTAGCGGATATTAAAACCTTAAATGGTAACTTAACTACGATCCAGAGCTGTAAACCTCAGAATTTATCTGAGCTTTCTCAGCGCAGTCAGGATAGGCTATCTCAGCCTGCGCAGCTATCAACCTCAGAATTTATCTGAGCTTTCTCAGCGCAGCCAATGTGGCTGTCTCAGTTATCTCGATATAATCAGTGCTCGAATTATCAGCCCAACCTATGCAGCCATCTTCATTTAAGTCATCTGCAACGCAAATCGCATAGATTATATCAGCGTAGCCAGTACGGCTATCTCAGTGCAGCCAGTGTGGCTATCTTAGTACAGTCAGGGTGATTATATCAGTGCAGCCAGTATGGCTATCTCAGTACAGTCAGAGTGATCATATCAGTGCGGCCAGTGTGGCTATCTCAGTACAGTCAGAGTGATCATATCAGTGCGGCCAATGTGGCTATCCCAGTACAGTCAGAGTGATCATATCAGAGCAGCCAGTATGGCTATCTCAGTGCAGTCAGTGCGATTGTATCAGTGCAACCAGTGTGACTATCTCAGCGCAGTCAGACCAGCTATTTCAAGTATAGGGAAAACAGTTATCTCGGTCGGCGCAGAATGCCCGAGTCGTTGTCAGGTCACAATGTCTATGCTCCGCGCAAAAATATTGTAAGCCGCGAAAGTTAGACAGGGTTCTTTGAATGTCTATGCTCCGCGCAAAAATATTGTAAGCCACGAAAGTTAGACAGGGTTCTTTGATTGTCTATGCTCCGTGCAAAAATATCGTAAGCCGCGAAAGTTAGACAGGGGCATTAATTGCAAAACTCAGGGGCATTAATTGCAAAATTCAAGGCATTAATTGCACAATTCAAGGCATTAATTGCAAAATTCAAGGCATTAATTGCACAACGAAGGCCTCAATGTCTATGCTCCGCGCAGAAACATCATAAGCCGCGAAAGTTAGACTGGGGATGAGCCTTAAGTAGCAACTCAGCCGCTCTGCGGATATTGGAGCCTTAAGCTAGTCATCATTGATGACATCCAAATAATTCGAAAGAAAAAACTACTCTCTTTTACCTTGGTTCGTTTGCAGCGCTTAAATACTTTGTATTTACTATTCTTACAAAGATTGAGAAGTTCTTATCTAAGAAGTGCAGGGAATCATGTACACTTAATTGACACGGGAGAGCAGCACAGCGCTGACTCTATATCACACACCACTGGTTGAACAATGAAGAAGACACAGTTCAACCAGACTAGGGGGAGTAGCTGATGAGGACTAGAATACTCATCAGCATTGTGCCTGGCAATACAAGAACATCTTACTTGATTACTATTATTGTTATTATTATCACAAGAACTAATGAACGCAGGTCTAACTAAAAAGAGTCAATCAGCCTTGACCAAAGTGCAGAGCTGCTGCCATGCTAGAGTGCAACACCACCAGCGTAGAGCAGAGCAGCGCAACAGAGCTGCGCAGCCGGAGCGGAGCAGCGTAGAGCAGAGCAGCGCAGCCAGAGCAGAACAGCGCAGACCAGAGCAGCGCAGAGCTGCGCAGCACAGTAGCGTAGAGCAGCGCAGACTAGAGCAGCGCAGCCAAAGTGTCTTTCCACGCAGCCACGTATGATGGTTCAGCTTGGGGATTAAGATCATTGTACTAAGTTTTGGGCCTAAATCCAATTATTATAGTTCATGGGCCTAAGGCCTTTAGGGCTCACTCTCACATCTATAAATAGAAGGTTAGCTTTAGCATTAGGGGAATAATTTTATTTGGGAGCAACACTTGTAAAATGTAATCATCTCAAAATATAGTGAAAAAACTCGAAGATCTCCCGTGGACGTAGGTCTTAACGACCGAACCACGTAAATCCTGTCTCGATTACTGCTTTTTAGATTAGGCGTTGTTTTCATGCTTCACCAAGTTGGTTGATGGAAGTTACCTAATAGTACCAAAGAGGTGAATCCCGAAATTTAATTTAAGGAGTTGTATTGTATGTTTTCACTAAAATAACGATTTAAATGATTACAATATTAATAATAATAAAAATAAAAATATACAAATATTTCATACATTAAAAATAGTCTAATGTGGCCAATAAAATTCACCTAATATCAAAATCGAGAGAGACTATAGCTATGTTTCTTTGAGAAAACGACGACAATTGATATTTACGTATATTCTTGTATTCATTAATTGAAAGCATTCAATGTCCGTTCATTATCAATAGTTGAAAAAAAATATTATCAATATACACAACTAGTCTTTGATTCACTCATCACTCATTCGATTTGCGAATCAATCTAGATCGTCTTTATTGCATAAAATGTTATTTTGACAGACGTAGTTGCAACATACAATACTAATGCCAACCCAATCATGCGATAAATAGTTGAAAAAAATTAACCATTTCTTAAGAAAGACTTCCCAACTTAAATACTTAATTACAAGTTTATTGTGTCATTTTTTGACTGTTTTCAATATACATAATTAAATAGTCATTGATTAATGTTTATTTGTTTATTGTGTCATTTTCTTATCATTCTAGTTGCAGTTTTCTTGTGGAGTTTAATAGCTTAGTGTGATTTTTTATCTTGTTTTGTTAAGTTGAGCTTAGTTTATCAATTTTGTTGAATTAATTAAGTGCTCGCAAGTTGAAAGGGAAAAAAATGATACAAGCATTAGAAGATAAGGGAACAAACTTAAGAGGGTGTTTGGCTGAGCTTATAAGCTCCTCAAAACAGCTTATAAGCTGTTTAAGAGCTTATAAGCTCTTTCAAAGTGTTTGGCAAAATAAATTTCTCAACAGCTTATAAGCTCCAAAAATAAACTCCAAGAGTTTATAAGCTCCCCAAAAAATAAGTTCCTCTACCCCAACTTATTTTTTTATAATCTCATATGCAACAATATTTTTATAAATATTTTTCAACTATAATTTATTATTTTCATCATATATCATTTAAGTTCATTTTTCTTCGATTTTCTCTCTCTAAAAAAATATTTTCTCTCTCTAGCAAAAAAATTATCTCTCTAGCTTATAAGCTCAATTATCCAAACACTTTGACAACTTATAAGCTCTTAAAAATGATATCTTATAATTAAGCTCTTGAAACATCTTATAAGCTCCAAGAGCTTATAAGCTCTTTAAAATAAGCTTAGCCAAACACCCTCACCCTAGAGTGACAGTCAATCCAAGCTCACTTAGAGCATCAAATTATCAGGAAGTTGTGTCACCCCAAGGTGACAATCACCCTAAGGCGAGTATGACAATTTTTTATGAAAATTTAAGTGGAAAGCGACAGTTTGTCACTAAACTCTAAATTTCTCTTGCAATTTTATGCTCCCAAACTGGTAGAAAAAATAGAAACATTTAGTCTATGCAGGATTTTCTTTACAAATATCATTGTGAGAAGAATTCAAGTTAAGTTGTAAGATTTTTATTCTCTTTTCCTTCAATTATTATTTCATGGATTATTTCTTGTTTTACTTGAACTATTTTGCTATGATGAACTAAATATCTGGTCTAGGGTTTGGTGATTCAATTGGTTTTTATTGATTTGCTTGTGAATTGTTGATGCATACTATGTGATTCAATTGTTTTATCAATCTTAATCGTCTTCATTGCAAAATTATGTTCTTTTTTCAGAAGCAGTACATACAACACTAATGCCAACTCAATTATGCGATAAATAGTTGAAAAAAATAAATGCTTACAAAATTTAACCATTTCGTGAGAAATATTTCCCAAATTGCTAATTATAAACAATTGGGGATCAAGTCGTACATTAGCAGCAAAATTGTAAAGTTGGTGTAGAAGACATAAACAATCATATGGTGGGAAGTTCTCGTCATCAGGATACAATTAAAAAAAATGCATAGGTTGATAACCATTTAATTAAACGAAAATATTTCTCGAACCAACACATGTTACATATCTAAACAAATCAGCGCTAACGTACCCTTCAAATTAAGATGTTAAGGAATGGTATGAATTCGGAGCCCAGTCTCAATTTATACTATGTCGCCGACATTTAATGAAATCAATGTTCTACCTAAATGGATCCAAGAAATTGTTTATGATGCATAGATGAACAATGAGTCCCTAAAAATGGGAGACGTTCTTGAACTATATTTCTTCAGTGCATCTCCAGAACTAGCAGGAAGGGAATCATGAAGCTTTTCATTTTATAAAGCTTCGGAGGCCCGATGTTCAAGGCTTGAACTGAATTAAGGCTCTCAAAAGTCAATCCTCGATCGTCACCACCTTTACGGAGAACCAAATATCAACACGATGAATATGAGGATTATGGGTCTATCTAACCGAGATAGACGAAGTAAAGTCAAGATTTTAATTCGATTTAAATTCTTTCAAAACGCAAATTTGGGCTCTTTCATATTAAATACAATGACATGAACAACAACCAAATATGCAGAGAATCTGTTCGAAGCAAAGAGAGCTCTGCTATGAGAAAACAAGTTTGCGGGCAGTAAAAAGGCTCGTTGCAAATTCTGCAACATGGAACACTCAGTTTTGATTGCCCAAATCAGAAAAAACCAGAGTTTGTAAAGGGCTTCTTACCCAAAGAAGTCAAGAAGAAGTTATGTTCCAACAAACATGGGGCACAAAAACTACTTCATCAAAGAGCATCGGGGGCATCAATTAAGTAAGATGTCCGACAAAGAGAAAATGGTCATGTGATTGTAGGAAAAAAGAGATCCACCCAAAAAGAAAACGATATAGATGGGTAAAACTACATGAAGATGCCCACTAAAAGAAAACGACAAAGTGGGTACAACTACATGGGGACCACTATCAACTAATAATGGTCTTTTATCTCAACCACTGGCTCTACCAAAACATTATCAACTAAATAATGGAGGAGGGACCCAACAACATGTGAAGAACACCGAAAGTTGTTTGACACATTGCAATTATGGCCGACAAAGAAAGGTGTTTTCAAGATCAAAAGGAACTGGCCACAAAAGAAGGGAATTAGAGGTTAATAATTTAATAGGGATATAAAGACCTACTCAGACCTCTATAAAAAAACGAGAGCTGAAGGAAGAAGGGGGGATCGAAAAAATTCTTCTTTACTTTCTACACAATAAACACTTGTTATCATTTTCAATTTTTTAAAACTTTATTTTTTCTTTCTTTTATGTACCAAGTTCAGGCTATATACCATGAGTGGCTAAACAAGTTTGTCTCCTCCCTACGTGAGATATTACTCGTGTATTAAATATTTTATAATTTCTCAATAAACGTTTGTTTTGCTCAACTTTCCAGCTTAGTAGATATTTTCTTACGATTACCAACTAAATATAATACGGCAAGGCTGGAAATCTTCAGAGAATATCATCGCTTAACCATCTGATGTGTGTCTGTATGGTTAGATTTAATCTGTAAAACAAGGGTGATATACTCTGGGTGACTCATAGTTGCTACTAAATGAGAAGTTCTGCAATCATCTCTTGCAAGTGTGTGGTTGGACGTGTCCCGAGGACGTAACAAACAAAATCCAGAAGTAGTTCGACTAAAGGTATGGAGTTGGTTCACAATAAGATTAATATTTAAGTTATATGAAAACGGGATTGATAAGTATTTATCAACTATTTCCTATTTGGAATTGAATAACTCATGAATAATTAGATAATTTCATGTTAAGCGTAGTTTTGTCTATTGCCAATAATTTGAGCATAAAATGCATATTTTTGTAAGAGTGGCATTTTGCGTTTTTACTTAGGGTGCATTTACTTTGTTTGTAAAATTTTCATTGGAAAATGATGAATAAGAAAAGATGGGAAAATATTATCCTTTTCTCATTTTTTATCATATGTTTACTAGAAATGAAAAGATGAGAAAATGTTGGAAAATATTTTCACACTCTTACCTTAGAATAATATTATCCAACATTAGAGAGAAAATGAGTAAAAAGGGGCTACCTGAGAAAATATTTCGTCCTGCCCCGAGAAAATTTTTCCATCATAGTGAAAATGATGGAAAATGAGTGAAAATATACTTTTTCTTTCTTTTTCCATCTAAGTAAACGCACCCTTAAGGAAAATGTGGAATTTTAATTTCCACTCATAATTTAACGTGGTTCAAAGACTCCAAGCTCCTACATCCACGACATAGGGCTTTGAACCACAATAACTTTTGCTTATGTTACGGTGATTACATATTCAACAAAATGAACAACCAATCTTAGGCAATGTTTGATAGGGATTATTAGGTAAGATTCACTATTTATCTCATCATTTTTGTCTGTTTGATAGGGTATCTCAATAATCCTTTCAGCCTGCAAAAGAGGTGAAGCCCGCACCAAAAACACTGTAGACTTGAGAAAATACATCCACCACTCCCTCCCAGTTCAATAATATCACTTTGAACAGTGATTGAGATTATATTTATGTTTACAATTTTCTCCCTGAAATTACCTTAAAATCGAAATCTGCATCAAATCTCTCCATATTGCTTCGCCTCTTTGACACAGCGAAGAGGAATTCTTCAACGAATTGCAAGAATTTTTTTTGGATGGGGTGAAAGGGTGTTGGCGGCGGCGGCACTGCTTTGAGTTTTGGGCGTCGATGGATTCTGCGATATTTCTTTGGGAGAGGGGAGCGATGGCTATCCTTCTATGGTGGTAGTTTTGCGGCGCAAAGGCACTAGTTTCAGTTGCGAGAACTTTTTTTTATGGTGGGGGGAAGACAGCGGTGCAACAGGGCTGAGTTGCAGGCCGACAGCGCTTGGGAAGGGGTTACTACTTCTCGCTGGGAGAGCCTCGGGCCGCCGCCGCGCTTTCTTGATTGGGGTTGATCGGCCAAGCTTGGATGGTGGTTCTGCGAGAATTTTGGGGGGGGGGGGAGAGGGGGTGTTGCTGGTCTGCAACAATTTGGGTTGGGGGTGGGGAATTGTGTTTGCAACAAAAAAAACTATTTGGGTGGGTGGGGGGTGCTGGTCTGCAACGATTGGGGTTAGGGTGGGGGAATTGTGTTTGCAACAAAAAAAATTGGGAATAAGGTGCTGCGGCGGTGTAAGATCTTTTCCTGTTGGGGGAGATGGGCATGAGTTATTTTTTTTTAGTTTATTTATTTATATTTTTATAAGGTTAAAATTGTAATTTACTCATTTAATATATAGTTATATTATTTTTATCAAACAACAATATTAATTATTTTGTAATTTTATTTTACCTATCAAACACTTGAATAGATAATTAATCTCATCTTTTTCTATATTATTTATCTTAGTTTTATTAATCACACAATTTCCAAGAATCGTATCAAACGAGCCTTAGGCTTTTCCTTTCCCTTCACAACTATACTACAACATCAATTTTCAGGCCTAGACCTCTTGGTTGGTTGGTGAAGGATTTGGGATTTTAGCTTGAGTGAGCCTTTACAATGATGTTTAAATGTAAGGTTAGACACACTCGATCTAAGCTAGGATACACAAATTGGCTTACATTCTTGAATACTAAAGAGAAATTTTATGATGATCTTGCTTGTTGAGTCCTTATGTGCCAATTAGAGAAGTTGGCCTTGGTAGGAGTGTCAATGGGCGAGTTTTACTCGAATAAGAACCATTAAAATTGTTTCGATTCTAGATCTTGAGCTTTCCCATTAGTTATTGGACCCGGACCGACAAATCAAATGGTCTGGGTAGGTTAATTATCCATGGGCCAGATAATACCCAAACCCAAAAGCCTAAAATTGACCAATCTCACACCCCAATTTTTGCTTTCTCTCTCTTCTTCTTGATCCTCTCACTTCTCCATCTCACGCCCCAGTTCCAATTCATTTAGGCACTCAATGATGATTTCAATCACTCTCTCTTTGCTGCCTTCTTGTCGGCTCCTTCGATGCAAGTTCTTTTTCTATTCTTTTTCATGGCTTCATCGTCATTCTTTTTGTCCGTTGTGATTGCTAATTGTGATGCAATTTCTGCTACAAATTGATTTTTATTGTATTTTTATGGTGGGCAATTAAGGAAAACGACTATCTTGAAAATTATTGGAGGGAATATATTATACTCCGTCCATCCCCTATAAATATGCATGATTGACCTCGGCACGAGTTTTAATAAAAAAAAGTTCACTACAAGAAAAGGTGTCGGACACCGACGGAATTTACGACGGAAACATTTCCGTCACCAGTTACCGACGGTATTAATGACGGAACAATGATGGATTTTCAATTCTCGATTAAACGATTGATTTACCGACGAAATTCCGACGGATTCATTCCGGGAAAAATTCCCGCGTAATTACCGACGGCCTGCCGATGGAGTTTTAACGGCGGACATACATTCTGTTGTTAAAGCATTTAATTTTGCTATTTTCTAATTTTTTTTCAAATTTTCGGAGTATTTTAATTAAAAATAACGACGGAAAGTTGTCCGTCGGTATTAGCGATGGATCTTAATCCGTCGTTAAATCATTTATTTTCTGAAATCTTTAAATTTTTAATTGATTTTAGCGATGGAGAGAGATCCGTCGTTGAACCCTAAAAGTAAAAAAGCGGGCACTTCATTGATTTTAATTACTCTCCGTCAAAGCACCTCAATTTTTAACCCAAATTTTCCCCCAAATTTTATGCTACCAACTTTCACAGTCTGTCGTTAATATGAAGCAGCCGAATAGCGATGAATCCACAGTCCATCGCTATTTTCGTAGCTGATTTCAGACGATGCCTTCGTCGTCAATCGCCGCCGACGGCCGCACTATCGTCGTCTCCGTCGGAAAATTCGCGACGGACGTATAATTCCGTCGGTATTCGACTTAGCGACCACGTTCATGGCGACTCACGGTCTCCGTCGTTCATCCGTCGGTGATTGTTTTTAGCGACAGAGTTTTGGGCATTAGCAACTGAAAATTCCATCGTTAATCGTCCAGTTTCTTGTAGTGGTTAGTGTAAGTTAGAATGGTAAAATTGAAAAATTATATGTGGGATAGTGTCCAAAATAAAGTATGCATAATTTTAGAGGACGTACCAAAAATCAAAAGTTTTCATAAATATGGGGGACAGAGGGAGTAGTAAATTATCCTATTATTTAAAAAAAAAAATCATTTTTGCCTCACCGGCCAATCTCTATCATTTGCTATTTGTGTAAAAGAATGTGAATACTGGAGGAGCTTCCAGTTCATTTTGATTCATCAAGTTATTGACTTCTAACAACTAGAAAATAATACTCCCTCCATCCCTGAAATGGCTTCCTCTTTGGGGACGGCACGGGTTTTAATAAAAATTTGTAAAGTGTATTGATATAGTGGAGAAAAAATGATATAATTATTATTGGAAGTTGTGAAAAGTGTTATAATTAGTATTGAGAGTGGTGAAAAGTGAAAAGTAAGAATAAATAAAGTATTATTAGTGGTGGGGTATGTGTCCAAAAATGGAAAGAAAGAAAGGGGAAGTTATTTGGGGGACGTCCCAAAATGGAAAAAAGGGGAAGTTATTTTAGGGACAGAGGGAGTAACAATTTTCAATCCCTACGTGAGAAAAATATGATCTACTTACTCTAAAAAAATCTGTCATATAAATATGTGTAAATATATATACAAGAACATTTAAAAGAGAATTTAGAAAAAATGAATAGGATTAATTATATAGCTAATCTTCAAGTTTTTGATGCTACAATTAACTCTATTTGTGCCAATAATAGTGGACTATAGTTCCAAGTCATTGTATCTTGCTCTAGTCCTATCTTGTGATACACATTCTCCACTAGTCTTTCTCTTGTTGATTCCTTCAATATTTTGCTGATTTCCCATTAAGTCCTCTTGTTTTCCTCTCAACAAACGTGGCTTGAGTTTATTCACATCTGATTGCTGAACTGGTTTGAGGAAAAACTCATCAGCTCCTTGCTCCAAACAGCTGTTTATCCTCGACGGAACATTCTCCGATGACATGATCACAACGGGGATATCCCTCAACGATGTCGATCCCTAAAACACATAAATAAATTTATTTATTTATTTTTTGATAAATTACATAAGTAAATAAAGAAATTTTAAAGATCGAGCGACTAAGGACTCGAATCCAGGACCTCAGGTCTTGCGCATTAACCTTCTACCGCTAGGCCAACACACGCACACAAAAATAAATTTATTTATCAATCACCTACAGTTGTGCATGTGAAATAGCTATAGTATTATTTTTCTTTATATAAACTTCCTTATTGTGAGAACTATGGCTTAGTGTAAATACAATTTATTGCTCTTCTCAGGCAGATAATAAAATTGTATAAAAAATGACATACCTTAATTTTTCTAAGAAGATCGTAGCCGGTCATTTCGGGCATGCAGTAATCAGTGATGATCAAGTTTACTTCCACTTCCTGCAAATAATAAAATAATTCTAATAAGACGATGATGGAATTAAGGGGTTTAAATTATTGTTATAAATAAAAAATGAATGCTGAAATAGAAAAAAAGTATATATATTTACATGATTATTCTTGGTGCTAGTAGAGAAAGGATCTGTATCCGTGCTTGTATTTTCATCATCTATCAATCCTAAATATTTCAGAGCCTTGATCCCAGAATCCACAGCAGTAACTGCATAACACCATAAAAAGAATATGTTTAAACATATGAGAAGGTTTCAAATGTACTTATACCAAAAGATAATAATGATTTAATTTATTTTTTCAAAAAAATATTAATTGTACCTTGAAATGAAGAAGTCTTGAGAAGTCTCTCGATCAATTTTCTGTCGATGAGGCTATCGTCAACTGCTAGTACATGGAACTGCGTCGTCTCTGAACTCATCATCTCGTTTTACTTAAAGAATATGGAAAATGAAGAGAATATGAATATAATGAGGGTTCATAATGTATGTGTTTATATATATATGAATATGTAAATGTGTATTAGGATATATTTTGAATGTGAGAAGAAGATGGTGATACCAAAAGATTTGGACAGTTTGGAAAGATCGGAAATCCTAGCAGATATTATTGAGAATCTCCAGGATTTCATTGATTTTTGAATTGAAGAAGAAGCAATGAACTTTCTCATTTTTTTATTTTTCTTGCTTTTCTTGGAATCATCCTTTTAAAATTTTGTATTTTGGCTCCTACTATTAAATAAAGCAAGAAAATATTTAGTTTAGCTAGCCCTTTGACAAGGCTAGAGCCACTGTGGTGTCTGCCCTTGTCATTTTTCATTGTTTTATTTAATTTTTATTAATTAGATGTCCTCTAATATGTAAAATTTCATAACATGCATGCTTATATTGAGTCCTCTCTCCCATGTGCGTGCGCACTTTTCGTGTGTGTACAAAATTCATGCTCAGATTAGTTATTCAAGTTCGAATCAATATTACTTGTAATTTGATAATAGTTAATTAGATTTTTGTAAGGTGATTATTATATATATTCAAGCATCTTTAAATAACACTACAAAACAACGTACGTTCTGCTAATAACATAATTATCCGTTATTAAATCGACGAAATTCATCGTTAAAAAATTTAACGACGACATCGACTTCCACTTTGTCGCCTAAGTATTAAACGACACAATATATTTTCCGTTAATTTTAACGACGAACCTGACCGTCGTTAAGCATTAACATCAATATTCAGTGGCGGATCCAAGATTTTTAAATTGGGGGTACAAAAATATAATCTCATAAACATAAATATAAAAGATACTTTAATGTTAAAAATACTATATCTTAAAACATTGTTCAAAGACAGTAAGATGCAAAAGAAAATTAAATAACTATATATTTAGTTTATCTTCCGACGAGTCTTCATTTCTTCAAAGCGTTTGACGACCTCATCATCGGAAACTTGTAGAAACATATCTTTCTCAATGAAAGTGACCAAACAATCATTTAATACTTGATCCCCCATGCTATTTCGCAACTTATTCTTGACATAAGTCATTCCAGAAAACACTCTCTCAACACTTGCAGTGGCAACCGGAAGAATCAACACCAACTTAATTAGCAAAAACACTAGAGGATAAGTCATATGTCTCTTTGTTTCAACAAACTTCATAGAAAGAGAACTAATATCCTCCAAATTTTTAAACTCATCATCTCTCCTCATATCTTCCATGAATATATCAAGTTGACATTCAAGAGTTGACAAATCAATGCTTGAAAATTCAGAGGGATAAAAAGTTGCAAGTTTGAGTACCTTTTCCTTGTCATAAGAAGAGAAGCCATCTTTAGGATTTAATGAAGCCATGCATATGAGCAACTCCATATTGACCTCATCAAATCGGTTGTCAAGTTCTTGAAGTAGTAAATCAATTACCTCTATAAACACATCAACCCGAAAATGATGAAGATATGAAACTTGTTGAGCAAACCGCTTTGATCTTCCTTGAGGGATATAACAAGCCTCCATATCCGGAACAACAATCTCATTATTATTGCAAAATGAGATTACCTTATTCAAGTGAGTCTCCCATCCATTGTCTCTCATTTTCTGTAATGTCACTTTGGTCAAAGTGACAAGTCTCATAGCACTAATAATATCTTGATCTCTTCTTTGCAAAGCAAGACACAAATCATTAGTGTACCCAAATATAGTAGTCATTAGATGTGCCAAAAACACAAAATTAAATGACTCTAGTGAGTACAAAATGCCTTGAGCTTTTACCTTATCATCCGAGTTAGAGCCATTCTTCCCAATCATCACAAGAACTTTAACAATTGTAGAAAACAAGTTCATGACATTCAAAAGACTTTTGTAATGAGAACTCCAACGAGTTTCTCCGGGCCTCTTCAAACCAAGTTCTTGATTTAATCCCGATCCTGTTTCAAGTTCACCAATTTCCAAAGCTTGAGCAACTTTTTGTGCTTGAAATTCTCGAATCATTTCTCTTCTCTTACAAGAAACACCAATCACATTCAACAAGATCGCAAACGTATCAAAAAGCCAAACACACTCATTGTTCTTTTTGGCAATGGCTACAAGAGTTAGTTGAAGTTGATGAGCAAAGCAATGGACATAGTAAGCACTTGGAGTATCTCCCCTAATCAAAGTCTTGAGGCCATTTATCTCACCTTGAACCACCCAAATTTATAACATTTTCTTGAGCTTGAGGTAACTTATCTGTTGGAGAAGAAGACTCACTCTCTTGAGATTTCATTTTCTTGAACATAAATTGCCGAAGATCGGGTTGTTTTGTCATTCCTTTTGATTTTTTTGATTTAGGAGTTTCACTTGCCATTCCTACATGCAAATTCAATACACAAATATAAGAGTTCTACAAAAAAATTAAAGTCTAAAGTTATTCACAAACATAAACAAGTTTGCATATCAAATAAGTAGAAATATAATTTATAAATTAATTAGGTATTTTGTGAAATAGATTATGTGCATTATATAATATCTTTAATTTAAACAAAAAATATATAATAATACTTTAGAATTGAATAAATGAATCGAATTATAAACGAAAAATTAAAGAACGCGATAAATTTAAAATTAATAAAATATTTTTCTTACCTCCAAAATCCTCCAAAACTCCTAATATTTCTTTTAGAACAGTTTGTTGTGTAGTCAATAATGCGTGGAATATGCCAATATTTCGTCCCTCTTTGATTTTAACTCTTTTTTATTCCTTCACAATCGTCTCTAACTTCGTGGCTTTCAAAAGAAATTGTATTTGTGTGTATGTGTTTCTCACATACAGGATACAGCCGCGAGCCGCCGCTTTCTAATTCTTTTTGTAATCTGTATTTCTCGCATCTCAACATTTGCACACACTTTTTAAAGAAGCCGTCCTTTTTGACTTTCAATGGGCCCAAGCCCATTAATATTAAAATTTACATTAAAGAAATCGTTTGGATAACTTGGATTGTTTGGTTTGGGGGGACAAAATACTTAAAACAATTATACATACATAATACTACTAGTAATTTTTTTTTTGGGGGTACAGCTGTACCCCCATCGCCCCATATGGATCCGCCACTGTCAATATTGTCGTTAATTTAGGTTTTTGACTATGATGGCGTCCACATATTACTATAGTTGATATATCATTAACTTTTTTTTATCTAAATTTTTTAGGCCACACCTCCATCCCAACTTCGTCGACCAAGCTTCAACCATCTCAAAAAACCTCTACACAACCGTACTTCAACACCCAAAGGCTCCCCCGAGAGAGATTAGTTGGAGAAGAAATACCCCGGCCGGATATCCTCCGCCACCCAATCTCTCCTTCAAACTCCACGCGAGCCTCCGTGGTTTTCTAGCGCTGCACGACACCGATTTGTAATAGAGTAAGAGAAAGAACAACGCTAGTATTAAAGGTTAGATATACAGAGAGAGAGAGAAAATGAATTTTAACGAGAATGAAACTTTAAAGGTTAAATATTTAAATCCTATGATTCGTATTAATTTATTTAAATTTACCGTGCAAAAAACTATAACGAATAAGCCAGTATAAATTTTCGAATAAACCAATATAAATATGCGAATAAGTTGCATGTAATACATGAATAGAATATCAAATCTAGGTTCGAATCCTGAAGAGAACGAAAATTTCACCATAGGATCCGAATACGTTATTTCATGTATTATAAACAACTCATTTATTGATTTATATTGATTTATTTATTCTCAATTCTCACAAAAATAATAAGATGGTAAATTTAGATTAAGTGTTTACCCTAACTATTACTACGTTTATTTAGTTGAGTAGAAACAACTGTCATTAGTTATTTATTTCTATAAAATTAAGAAATAACAAGTCGGTGCATGATCAAGCAGTATAGGGCATCATTAATGCAAAGGTTCCAATGATTAAAATGGATAATTTTAAGTTTTATATTTTAGGAGTTTAATATTTCAAAGTCCTTGTTAGGAAAGTAAATAATTGATCACAATATATTGATATGTGAACACCGTACAATTCGAACTTTTTAAAAGAACATAGCAACGTATTAATAACATCTATAATTGCAATTTAAATAATGAAAATTCAGTTTTGGCAGGAGAGTGTGATCTACTCCTAGAATACAATATTATGTGTACTTTAATTATTAAGTTCTGGATCTCCACTCATGTATACAAATATTTATCTGTATTAATGGAACTAAAAATTAATATACACCTAGCATAATACTTCAAAATAACAACTACAAGATCGTCTTTAAGTGAAGTTACGATTAAATCAACTTTTAAACATACTATACTAGTATTTGCATCCCGTGCAATGCACAGAAAAATATTTTTTATTTTATATATTTATATAAAAATTAATACTAATTCAATTATCATAGTAAAAATTAATTTTAATTAAATATATTTGAATTAATTATTAATAATAAAAAAATAAAAAATAATGTACAATTATAAAATTTGATATTATGAAAAACAAAAAAAAAAGTTAAAAAAATAAAAAATACTAATAAAAAGGAATTTAAAATACATTTTTTTTTCAAAAAGATGAGAGAGGAGAGAGAAATTTATAAAATTTTAATATTTAAACAAATTTAATTTATACATTTTAACTCAAATATTTGTATAAAATATATCAAATTAAAGCTCTTATTGTGATCTTTAATTTGATATGCATATTAAATACTTTATACTTAATCGAATTTCACAATTTTGGAAATAAATAAAATAACAAATAAGAAGTTAAAGAAATGAAAAATAAAAAGAAAAATATAGTTTAAACATAATTTTTCAATTTTATTATAACTACAAAATTGCCATTCAACTTTGAAATTTATTTGAAATTGATTTCAAATTGGAAACTGTCCTTTTAATATAGTATAGATAGATAAGATTCTGGCAAATTAGACTCGATATTTAAAGCCTTCCAAGCTTTTAATAATTTCATAATCTTTTGATTTATTGCAAATGAGTCTTCTTGTTTTGTACAAGTTTGGAGTGGGACTTGCACTTATACTTACATATAACATCGACTGAAAATTGATTCAGGATTTTTGAAGCTTTTATTTGAGTTGTTCTCATTGTTGTCAATTTTGTTATTGAAAGTTTTAAACAATAACCTTAAGAAATTCATAATTAATTTTGAATTCAAAAGTGCATAGAATCTTTCATAATTTTTGTTTGGAGTATTGTTGGCGTGAATTTTGAGTCAATAAATAAATTTTTGTAATCATGTCTTATTAGGTTCTAAAAATTTTAATTTATAAAATAATAAAATCTTCATAATTTGTACATTATTTTGACACAAAGTACACTTTTTGACTCAAATATATAAGAGCATCTCTAATGCAAGTGTCTTAGAGGGGTGTCTTAGAAGTGGTCCCCACCTAAGACACACCTCTCTCCAATGCATTGTGTCTTAGGTGGGTGCTTAGATCCCCATTTCCACAAAATTCACATTTCTATACTTTTATTTTTAAAATTAAAATTCTACATTACAATAATTTAAAGATATAATTTAAATACAATAAAAAAATAAAAATTACAATAATTTTCTAGGGCTCAATCGGACCAAAACGAGACCAAATGTGCTCCTTCAAGTCCAAAGTGAGGCGAGCATGCATCTCCGCGTCTTGCATGGATGCTTGTCGTGCAACAAATGCACGAAAATCCGGCGGAGCACCGGCACGAGGTTGAGATGCGGTGCTACTTGAAGCTTCGTCGGCGTCTTCTTCTCACTGTGTTGCGTGCTTGCCTTCATCTTCGATGATCATGTTGTGCAAAATGATGCACGTGAACATGATGTCGCTCATCGCCTCCTTGCTCCAAAGACGCGATGGGCCTTTGACGATTGCCCAACGAGCTTGAAGGACGCCGAAGGCTCGTTCAATATCCTTGCGAGCCGCTTCCTGCATCACTTTGAACCTCTTCCCCTTCGGATCCGTCGGATGTGTAGGACTCTTCACGAATACAGGCCAATTGGGATAGATGCCGTCAGTCAAGTAGTACCCACTTATGTAGTAGGCGTTGTTGACTTGATATGTGACCGGCACCCCCATTCCTTGCAGCCGATCGTTGAACAACGTCAAGTTGTTGAGCACGTTGATGTCGTTGTTCGAACCAGGAGTCCCAAAAAAAGTATGCCAGATCCATAGATCTTGCGATGCAACGGCTTCAAGGATGATGGTCGATTCCCCCTGATCGCCGCGAGTGTATGCGCCTTGCCATGCCGTTGGACAATTCTTTCACGGTCAATGCATGCAATCGAGGCTCCCTAGCATTCCCGGGAAGCTGTGCTTCGCCTCGTGCATTGCTAGAAGACGTTGGCAGTCGACAGAAGTTGGCTTCCTCAAGTATTTCGCGCCGAAGAGGTTAATAATGGCTCGACAGAATCTGCGCAAGCACTCCAACGAGATGGACTCTGCAATCCGAAGATATTCGTCGTACTGGTCCGCTGCCCCACCGTTAGCTAGCATACGAACAGCAACTGTGCATTTCTGTAACGGTGTGAAGCCGGGTCTCCCAAGTGCATCCGTGCGTTGTTGGAAGTATGGATCGGATGTGACGGCATTAACGATACGCAAAAACAATGCACGACGCATCCGAAATTGACGGCGGAAGATGTTGTCGGGGTAGACCGGATTTTCATCAAAGTAATCCGCGTGCAAACGTAGAGCGTCGGCTTCATGGTCCGGACGAATGTAGGCCTTCTTTGCCACACTTTGTCGCCGACGACGAGGTTCCTCATCTGGATCACCAATATCTTGAACAATTTGGTTAAATTCTTGCACAAGATTGGAAAATTCTTCAGCACGTCGCTCGTCCTCGTGGCTTGATGAGGAGGAAGACATTTTTTGTAGAGAATTTTTTGATGTGGAGATGATATTTAGATAATGAAATGAATGGAATTAAGTTGTGATATATATAGATAAAGGGGGAAAAAAATTGGTGAATTCAACCGTTGGCCCAACGGTCATTTAAAAAAAAATTATCAAACGGTCATTTAAAAAAAAAACGAATTTTGAATTTTTTTTAAATGGGCACGTCCAGAGGACGCGCCATACACAATACCCCTTCGCCCCGTGTCTTAGCCACGGCCCCGCCTTGCATCCCTGCGCGTCTCCAGTGCGGCGGCCATCTCCTCGACCCGGATCGAGGCGCCGCTCGACACCAGCGCTGCGGATGCTCTAAGAGGTGTAAGAAATCTATATACTAATAGAAAAAGAGCCTAAGGCATCATCCTAAGGCACAATTTGTGGATTGTCTATTTTACCTTTATCATATGTTTTGTTTTATGATTATTTCAAACATTATATATCTCTAAAACTGTATTAATTCATTAGATATTACACTAAATATATGTGATATATATATCTATAATTATTGATAAGTCTTATTAATAAATATATCTATCCAATAAATTATATTTAGCAGAAGTAATAAACTAATAAATTTTTTAAAAGAATATATCAAATTATTAATTAAAAAACTAAATAAAATAAATATTAATTATGCATACAACGTACACTCTTTCTGCTAGTATATTGAAAATGTACAAATATGATTGAAACATTAAGAACACTATAATACATTTAAATAAATTTAACATATTTCCTCCGTTCCGCAAAGCTTGAGCAATTTCTTTTTTGCATGAATTTTAAAAAATATTACTCCCTCTGTCCCACTAAAAGTGACTTATTTTTCATTTTGGGTCGTCCCACTATAAGTGGCCTATTTCCATAAATGACAAAGTTTAACCCTTTAAAAAAGTGTGGACCCTACCACTTTTAATACATTTACACCTCCTTAATTCTCGTGCCGAAAAGTTTTGAGCCACTTATAGTGGGATGGAGAGAGTAGTATTTTATGTGTTAAGGATAGTAGGTGAAAAAGTAAAAATGTGAATAAAGGAAAAAACTTTTGTCATATAAGGAAAATGCTCAAACTTCGCAGAGGATAATCCGAAAAAAATACTATTAAAGCTTTGTGGAACGAAAGGAAGATTTGTTATAACTTATAAGAGTAAATATTTTTCTCATAAATAAGTTAGGGAAATGAGTATGTGAGAATATTAGAGCACCCGCAGTGGTGCCCCGATAGGGGGGTCTCGTGTCATCCACCCTATCGGGTCGCCCACTGCAGCGGACAATCGCTCGAGGGTGCCCCGATCTATCGGGGCCGACCTGATGTGCGTTGGAGAAGGTGTGTGCTGATCACGCGCCTATTTTTTTTTTAAATGAAAAATCTGGTGCTTTACCTGGGAATTGCGGCGTGAAGATGAAGGAGATGAGTGCAGCAGGAGAGAAGATGGCGCAGAAGGGTTTTAAATTGGTGTATTAATTGGGCTTAAATTGGTGTATTAATTGGGCTTACTATTATGGGCCTTCAAAAAATTATTTGGTCCAACTAATACATCAATTTAACAAATATGTAAATTTATTTGGTGTTAAAATTAAAATAGTGTACTTTAGAATTATATAGTATAAAAGATCGTGTATTTTATTTTAATTAATTGTATTATTTAAATTTTTGTAATTAATATTAAATAAAAAATACAATAATTAAAACTAAAAAAATCAGGTCAGCTATCATTCCATCTCACTGCAGCCTTAACCCAATATGATCTACCTCTGTCAGGTCAGCTATCATAACCCCTCCCTATGCTTTTATTCCTCAAACTCTGACCATAAAGATCGGGGAATCGGAATTTGACCTTTCGGCCCATAGCTGGCTAACAAGTAACAAAGTTCGTGTAAATTGAAATTACAGGTTTGCCCCCGTGTGGTAGAGCAATAACTGAAACTCTTAAACATTGCTTATTACGCGGGTCGGACAAAAACTGCAAATGTCGGCGGTTGCAGGATTCTACAGGCGCTCTCTTCCTTCTCCTCCCGCTCTTGATTTCTCTTCTCCTCCAGGCAAGGTAAACTATTTCGCATTTTCTACAACATACAAATCTAAAGGAATTTCATTTACATTCTAATCATATTCAGTTTAAGAAAACTTACATTTTGACGATTTAAATTCGAGTTATCTCAACCTGCTTTCAAACACGAATTCTTTTGCTTCGAGTTTTCGATATTTGATTCGTTAATGTATTAAGTTTAAAAATATGGACATTTCTCTACTTTCTAGTGAAAATTTGTGTTGTTTAGTAGATGAATGAAACAATATTGGGTACCGTTGTAGTGAATGGCGAATTCATTTAGGTAGTTTAATTTCTTGATTGAGAAGATAAATAATAGAGTAAGAATTTTGTTTGAGGTAGTAGCGCATTTTTTTGGGGGCAAGATATAGTGTTATACATTAATGTTAGTATAATTTTATAGCACCTTTTATTATTCAAACAAATAAGATATAAAAAAAAATATGGCCCCTATTCTAATGATAAATTTATATTTCGTCATTATATTATTCCTCTATTTAGAGGGACAGAAAGCAAACACACATTTATTATTAAAATTTCTCAATTATTACATCTTTTCAATGGGATATGAACTTGGTTCAAATGATAGAAATTATCAAAGGTTTGGAATCTTTTAAACTTTCAATCCATCTTAGTAAATGACTCATTTCCATCTTTAGTTATCCAACTAAAAGTGGTTCATTCAATAAATTAATTTATCTTTTCTAATTAATTAGCATGTCCAAAAATAGTACTCCCTCCGTATACATGAAAGAACTTCCTAGGAGGGAGTGGCACAGATTTTAAGAAAAAATATTGTTGAGTATATTGAGAGGGGATAAAAGGTAGTTGAGTGTATCGGGAATGGTGAAAAGGTGTTAAAATTAATATTGAGAGTTGTGAAAAGTGAAAAGTAAGAGGATTATAAGTGGTAGGGTATAGTCCAAAAATAGGTAGAAAGTTCTTTTGTGAACGTCCCAAAAACGAAAAATATGAAGTTTTTTCGTGGACGGAGGGAGTAGTATTTATTTTGATTAGAAAATTAGTAAGATTAATCTCTTGCTTATTTTGATTAGATTGCAATTTTGGAATATCTAAGATCTCTGATAATTTTTATTATTTAAGCTAATTTTGTTTTATTTATATGCTATGAAAGGGCGGGATTATAGAAATCCTATTATTGTAGCTAAACATACCCTAAATAAACGCCTCCTAAAAGTGGGACGAAGAAAATAACTGATTAGCTTCAACTATTTTTATCTATTAGTTAATCCTGAGAAGTAAACAACCGTTAATGTATTAACCAAACCTCGGACGTTCAATTTCTTCAAAAGTAGTGATTTTATAATCCTTCACTTCACAAATATTTATTCGAGTTTGCATAGTTGCCATGTTTCTCAGTGATGGAACTTTATGGATTATATAATTAATCCCTTTTCATCCATTTATCTTTGATGAATATTTGTCCTACTTCACATACTCATATATAGTTATATTCTGTTTATAAAAGTAGTTAAAACATGGCATCTTAGGCTTGCTAGAGACGTAGTTAGGTCGTGACCCTTCTTTGTTCCTCACTCATGGTGATGTATATTTTTCTTCTCATTTCCCCTGCAGAAACTATTCGAGGAGGCCCTTCACAATGGAAATATGGAAGGATTTTTCAATTTGATCTCTCATTTTCAGACACAATCGGAGCCTGCTTATTGTGGCTTAGCGTCGCTTGCAATGGTCTTGAATGCGCTAGCTATTGATCCCTAGACAATGGAAAGGTAAATATTTTTTTCATGTTTCAGATGTGGAGCTCTGGCACGTCTCATGATCCAGTGGTTGATAGTCTAGATGTCTATTCGCACTTTCAATTTTGTTTATCTGCTGCAGTGCTCAAATATCCACTTCTTTGTGAAGTACGAGACATCTAAGCTATACCAGTAAAGATATCTATGCATTTATAAGAAAAAAAATGAAAATTACTATTCATGAACTCGTTAAGTTGTTACGGATGGACAGTGATATATCACGGATAATGATACCCTGAACTCCATAATATGCCATTGTTTTCTCATGTAATCTAATCTATGAACTACTTTCTTAGGAAAGCTCTTCTGATGGTTTTTCCTAATCTTTGCATTGAGAATTTCTGAATGCTTAAAATAATTTCTATGCAGATTTAATTATTTATATCCATTTGATCAACATACCATATGCTTCCCGTCCTAAAACTATGACATGAAGAAACAATACTGCACCTCTTACTCTGAATAGGATTAGGAGGTGGGAATGGAAACAAGGATTGAGGTTGAGGCATCATGTGAAAAAGATGATCCTTCAATTTCAAAAGTTTCACCTATTTGGCTTTTAGACTTCTGTTTTGATGTTTGATTTTAAACTTCGTTCATTGGTCAAAAAGTATTTAACCATGAGCTTATTGAACATCAATAATAGCGCCTTGGAGGTGGTTTGACGAAACGATGTTGGATTGCTGCGAGCCACTGGACAAGGCTAAGGCTAAGGGGATATCATTTGGGAAAGTTGTATGCTTGGGACATTGTGCCGGTGCTAAGATGGTGTCTTTTCGCACAAGTCAGAGCTCTATTGATGAATTCCGGAAGAATGTAATGGCATGCTCTAGATCAAACGATTGTCACATTATTGCATCATATACTAGAAGAGCTTTTAAACAGGTAGATAGGTATTGACTATTCTTAGTTACATAGATCTAGAAGATACATCAACTATGGTATGAGGAATTTTAAAACAACCAAAAATGATAATTTGTCAAGTATTTAGGGTCCCGCCTTATTTGACTGCATCTTGATAATTACTTATTTGCTCAGACTGGAACAGGTCATTTTTCACCCATTGGTGGATATCATGCTGAAATGGATATGGTACTCATTCTAGATGTTGCAAGGTTTAAATATCCTCCGCATTGGGTTCCGCTCTCACTTCTTTGGGAAGCCATGGATTCCACTGATGAAGCGACTGAACAGAAGAGAGGGTATGCATGCTGGCATTTGTCACTGCTTTCAAAGATTTACTTATTTTCTGTGACACCATTGATGAAGTTACTACTTGCATGATGGTAGCTTACTCGATTAACTTATTTGCTGTTCTCAATATTGTTCCAATCTCTTATCCAAGTATCTTCAAGTTTCCATCTTCATCTTATAGCCATCTTCTCCTGTGTAAAATGGAAGCATATGATCCGAATACACCCATGATTACGTTTCTCGAGTTTCCCTTCTGGCCACAGGTTTTTCTTGTAGTTGTGTTCAATCCCATTTGTTGTTGTACATAGCAATCTAAAGGAGGCAACGCATGGTGAAGCAAATATTTATATAGTTCTCTTGCTTGAGCAGATTTTGAGCTTCTACTTATTGTTTCAGTAACTTACTCTCAGGTTCATGCTTGTGTCACGACACCAGAGAGAACCAGCTTTGCTCCATACCCTGGTACAACCCGTAGCAGATACTTGTTTAAAATGTTTAGGCCTGTCCTAGAATCAATTTGTTTTAGACAAGGAAAGGCACAGGGAGAAAAACCAACTACATTTATAAAGCCATTTAATGAAATATGTTTGGCATTTACCCTTGCTAATGGTGATGGTTTCTTTAGTGCATTGGCTAAAACAAATAAAAAGTTTTGCGCATATAGTTCATCTGTATTTCTAGTCTAGTCTATTTAGTAACTCTTAAATTAAAACATGAAGTTTGCCTGTTAATGTTTTCCAAGACATGTTGCTCTCACACACATCATGTTCTATAAGCGTAAATGGAGAAGTAGGATCTGATTTCTTTTTATTCCCCTGTTGTATTGGATTGTTATTGATCCACCATAAAATTACTGAAACTCTTCATGGGTGGGGTTTGTATCTCACTTGTGTTCTCTATATACTTATATAATACTTCTATTTTGTTTGACACGTAGTGGAAATGACATCTTTTATGTCCTTGATGTTATGGGAACTTAGCAACAATGGGACATCATCATTCAAGTATTTGGCAATACTGATCCAACCATCATGTTTTGTACGAATTGTGAGTAATGCAAAGGTTGGGAGTGAGTTGTCCCGTATGTTGATGCGTGCTTTACGTTTATGTCCGCCGTGCATGTTCTTGATTGTTGCTTGCGCGAGTACACGAATACTCACCCAAATCTAAACACGAGTGTTGGTTGGTCGATTGTGAGTGATCGGCGCCGCACAAGGCGAAAAATTCTAGTCCGAAAGAAAATCTTGTGACATTTGGACTTGGAAGAGATCTTCTTCCAAATTTGGGGCGTCAACTTCAGCAATACTTGATCGCCCACCTCAAATTCCACATCACGCCGGTGTTTATCCGCATATTTCTTCATCTTGGCGAGGCTATCTCGTGCCTCATCCAACAACTCTTGCTTCTCTCGAGCAAATCGGTAAGCCGCGGGACAATCTCCACCACTCCTTTGTACCGCGATCTCGTGTGGTGCTAAAGGCTGCTGCCCGTACACAATCTCAAAGGGACTCTTCCCCGTGGCCGACGATCGGTGTAGGTTATAACTGAACTGAGCCACATCCAACAAACCAACCCAATCCCTCTGACTTGCTGACACGTAGTGCCTCAAATACTCCTCCAACAATTGATTCATCCTCTCCGTTTGCCCGTCGGTCTGAGGATGATTAGCCGTAGAGAACTTCAGATCGGTCCCCAACATATTGAATAGATTGGTCCAGAACCGCCCTGTGAACCGAGTATCCCGGTCACTGATAATATCCTCCAGGATACCGAAGTATTTCACCACGTTCTTCACAAACAAGTCAGCAGCAACATCGGCGGGGCAAGCATTTGGATAAGCAATGAAAATCCCATATTTTGAAAACCTGTCCACCACCACAAAGATTGAGGCCATTCCATCGACTTTCAGGAAGCCCGAAATGAAATCCATCGATATTGATTGGAACGGTCTCTCCGGAATGGGCAACGGCTGTAGCAATCCGGCCTCCTTCTTTCTTTCGAGCTTATCTTGCTGACACTCAAGACAAGTTTTGACGTACGCCTCAACGTCGTCCTCCATCTTTGGCCAATAATATCGTCGGGACAGCAAGGCATACATGCGCTCCACACCGGGATGGCCTGCCTAATGAGGATCATGTGTCTCCCTCAAGAGTTCCCGTCTCAACGCACCCGCGGGCACATACGCCCGACTGCCACGAGCAAATAAGATATCATCATCCAGCCAATATTTTTGTACTTTCCCTTCCTTAACTTGCAAAACAAGCTTTTGATAGAGGGGGTCAGCCTTGGAAGATTCTCGAATCTTTCCAAGAAAATCGGACTCCACAAGAGTCAGTGCAGCCACGAACTTGCCCACCACTTTCCGGCTCAAAGCATCCGCAACATCATTATGCTTCCCGGGACGGTGCACCCAATCAAAGTTGAACTCCCCAAGTATTCTTGCCAACGAGCTTGTTTTGGAGAGAGCTTCTTTTGGGTTTTGAAGTAGGTGTTGGCCACATTATCCGTTCCCACCGTGAACTTCGTGCCCAACAAATAATGCTTCCACACCTCTAAGCAATGGACCACGGCTGTCATTTCTTTCTCGTGAGTACTGTACCGGTACTCACAATCCTTCAACTTGCGGCTTTCATAGGCAATGTGGTGTCTATTTTGCACGAGCACACCCCCAATGGCTCTATTCGAGGCATCAACCTGTACTTCAAAAGGCTCATCAAATAGGGGCAGCCTTAGTGCGGGTTCCGTGGACAATTTCTCCTTCAATGTGTCAAACGCATTCTGACATGCCTCGGTCGACTTCCACACAACATCCTTCTTGAGCAAGTCCGTCAAGGGGTTGGCAATCTTTGAGTACCCCTCAATGAACCGCCTGTAGTAATTAGCCAAGCCTAAGAACGATCTCATCTCCGCAACCTTGGACGGAACGGGCCAATCCAGCACGGCCTGCACCTTCTTCTTGTCCATCATGATCTTGCCATGCCCAATAACATGACCAAGGAAAGTGATCGAATCCCTACAAAATTCACACTTTTCCTTCTTTGCATATAACTTATTCTCACGCAATTTCAAGAATACAGCCCGCATTGCATAACATGCTCATTCAATGATTCCGAATAGATAACAATGTCATCTAGATACACCACCACAAACCGATCCAAATATTCATATAGCACATCATTCATCAAATTGCAAAACGTCGCAGGGGCATTAGTTAAGCCGAAGGGCATCACTAAGAACTCGAATGACCCATACCTTGTCACATATGTGGTCTTTGCCTCGTCCCCTGGAGCAATTCTGACTTGCCAATATCCAGACCGTAGGTCGATCTTGGTGTATAAACACGCCATCGACAGCTTGTCAAAGAGATCTAGGGAATTTGGAATAGGATACTTGTTTTTGATAGTAACCTTATTCAAAGCCCTATAGTCGATGCAGAATCTCAAAGACCCATCCTGCTTCCTTTGGAATAACACCGGCGACCCGTAGGGGGACCTTGGTAGGCTGCACGAGACCTGCAAGCAACAATTCATCCTACTGCTTCCTCAACTCCGCCACAGCAACTCCGACCGGACCAGAGCCAACCTCGCTCTGTTGGTATCAGAGCGAGGTTGGCTCTGGTCCTGTCGGAGTTGCTGCGTTGCTGTGGCGGAGATGGTTCAAAATCGGGTGTTCGCCGCTCTTGAGGAGCGTGTTGAACGGTTGGAAAGTTTGTTGGGGACGCCTCCTGAAACTTCTGCACGGGTTGATGTCTTTGAGCGGATGCGAGATGCGGAGATCGTGCTTGACGCCATTCAAGCATCGGTTGAGGATGTGCGGAAGTCTATGGAGGATCTGCCCGGATTTGTGGAAAGCCGAGTTGTTTCTTGCAAGGAAGATATGAACAATCAGGTGGAGGAGTTGTCCATGAAAGTGGAACGCCTCCTTGATGAGATGCACGTGATGAAGCAAGCGATGCGTTCTACATCAAAGGTCCGGATCCCTGACCCGAAATCGTTCGAGGGAACTCGAAGTTCTAAGAAGTTGGAGAACTTCTTGTGGGATATAGAGTCGTATTTCCAAGCGGCTCACGTTGCTGACGAAGAGAAAGTCTCAATTACCACCATGTACCTGTCGGCTGATGCAAAATTATGGTGGTGGTCAAGGCAATCCGGGGAGAACCATACCCGGAACCGGATTGAGACGTGGGAAGATCTTAAAAGGGAATTGAAAGAGCAATTCCTACCTTGCAATACATCATGGATCGCAAGGGATGCCTTAAGGAAACTCAAGCACAGTGGCACCGTTCGTGATTATGTGAAGGAATTCAGTTCCTTAATGCTTGATGTCCGTGAAATGTCCGAGGAAGACAAGTTGTTTAACTTCCTTGCCGGGTTACAAACTTGGGCTCAAACTGAATTAAGGCGCCAAGGTGTGAAGGACTTACAATCCGCCATTGCCGCTGCCGATAGTTTGGTGGACGATAAGACCGTGGGATCTACCGAGTCGAGATCGAAAAAGAAAGATGTCGGCAAAGGCAAAGGAAAGGAAAAGAAGGGCAAGTGCGATTGGAAAGGCAAGAAGAAGTGCGGTGAAGCAAGTGGTGCTGCGAAAGACTCTAGCCAACAAGTGGGTGGCGAGAAGCGGCGTGGTTGCTTTATTTGCAACGGAGACCACCGGATGCGTGATTGTCCAAAGAAGGGGAAGTTGAACGCCCATGTTGCTGAGTCGGAGAAAGAGAATGAGTCCGGAGCCCCTCGGATGAACCCATTGCAATTGCTATCCGCAATTCAAGGGGATGGTAAGTAGGATTATGGTTTGTTATACATCAAGTGTGATGTGAATGGCCGAAAGGTGATGGCCATGGTGGACTGCGGAGCCACCCACAATTTTGTTGCTGACAAGCTTGTGAGTAAGTTTGATATGCAGTTGGTGCCGTACGCTAGCCGAATCAAAGCTGTTAATTCGGAGGCAAAGCCGATTCAAGGCGTGGGAAAGGTTGATCTACAGATCGACCAATGGAAGGGATCGTGCTCATTGATGGCGATTCCTTTGGATTATTTCAAAATTATCATTGGGATGAATTCTTAAAGATGGCTAAGGTTGCTGTGATGCCCCACGTGGGCGGGATTATGATCCTTGACGAACACTGCCCAACGTTCGTGAAGGAAGAGTTCTTGGCTGAGAGGAAGTCCGTTGGTTTGATTTCAGCCCTTCAATTAAAGAAAGGCTTGAAGCAGGGTGCGCCTACTTATCTTGCTGCGTTGGTTGAGATCAAACCAGGTGTATCCCACGAAGTCCCTGATGCTGTGGCGGACTTGTTGGAAGAGTTCAAAGACGTGATGCCCCCCGAACTACCTAAGGAGTTGCCGCCGAGGCGAGCAACAGATCACCGGATCGAGTTGGAACCGGGTGCGAGACCGCCTTCACAAGCCCCTTATCGAATGCCACCTTCGGAGTTGGCGGAGTTCAGGAAGCAGTTGGATGAATTGTTGCTTGCGGGTCTCGTGCCGGTGTTATTCCAAATGAAGCAAGATGGGTCTTTGAGATTCTGTATCGACTATAGGGCTTTGAATAAGGTTACTATAAAAAACAAGTATCCTATTCCAAATGCCCTAGATCTCTTTGACAAGCTGTCGAGGGCGAGTTTATACACCAAGATCGACCTACGGTCTGGATATTGGCAAGTCAGAATTGCTCCAGGGGACGAGGCAAAGACCACATGTGTGACAAGGTATGGGTCATTCGAGTTCTTAGTGATGCCCTTCGGCTTAACTAATGCCCCTGCGACGTTTTGCAATTTGATGAATGATATGCTATATGAGTATTTGGATCGGTTTGTGGTGGTGTATCTAGATGACATTGTTATCTATTCGGAATAATTGAATGAGCATGATATGCATATGCGGGCTGTATTCTTTAAATTGCGTGAAAATAAGTTATATGCAAAGAAGGAAAAGTGTGAATTTTGTAGGGATTCGATCACTTTCCTTGGTCATGTTATTGGGCATGGCAAGATCATGATGGACAAGAAGAAGGTGC
Organism: Salvia miltiorrhiza; assembly: GCF_028751815.1. Lineage (NCBI taxonomy): Eukaryota > Viridiplantae > Streptophyta > Magnoliopsida > Lamiales > Lamiaceae > Salvia > Salvia miltiorrhiza. Next base: position 18,262,577 of record NC_080387.1, on the reverse strand, counting down.
AGGCCGTGCTAGATTGGCCCGTTCCGTCCAAGGTTGCGGAGATGAGATCGTTCTTAGGCTTGGCTAATTACTACAGGCAGTTCATTGAGGGGTACTCAAAGATTGCGAACCCCTTGACGAACTTGTTCAAGAAGGATGTTGTGTGGAAGTGGACCGAGGCATGTCAGAATGCGTTTGACACATTGAAGGAGAAATTTTCCACAAAACCCGTACTAAGGCTGCCCCTATTTGATGAGCCTTTTGAAGTACAGGTTGATGCCTCGGATAGAGCCATTGGGGGTGTGCTCGTGCAAAATAGACACCCCATTGCCTATGAGAGCCGCAAGTTGAAGGATTGTAAGTACCGGTACAGTACTCACGAGAAAGAAATGACAGCCGTGGTCCATTGCTTAGAGGTGTGGAAGCATTATTTGTTGGGCACGAAGTTCACGGTGGTGACGGATAATGTGGCCAACACCTACTTCAAAACCCAAAAGAAGCTCTCTCCAAAATTAGCTCGTTGGCAAGAATACTTGGGGGAGTTTGACTTTGATTGGGTGCACCGTCCCGGCAAGCATAATGATGTTGCGGATGCTTTGAGCCGGAAAGTGGTGGGCGAGTTCGTGGCTGCACTGACTCTTGTGGAGTCTGATTTTCTTGGAAAGATTCGAGAATCTTCCAAGGCTGACCCCCTCTATCAAAAGCTTGTTTTGCAAGTTAAGGAAGGTGAAGTACGAAAATATTGGCTGGATGATGATATCTTATTTGCTTGTGGCAGTCGGGCGTATGTGCCCGCGGGTGCGTTGAGACGGGAACCCTTGAGGGAGACACATGACCCTCATTGGGCAGGCCATCCCGGTGTGGAGCGCATGTATGCCTTGCTGTCCCGACGGTATTATTGGCCAAAGATGGAGGACGACGTTGAGGCGTACGTCAAAACTTGTCTTGTGTGTCAGCAAGACAAGCTCAAAAGAAAGAAGGAGGCCGGATTGCTACAGCCGTTGCCTTTTCCGGAGAGACCGTTCCAATCAATATCGATGGATTTCATTTCGGGCTTCCCGAAAGTCGATGGAATGGCCTCAATCTTTGTGGTGGTGGACAGGTTTTTAAATATGGGATTTTCATTGCTTGTCCAAATGCTTGCCCCGCCGATGTTGCTGCTGACTTGTTTGCGAAGAACGTGGTGAAATACTTCGGTATCCCGGAGGATATTATCAGTGACCGGGATACTCGGTTCACAGGGCGGTTCTGGACCAATCTATTCAATATGTTGGGGACCGATCTGAAGTTCTCTACGGCTAATCATCCTCATACCGACGGGCAAACGGAGAGGATGAATCAATTGTTGGAGGAGTATTTGAGGCACTACGTGTCAGCAAGTCAGAAGGATTGGGTTGGTTTGTTGGACATGGCTCAGTTCAGTTATAACCTACACCGATCGTCGGCCACGGGGAAGAGTCCCTTTGAGATTGTGTACGGGCAGCAGCCTTTAGCACCACACGAGATCGCGGTACAGAGTAGTGGTGGAGATTGTCCCGCGGCTTACCGATTTGCTCGAGAGAAGCAAGAGTTGTTGGATGAGGCACGAGATAGCCTCGCCAAGGCACAGCACTGGATGAAGAAATATGTGGATAAACACCGGCGTGATGTGGAATTTGAGGTGGGCGATCAAGTATTGCTGAAGTTGACGCCCCAAATTTGGAAGAAGATCTCTTCCAAGTTCGTGCATAGAAGGTTGATACCGAAGTATGACGGGCCATTTGAAGTCATGAAGAGGGTTGGGCGAGTTGCGTATCGATTGGTGTTACTGGACAGGCTAAAGATACACCCAACATTTCATGTATCGTTCTTGAAGAAATTCAGTGCGGATTTGCTGGATTCCTCAAGGAAGCAGGCGCGACGTGCGCCACCCGTGATCAGGCAGCAGTATAATAAGTCCATGGAGAAGGTTCTTGACCATCGTACGATGGGGCAAAGCAAGAAGAATAGAAGGACTGATTATTTGATCCAGTGGGCTGGAGAATCAGTGGCGGACGCGACTTGGAAGAAAGCTGTTGGCTTATGGCAATTCGAGAAGCAAATTGCCGAATATTGGGAGAAGGTAGATGGAGGAGCACCACCAACTACGAGGGCGTCGTCTAGCTTTGGTGGGGGTGGTTTGTTAGCCCTTTGAGCGTTGGCACCGAGACGTGCCGAGAAATTGGCACGCCTCGGCATGATGGTGTCGGGTTGCCCCCGTCTTAGGCAACTCGGCTGGTTCGGAATGTGGGCAAGGGTTGTCGGGCACGTACGTCGCCGAGTGGGCGCGCCGGGTGATGCCAGGCGCCACAAATCGGGCGTGTGGGGCGCCGAGACCAAGTTTCGGGCGAGCATCGGATGAGCGTCGTGCCAAGGGCACGCACGCTGCCGAGCGAGTGCGCCGGGTGATGCCGGGCATTACGCGTCGGGCGTGCGGGGCGCCGAGACATGGGCGCCCGCCGAGACGGTTAGCGAGCGATGGCCGACGGGAGACATGTGCGCGCGCGCTGAGTGATGGGCGTGCGAGCCGCACGCGCGGACTCCCGCCACGACGAGGAATTGGCGCCAAGTCCACCCGGCAGCCACGCGGGCGACAGTTGGCCATGCGGGCCAATAAGGCAAAGCGCGGAAGTTGGAATCCGAGCAGTTGGGCGCAAGTTTCTTAGGCAAGGCTAGAGATAGCGGGCGGTTTTTGATGGCCATAACCGCCCACGACGTGGGAAGCCCCTGATTGGCTAGACGGTTGACCCGACGGGTATCCTAGTGATGGGGGATTGTCCATCACATAAAGAGGGCAGTTTTGGGCAGATCTCACATTAGAGAGATTCGTGTGTGCAAGCTTATTGTTCCTTTGTACGAATTGTGAGTAATGCAAAGGTTGGGAGTGAGTTGTCCCGTATGTTGATGCGTGCTTTACGTTTATGTCCGCTGTGCATGTTCTTGATTGTTGCTTGCGCGAGTACACGAATACTCACCCAAATCTAAACACGAGTGTTGGTGAGGGAGTGTTGGCTGGTCGATTGTGAGTGATCGGCGCCGCACAAGGCGAAAAATTCTAGTCCGAAAGAAAACCTTGTGACATTTGGTGCTTTCTCGTCTCTGCCTTCAGATTTCGCAGAATTTAGGAAGTGGGTGACAGAGGTTCGCCTTGCGAAGGATGGTGGTCTATCTCTAAGTGAAGAAGAGAAAGTAAGTCTTTGAGTTTAAGGTAATCAAACATTGCATGCCATTTTAGGTTGTCATATGTTATTCACACTAACTTAACTTTTCAGCAAAAAGTGTTGAAACAAGTGCAAGATACTAGCCTTTACAATCATGTGGGAGACAGATTGTCTTCAGAGAATTGTTTTTGCAAGAGAGAACAAACTTTGGGCCATAGAGATTCTTCGCCAAATGCTGTAGCAAGTGCTTGTACCAGTGATGAACATAATGCTCATGCCACAAAAATGTCGAGAGCAGAAGCAAGCTCTTCACCTCATAAAGAAGTTAGTCTAAATCACATTGTTATTCCAGCATGCACGATGTGTTGACGGTGCTTCTCTTTGCGTTGCCCCCCGAGACATGGTGTGCCATTAAAGATGAACAAGTGTGGGAAGAGGTGTGTGGTCTAGTTTCGATTCAGAGACTTCCTCCATTGCTTCAAGATGAGGTATATATTTCGCATATATATATATATATATATATATATATATATATATATATATATATAGTCATTTGTAACCCTCTGGTGTTTGTGAGTTGTTGGTGATATCAGCTGGATATTTTGTTGCAGGTTTTGCACTTGAGAGGTCAACTCTTTATGCTCAAGAGATGCAACAATGACTGTGTAGAACACGATATCTAGATTTCTTATACATATTTCCATATTACAATATTGGTTTTATATTTTAAAGTTGATATGAGACTCAGGTGCTACGTCTCATCATCTGCCTAGTATTCTCAGTCCCTCAAACCTTTACCTATTAACAATAACATGAGTTTTCATAAAATTATTAAATATATTCTTAATGGAATAAGGGTCCAATATTTTGTATGAGATTGTGTAGAGTAATCTATACTAATGTACAAAATGATTCGGCCACAAAATATAGATAATCTATTTTATCCCTATTATATATTTTATTTTAAAATTAATTATTATATATTTATAAGAATATATTAATTCATTAAATATTATACTAAATCTATTTGATATATGACTAATATAATATGTAATCAATCATTTTATTTTTCGTTAGCTACGGATTGATCATTAAAATATAGCTATATTTTAATATTAAAAAAATATCATAATTTCAAAACATAAAAAAATCATAACAATTGCATGTACAAAAATATATATATGTATTATGTATATTTGATATATCTAAAGGTTAATATGCATATCCACCCATGAAGTGGAGGCCTCTAGAGCGTTTATCCCTCATTCTCGACCTTGGCCTAAATACTCCCAAAGTTCATAAAAATGGTGCATTTAAACTTAGCCCACATACGATAATTTGTCGTCCATTTACTTTTTTTTTTTCAGAATGGGACCCACCTCCAATGACTTGCTACAATTCTTTAATTAGGGCATATTTTTAAAATAGTATGAACCCTAAATTGCGATTGCAGCCTCCAAATTTGAGAGAATTTAACAAAATTTGGTCGAATTAGCTTAGGGTTTCTTCAGGATATTAGTAATAGAGCTTACAACATGAGTTCGAACTTAGGATGTGGGTGGGTCTAGCTCGTCGCGCGGTCGACAACAAATGGAGAAGTATTATGAGAGTAATTACAAGTATTGTCGTTACGAGATTGAAGGCAAGAGGTTGAAAGCTCCAAGAATCACCTCATGGACAGACGACAATCCGGGGATAAGGTTCTATGGTTGTAGAAATTGAAAGGTATATCACTTGTTTTCATCACTTATTTGGTTGTGGTCAAATTGGTGAAATTAACACTTATTTATTTGCTTTGTACACGAAAAATTGTAGATTTTTTTAATGGTATGATGAACCAATGTGATGAGCAAGTGGTATCATAGGGATACCTACAGTAAGTGCTATGAACATGCAATTCCTCTACCCGATGTCAAGTTCTGGACAGTGAAAGAGGCTGATGTCATTGAGCCTCCACCAGTTGAAAAAAGAAGGTGGGAAAACTAAAGAAGAACACAGTGAGAGCTTCTAATGAGCCAAAACTAAAACACAAACTGTCAAGAAAGGGGAAAGTTCAACATTAGTTCGTCATACCATTAAAAAAATGCACAATTTTTTGTCTACAAAGCAAATAAATAAGTGTTAATTTCACCAATTTGGCCACAACCAAATAAGTGATGAAAACAAGTGATATACCTTCCAATTTCTACAACCATAGAACCTTCTCCCCGGATTGTCGTCTATCCATGAGGTGATTCTCGGAGCTTTCAACCTCTTGCCGTCAATCTCGCAACGACAATATATGGAATTTCTCTCATAATACTTCTCCATATGCCGTCGACCGTGCGACGAGCTAGACCCACATCCTAAGTTCGAACTCATGTTGTAAGCTCGAATACTAATATCTTGAAGAAACCCTAAGCTAATTCGACCAAATTTTGTTGATTTCTCTCAAATTTGGAGGTTGCAATCGCGATTTAGGGTTCATACTATTTCAAATATATGCCCTAATTAAAGAACTGTTGCAAGTTGTTGGTGGTGGGTCCCATTTCGAAAAAAAAAAGTAAATGGACGACAAACGACCGTCTGTGTGTTGGGTTTAAATGCACCATTTTTATGGACTTTGGGGGGGCATTTGGGCCAAGGTCAAGAATTGGGGGGGGGGGGTAAACGCCTTAGGGTCCTCCACTTCAGGGGTGGATCTGCACTTTCACCTTATATCTGAAACATGACTAGTAACTCATTGTTTAATACTCCATCCGTCTACAAAAAAATATTCCTACAGTAGTGTTAATAATGATAATAAAAATGGTTAAGTTTATTGTGAGTGGAGAAAAGATCTCACATAAAAGATAGTGTTAATAATGATAATTAATTGTATTGTGAGTGAAGTTTATAGCCCACCATGTGATAGAAACTTTCCAAAAGTAGAAATGGGATTATCCTTTGTCGACGTTCCAAATGACAAAAATGAACTCTTTTTTGTGGAAGGAGGGAGTAATATTTTTTAAAGTGTTAGATATTCATGCTTCCAATTTTATATCATGATATAACTATATTTTAATATTAAAAAAATCATAACAATCGTATGTACAATATATCTATATATATATATATATATATATATATATATATATATATATATATATATATAGGGTGTGGTTCTAGAGAGAACTACATTATTTGTGAGAACGGGAGAACCATCAAATCTAATGCATCCACTGTAAAAATTAATGCATTCGCTGTTAAAATTAATGCACTAAAAAAAAAATGCTCCCTTCAGGATTCGAACCCAGGATCTGCATTCATCCAACAAGATGATGCATCCACCGTAGATCTTGATGATCGAATGGCTGAAAATAGTTCTCCGGTCTTCTTTTATTTATGGTTCTTTCTTGAACCTCTCCATATATATATATATATATATATATATATATATTTCCTCCGTCCATGATCAATATTCCCCAGTTTTCTTGGTGCAGGTGTTAAGAAAAGTTAAAAATGAGTGTATTGTGAGTGGAGTTTGGGTCCCACAATAAAGATGTTATTATGGAGTAGCATTTAAAAATGTGTGGTGGAGGGTTGAAATTTGGGTCCCACATTAATAAATTATATTGTCAGTGAAGTTTGGGTCCCACATTAATAAATTGGATTGTGGGGTACTGTTTAAAAATGAAGAGGGGACATTTTTTGTGGATATACTAAAATGGCAAAAAAGGAACATTGATCGTGGATGGATGGGGTATTAAAGATGTATACAACTAAAACATGACTCGAAAAAACAATATGAATAATAATTCAATGTTACAAATTCATTTTTCCAATTTTATCTGATGCCATCAAATTTCTTTTGCAAAAACTTAGGTGCACTCAGTCTCATGGGTGGGACGGATTTGATCGGCGCCCCGATCCACCACCTTGACTCGCACCCTCTCCCCACCCCAAACCCCAATCTTCAGCCATTATTTTACCTCTGATATTCTCTCTCTTTCTCTCTCTATTTTTCGCTCTGTGAGGAAAGCGTTTACATGACAAAAGGTGGTAGAACAAGCCGAGTTCTTTGAGAAGATGGTTGAGTTCAAGGAGAAGGTCGTCGACGGTGATGAGCTCTCCGCAGAGGAGTGCAACTTCCTCTCTGTCGCCTACAAGAACCTCATCAGCGCCTATCGCATCTTCTGGCAGAGCATCTCCTCTATCAAGCAGAAGACGGAGAGTTACAGAAATGAGAGCAACGTCTCTTCCATCAAGAGCTACAGATCTAAGATTGAGTTGGAGCTCTCCTCCATTTGCAACGGCATTCTCAAACTCCTCGACACCAAACTCATCAAATCCGCATCCAACGGAGATTCCAAGGTCTTCTACTTGAAGATTGTTGGAAATATTGTATATAAATTGTGTAAATCCATAAATTAGTTATGGTAACTTCATTGGGATTTGTGGAGAGTTGTTTGTGGATTTAGAATTTACATTTCAAGCGCATTAAAATGATGTATTTGATTGTTCATTTCTAAGTAGTAATGAATGAGCAATTAATACATGAAGTTTGGTGTTTGAGAAACATTTTAATGATTGGGAATTTAGAAAAGGAAGTATACCACATTGAAAAAATGAAGAACTCCAAAGCCATTTATAAGTCTTATCCCATTAGAAGAAAATAATCAAGTGTGCACCACTATTGTGCATCCTAGTGGGACTTTTGAGTTAGGTATTTTATGGCTAGTCTATTTCCTAGCACCATCCGAGTCTAAGTCCAAGTCCAGGTCCAGTGTTTGGCACGTGCACCTCATAATGGGCGCTTTGAGGCACACTTTACATTTTGCACATGCGCATTGTTTTGAGGAGCCAAATTTTTTGGCTAAGTGACTCGTGAATATGGCTCGGTGATGGTCTGGTGGCTCAGTAGCAGCTTGAGCACGGACTCGGTGCGGTTTAGTGTGGATGAAAGATGGACACATGGTAGCAGTTGCGCCACATGGTGCGGACATGGCAACAGTTGTGTATGTGTGGCACACGCCCGGAACCAGAGTCAGGAGACGCACTCGTTCGGACCCAACTGCTCGCACTTGTTCAGGGTTCACCATGAGCCCCCTCGCACCCCTTCATCAACAGCCACCTTCTAGCTAAAAATCAGAGGCCCTCCCATGATCAGAATAATTCGTTCAGCATATCATTTTGATCGTATTCGAATGTTCTGTCATATTTTGCATATAGTTTGAGTTCTAGGAATTCGGTCCCGAATATCAAGAAGTTCGCCGGAACGTCGACATATGATGTTACACATCGAGTTCAACCTAGTCGATGTATCTTGTTGACATATGTTGTAGACCGCAAGCATCAGTAGTGGAGCATTTTTATCTTGCGGATAAAGAGTCCAACTCTTGCCTCGGTTCGTCAATAAAGATAACATTGTTATTTCCATTTTGTTATTATTAATTTGTATAATTGTATTTTCCGTTTTGTAAGGCATCATATTTATATATATTCCTTGGGAATATATATATCACAAAGATGAAGGGTGATTACCACTGCTACTTGGTAGAGTTTAAGACTATAGCCGAGCGAAAAGAAATCGCCGAGAACACTCTCTCTGCCTACAAGTCTGCTCAGGTTATTTTCTTCTTTGATTTTTCTTTTTATACTAATATTACTTTTCATCCTTTGTCGGGTGCTCCAATTTCATTCTTAGTGTAAGAAGATAGTGATCAATGATTTTGTTCTTCATTGTTTTGCAGGATGATAATTTTGAGGAGATCACGGAAGCACCTGGGCCCAACAATGAGTAGAAAAGCCCGATCATGGGTCTTCATTGATCTTGGTGTAATGAATACAATGTTCTTCAGTACACAACTGAAAGAACATTGAAATTTAGTGAACGTATCAATTTATGAGCTCTGTTTATTTAGTTATACTGCTTTTTCTTCGACTTATTTGGTCAAGTAATTATTATCATAATAAAAACTAATTATTGATATGTAGAAAGATAATATTAAAAAATATTAAAAAATATTCATGAAATTTGTACTTTTAATTATTTGGTCAATGATGCGTCTTCGACTTTTGGGCCATTTGGCCCCATTTTTCTCTTTATTTGTGTCAGTACAGGTCTGTCCAGGGGAAAAACAAAGTTGTGGAGGAAGGAAGGTCAGTGGAGGAAATGCGGTCAGAATGGGCATTACCGAGCCCAGATTGCTATGTTATGTTTGCCAGCATGGAGCTTCGGCCAACAAGTACCTCCCCAGTTTAACTTGGGGCATGGGAACCTGGAGTAACCCACCTGGTATGAACCACACCGAAGAGAGCAATCCGTCTGATCGTTACCATGAGAAGCAGACAGCCCGAGCCACGAAAGGAAAGTCAATCTCGGAGATTTCGAAGGAGCAAGTGGAAGATGGAAGAAGAAACTGGAAGGATCGGAAGAATGGGAAAGGTTGACTAAGCTTACAGCTGGAAGCCATCTTCAATCGGATCAATCAAAGATTGAGCTAATTAAGGAAAGAAGATCCCGGCGAAGATTGGGAACTGGCGCAGCTAGGGTTAGACCTCGACCATTCGGCAGTATAAAAGACTAATGGTGTGCAGCGTGCACAAGCTCTTGGCACTTAAAACTCTTATTTTTACTTAGCTATTACTTTAATTCGCCGTGTGTGGCATCCAAAACAATCTACGTCCAGTACTTTTCTTTATTTCCGTTGTGTTTTACATTTGAACAAGATCGAAGGCTTGAAGCCTAGGTATTATTTTATCTATTCAAGTATTTCCTTTCGTTCATCATGTGTTTAATCTATTTTGCATTTATGAATTCTGCTATGTGTGAGTAGTCCCCTTGGTGAGGTTTTAGGGGTGGAAGTAATTGTTGTTAACATGTAAACATTCGTGAGGCATTTGTTCTTTCGGTTGAATCTCGTGGTTCCGGAAGGATCTGTTCGTAACCATGGGCAGTAGGGGCCTAACGGGTGATCTCCGTTCGGTAAAACACTGTCCGTGTCAAGCAAAGGCCAGGGTATACCAGGGCGTGACAACCGGAATACCCAAGACCGAGTAGCTGAGCAGCGTCAACAAAAGGCGTTGTAGATTCGGAAGGTGGGGAAAGGATTGATGGGATACACTGTCCTTCCTCAGTCTTGGGCTTCTCTAGAGACTATCCATCAACTGTGACGAGGTATCAAGCCATGGTTATCAAATGAGGAAAGCAATCTCGGCGCCGTAGCATGTCTATGACTGGTCGGCTGACAAAGCCGGAAATGGTTGTGTCCGGAGGCATGTGTCACTCAAAGCGCGGAGTTGGGAACCTCGGGAGAGAAGGTTGGTGAGGGTCATACTTGGTGAGTAACGGGTATGACTACCATCTAAGGAGAAGTGAAGCACTGCTGTTTAGCCCTATTTGTGATGATTTTGCATGTTTTTCTGCTGTGCATTCGAGCATGTTTCGTACTTTTTTGCTCTATGTTTCACGTGCTCGATGACTATTTGGGTGTCCTACTCTCGTGCGCAGGTTTCGGGAGTTTTCTGAGCGTTTTGGCATCGTTGGAGCATGTTTCGAAGTCGAGCTCACGGCGCACACCGTGCATTTTTTGGAGAGATCAGCGAAGGGCGCTCACGACGGCGCCGTCCCACGGCGGCCGCCGTCCCTGGCGCTCGGCAGTTACGATTTCTTCCATATTTAAGCCCATTTTTAGGGTTTTTCACCACATTCTCGACCCTAGCAGCCTCCATGCGATTTTCCCTTGCTTTCCCTTAGTTTTAGAGTAGTTAAAGCATCATCAAACATCTTTTGGCTTGTAGATTGAAGATGATGATAGTTTCATTACATTAGATTGAAGATTTGGATCATACTCGCTGTAAGAATACTATTATGTTTTCTATCTTGATTGAATCCTAGTTTACTTCCTTTGCATAAATTAATGTTGCTTCAATTTCATTTGATGATTTGCTTGTTCGTTTATCTCGCCTAGATAATTAGTGTTTATGATTGTTGATTTATTATTGCTTTCTTGATTGCTAGTTTAGAACCCTATGTTATTGGCTTTCCTGCGTTCTTTATCTGCTTCCTATCTTTCGCCTAGATAGATTTATATGCTTTCTGTCGATTCTGCATTAGATAATTTACAAGCTTTATTCAATTACGCCTAGATTTAAAGAGAGAGTGTCAGACCCAATCTACCCGATTAGAGTGTTTAGGTTTTATTTCTGTTTCTTGTGAGTAGCACAGTTAAAGCCCTGCTAAGCCTTCCTTGTGAGACGACTTGAGTCACCTTACCGCCCTAGGATGACCTCGTATAAATGCGAGTCCATCCGTTAGGTGTTTTTGGATGAGTCAAATTTTGGCGCCGTTGCCGGGGAAGGTTTTAGGCATTTGATTGTGTTGCATTTGTTTTCAGTGTTTATTTTGTTCCTTTCTTTTGACTTGGTTATTTTTCTCCCTCCGGTGCGTTTGATTTGGTTTGCTAGTGTTGTGTATGCAAGGTTGCCGCAGCTTGAAGAGAAAGCTAGTACCTTACTTTGACAACATTCACCGACCTCGTGAGGTCCTTTCTAGCCTGGAGGAGGAGTCCGAGTCCAGTTCGAGAAACTTTGTGGAATCGTAGTATCCAGAGGAAGATTGTGAAGAGGATTATCCCAGTCTCGACCAAGAAGTCATGGCGGAGCAGAATGTACAGTATATGGGGGATTTTTCCAGGCCTGTTATCGGGAACACTAGCACGTCGGCGATAGTGCTTCCCACGGCAGTCCGGAATTATAATCTGAAATCGAACGACTCAAGCCTGCTGCTGCTCTTTTATGGGATGCCGAGTGAGGATGCTCTACAATTCATCCGGGACTTCTGCACGCAAGTACAGACCTTCCCACTGTTGCAGCTCACCGAGGATCAGTTGAGACTCAAGTGCTTACCCTATGCACTCAAAGACCGGGCGAGGACGTGGTTGCTGTCCCTGCCGCCAAACTCCATAACCACGTGGAGCGAGGCATGTGAGAAGTTCATGCTCAAATTTTACCCTAATCACAAGACACAGGAGATTAGGACTCAAATAATGAACTTCATGCAAGGAGCCGACGAGCCTCTCCACGAAGCTTGGGAGAGATTCCAAGAGCTCCTCCGCCAGTGCCCGCAGCACCAGTTAGCACCCGTCATGTTGATGCAGTTCTTCTATGACGGATTGATTCAGATGGCACAGTTTATGGTGGACAGTACAGCAGGGGGCAACATTGCCCGGAAGACAGCTGATGAGCTCAAGGAGATCTTCGAAACACTTGCCGCGAGTTCTCAATAGAAATCAGTTTGAGGAAGGAGGGTTGAAGCCAATGCAGTAGCTCCAAACAATGAGCTTCAGAAATAGGTAGCGGACCTGATGAGGCAAGTACAACACCTCACGATGAACCAGGTTGAGGCTCCACCCGTTCGCGCACCACCGGCAGAAGGTTGTGGCATATGTGGCGAATTTGGCCATGGAATTAACGCGTGCCATCGAATGGGCGAATTCCCACCTGAAGGACAAGCAGAAGTCTACGCTGCTCAGGGCTATCCGGGGAGGCATCAATGTGAACAGAGGCCCATCTTTAATCAAGGGCAACAAAGCTCCAACTCGGGTTGGAGAAATGAGCAGAACTCAGGATGGAGGAACCAAGCTCCTGGCCAAGGGTCGGGATCAAACCAAGGCAATCAGCTCCCTCGACCTCCACAGCAATTGGGGTATCAGAACCAGCAGCAGTTCTACCCATCTCAACAACAGCCCTCATTTCCTTAGCAGCAGCATTACCCTCAACCATATCAGCATCAGCAGCCACCGCAGCAACTCTACCCACCTCAGCAGCACCAACCTCCAGGCCCCTTATTTGAAGATCAGATGCAAGCTTTCATGCAAGCTAGCAAACAGGCGATGGAGGCTCAGAGTGCTACCATCAAGCGCCTCGAGACTACAGTTGGGCAACTAACAGGAACCTTGAATCAACTGCAGCAAGAACAGCCAACTGAGAAGTTCCCAAACCAGGACCAACAACCGCATCAAGCTCATGCTGTGGCGGTGATCAAGGAGAATGGCCCAATAACCACGGGGAAATGGAGAAGCAAAACCGTGCAAGCAATCAGAGCTACCCAATGCCCCAGTGAGCCACTGCCACCTGTCACTGTTGCACCAGAACAACCACCACCCAAGCAAGGAGATCCAGGTAGTTTTATTTTTGATATTAGCTTAGGTGGGGTTGAAAAGGCTTTAGGAATGCTTGATTTGGGCGCGGCAGTCAATTTGATGCCGTTTGATATTTTTGAGAAATTGGGAAATAAAGAGCTGAAATGCACGAATGTTAAGATAGAGCTAGCTGACGGCTCCATTAGCAGCCCACGAGGCCTTGTCGTGGACGTTGAGGTGGTTGTGAGGGGGATTAGTGTTTTAGCTGATTTTGTTGTTCTTGATGAGGGAAAAGGGATTAGAGGCGAGAATGGGCATCTCGTGCTACTTGGCCGACCCTTTATGGCTACCACCCATACTCGCATCGATGTGGGTACGGGAACTGTAAGTATGGTAGGGGCAGGTAGAGCGGTAACATTCTCTGTTTTTGATCAAAAACCTACTACCCCCACTCGCTTAATTCAAACCTGCTCTTATGTTGAAGCATTTGATGCTTTGGATGAGAACTTTATTGTGCAGGAATTCCTTAATCAGCTGCAGGAGGAGGACGAGATCGTGGAGGAATTCCTTGCTAACCTGCAGGATGAGGCTGACATTGAGCAGGAATTGCTGGAAAAGCTGCAAGAGGAAGATGATAAAGAGCAAGGTCTTTCTGTGTGCTTTGCTATTGGAAGAGAAGCTTGATGAGGTTGAGTCACTCAATTCTGTTGGATGTGTGGATAGAGGGCCATTCCAGGATATGAGTATGGAGGACTCATTTGGAGGACCCGCAGCTGCAATTCAAGAAGATGTGTTTACAAGGGCGCTAAGGCAGCTGGAGCTTCAATCGGATTTTGGTTAAGGGTTTCTCTTAGTCGGGCTGGCGACTTAAAAACTAGCGCTGCATGGGAGGCAACCCATGTTTTCTTGCTTTTTCTTGTTTCCTTTTTCTTTCCTTTTGTTTGTGTTGTGTTTTGTTGCTTCTATTGTTTGGTGCAGGTTGTTGCGTTGGAGACTGCCTGTTCTAGGGATAAGAGTTGGGGCAGACATCGTGGGACACTACAGACTCACCACTGGATCGGTATTTAGGGAAGTTTTCTCTTTCACCCCTCTTTTTGTTTGCACTGAGGACAGTGCCAGATTTTAAGT